>NC_135312.1:56951844-57257496 GCF_048772815.1 Callospermophilus lateralis | reverse complement strand
ATCATAGTGGAAGGGAAGGCAGAGGAACCTGTACTTTATGGTGGCCAAGAATAAGGGGTCAGGAAGAGAGGAAGAAGAGGAGAGAAAAGAAGAGGGAGAGGCCAAGGAACAAATACACCCTTCAAGGTCACACCACCTGCGACCTAATTCCTTCAGTAGACCCTACCTCCTAAAGTTTCCACCATCTCTCAGTGCAAAGTTAAGCCATTAATCCATCGCTGGATTAATCCATTAATGAAGGTAGAACCTCATGATCCAATCACCTCCCCAAAACCTGGGTCTCTGAACACTGCTGCATTGTGGACCAAGTTTTCCACACATGGACTTTTGGGGGATATCTCAGATTCTAATCATAACACATGGGTAATTGTGATTCCTGGTTCCTACTCAATGTTCCTTAGAGGCAGAGCCACGTTGGTGGGGTGTTGGTCAATATTCTTTCAAATAAGTTGGTCTATGTAAACTAAATAATATGACTGCAATAGAAATAACTTCTAAATTTCTTACTTGCTCTTTTATCGTGAGTAACTTGCTCAATTCTTTGGCCTCCCAAAATAAGTTTAAAAAATTTTTTTCAACTCTACAATCACATCACAGTTCTTCAACGAATAAAACAATATAGTTAGTGCTTTTGTTTAAGGATGTTCTTGATCCAGGCATTCTGAGAAACCCTCTAGGGTTTGGCTAATATATGTACCTTTTATTATTCCCATGTGTCATGTGTAAAAAATCAATTGGGTTGCAGTGACACGGTGAACCTAGAGGACATTGTGGTAAGTGAAACAAACCAGGCACAGAAAGACAAGTGCTAGATGACCTCACTTATGTGGGGAGTCTGAAAAAGTTATTCTTAACAGTAGAATGATGGTTACCAGAGGCTGGGGGTGAGGAGACCCAGAAGATGTTGGTCAAGGCACAGGGAAGATGTTGGTCAAATTTCTGGTTGGAGCCTATAAGAAGTTCAATAAATATATTGTATATCATCATGATTTTAGTTAATAACAATATATATTTTCTACTTAAAAATCACTAACAGGGGGCTGGAGTTGTGGCTCAGTGGTAGAGTGCTTGCCTCGCACGTGTGAGACCCTGGATTCGATCCTCAGCACCACATAAAAATAAATAAACAAAATAAAGATATTGTGCCCATGTATAACTAAAAAAACTTTAAAAAAAATCACTAACAATATATTTTTGTCTTTTAACTACCAAAAAGATGTGTTTGAGGTAATATATATTTTAATTGTCACTTTATGATATTTTGTTTATCAATTAGTTTTTAGATTGAGTTGGAGTATGAGGTTCAGGAAGAAAAGGACTGTGTCTTGCTTGTCTTTTAAGTTCCTAAGACTGGTGCATAATATACCTTTCCATGAATGTACTGAATGAATGAATGAATGACTAGCACTGTGTTTTCCATATAAAAAGGAAAGATATTTTTGTTTTCATTGGTGTATAATAATTATACATAATAGTAGAATTAATTGTGAAATATTTGTACATGCACATAACATAATTTGCTCAATTTCATTTCCCACTACTCCCCCTTTTCCTCTCCTTCCACTCTTCACTTCCTTCCTCTACTGATTTCCTTCTATTTATTTGTAATTGACACATTATAATTACACATAAAAGTGGGATTCTTTGTGAAATACTTGTACATGCACATAGCATAATGTAGCCAAGTAAAGGGTTTTTATTTTTATAGTCATCCACCCTGTTATCTTTTCTAATATATCAGTATTGCTTTTCAAATGACTTGTGCTTTGTACTTTCTTTCTTAAATGGGGAAAATATTCACTTAAGATTATTTTGAAATAATCCAACATACTCATGTAAGGCATGAGACTTGGTAGCTGAGTTGCATCTTTTCTCTGGAAAGGCTTTTCTCAGGAGAGCTGGGTCCTATGAAATGCTCGACAAATGGTCTCTCTGAAGGGAGCCTCCAAAAAACAGAAGAATGGTTTCATCCCTTGTAGATGGTTTTCATGTAATAGATTTATGAATGAAATTATGCAATTGTTTCTCACTATGTGTTTGGGGCTTCTCTAAGCTTTCTTCTTAGCCATGTTTGTGGGCATGATTGTTGCCTAGAAAATTTCAGGATAAAACGGCCGATACAAAGTCTATAGCTGTAGGTTTAGCTACAGAAGAGGATATTTTTGGCCTCTTTAGCTGTCTACAGGATCATATGTCCTGGACAGTAGCCAAATCTCTGTTCCATATTATGCTCTGGAACTAAAACTCAAGTGTAAAAGAATATTGCTGCCAATTTTGGAGCTTTAAAACCTTGATAATAATTATTAAAAACTATTAACAGTTCAAATTTTTAGCAGTTTAATGCCATAAAAGTTAAGCCAAACCTTCAAAGGTTTCTACTCTAATTTAACTGATTCACATATTACATGCAAAATAGGTCAGTTTAAGATTGCTTCAGCTCTACTATTGTGAAAAATGACTTATTTTACCCTTGAAATGAGGAAATTTCCACCTTGTACAAGAAAATTGAATTATTTAATTCCTTAGTTTGTACTAAACATTTGATATGGACAATTGCAAATTTTCATTTCATTTTATGTTGGAAGATACAGCTTACTTGTATAGTGAAGAAGAAGATGATGAAAATGATGATAATAATAATATATAATAATAATATAGACACATGGATTGAATTATTCCAATGTGTTA
Source organism: Callospermophilus lateralis (assembly GCF_048772815.1). Lineage (NCBI taxonomy): Eukaryota > Metazoa > Chordata > Mammalia > Rodentia > Sciuridae > Callospermophilus > Callospermophilus lateralis. The sequence continues at coordinate 57,254,808 of NC_135312.1, read as the reverse complement.
GAAACTTTGCATGTTTTATGTTGTTTAATATCCCAAGAACTCACAAGATTATCCCCATTTTGCTCATATGGAAATTCATATCTTCAAGAGTGATAGTATGTAGAATAGCTTGGTATTTAAAAATCTGTGTGATTCTAGGGGCTAGGGTTGTGGCTCAGCGGTAGAGCTTTCACCTAGCACGTGCGAGGCCCTGGGTTCGATCCTCAGCACCACATAACGATAAATAAAATAGAGATATTGTGTCCAACTACAACTAAAAAAAATGGTTCATGTTTAAAAAAAAATCTGAGTGATTCTAAAGCTATTTTTTTTCCTTATATATCAGGATACTCCTTTTTTTAAGTTCTCTTTTTAAAAATGCCTCAGAAATCAAAATATATAGATTTAATATGATATTAAATATAATAAAGCCAAGGGTATTTTTTTTCTGGATACCATGAAAGTAATGATATATTTACTAAGATAACCTCAACAAGGATGATAGAACCCACTGCCTTTGGGCCCACGTCAAGTGTTCCCAAGCTGTTTCAAAGTGTTCTGAGGCTACTCCATGGGTCCTCAGGAACAGGAGCCCACAGATCCTTCTTCCTTGATCTCTGGCTATATCTTGAGGCTGAGTCTCTTCCATGTCTCAAAGTTTCACTCTCTGCATGGGCGCTCTCACTTTGTCAGAGGAGACCTGTTGAGGCTAACATTCACTGTTCTTTGTAGCTCTGTTCTCCTTATGGTTTAATCCTATACTCAGTTTGCAGCACAGACTGTAGGATTTCAGGGTCTCTTTAAACTTTGCAAACAAGACTTTCTGAGTTTCACAGTATGCCTTGAATTTTTAGTTTGCTAACCGGAAACTACCATTTCTTTTGTCTAGTTTTCTAAATTTATTAAGTAAAACCAGGCAGCTTCCCAGTCATAATTTTTCTGGGGCCCACCATGCAAGGGTCACTGCTATCACTGAGACCGGTGCTTGGTCTTCCACATGCTCCTTACCTCAGTCCATCAGAGGGACATCTTGGTCGTCACATTTCTCTGTATTACAGGGGTCATTACCACCCCACATCTGTGTGGTCTTCATCTCAGTCTGACCATGAGATCTAGCCCCAGAATCGCATCCTGAGGGGCTGTTTTGTAGGAGATTTTTTTGGTAACAACTCTCTTGGCCTAGGTCTCTTTGAAAGCAGTGCCTAAGATAAGGGCTTATGATTAGGATTTTTATGCAAGGAACCATGGGAGTGGGTGGAAGCCAATCCAAGGGTACATGAAAGTCTCCCATGTGGGACACCAGGGCTTGATCTTCTCAGGAAACTTTTGAGAATTATGCCAATGACAGCCCAGAATTGCCTGCTTGAGAAACAGAAGAGTGGAGAGTTTATTGCCTCGCATCCCTCAGTGGTCAAGGGTTGCTCCCTGGTGTCACTTCCCTCCGCCATCCATCCACAGGTGTGATCAGAATGGCTGTTTGCAGACACCTCACGAAGCTTGGCAGTGTCAGAGAAGCCTAGAGTAGAGGTGAGCAATGTCGGGGACTAACATATAGTGCTTTCAGCTCTTGTCTAGCATAGCTGATTGCTTCAGTAAGGACTGGAGTAAAAAGGGAGATCAAGAGCATGTGAAAAGGAGCACAGGAGGTGTCAGATGCAGATAGGGTCTTATTCTGTAGCTCCAATGAATTGATCACACAATGGTCAATAGGATTGTCAATAGGAAGTCTGGGTCAGAGAGAGCTTGGTCACCCCACATCTGGGCACCAATGACAGTCTTGGTTTGCATGCTCCGGTTTCTCTGTGCTTCCTTCTCATCCAGCATTTTCAAATCTTGAGGGTTAGACTGTACACATGGTACATATATCTGATGCCTTATCTAAACTAAAACCTATTTACATTCCTGTGGCCAGTGCCCAGCATGGGTATGTTTTGGCATAAAACTCATGTGGCTACTGATGTTTTTGAGGGCTGTTGTGGTTTAAAAAGCTGCTCTTCTGTGAATCAAGGAAGCCCAGAAACTGGCTTAATGAACTCCAGTTCAGAACAAAGTCCAGGACAAAGATGTGTTTCTCAATCAGTTCCACTTGAGGTACTTTTCCTGCTGCCATACCATATTCTTGGGAAGGGAAGAATGGCAAGAAATAGGAGAGGAAGAGTACGTGTTGTTTGGATACACTTAGGGTGCTGCTGGACTGCCCTTATTTTCTTTTGAGAATACTGAAGCAAGTTCAGTGGCTAGCTGAAACTTTTTACTGGGCTCCATCAGGTTCCTGTAGTAATGTCTAAGGCCAGGAGAGACAATGTGGAACCAGGGGAGCTCAAGACAGAGCTCCAGTAATGAAGCAGAGGTAGGACTCAGTTAGCATTAGGAATCCTGTTTTGTCAGCTTTGGAAAACTCAGTCACCCTCTTGGCCTCTTATCCACATGTGCTCACGATGCCTTCTCCCCCAATACACAGAAGGGTCTGAATCTGACTATGCCTCCCTAAACCCGAGTCTTGAGGCTGGCAGCAGGCTGTTTTCCAGGCTGCAGATCATCTGCATGTGCTGGGAGTCTTGCCCACCACCTTCCCAGCCTGGGCAGCCTCCGGGGATGTTTCCCTTGGCAGGAGTATCTTACAGCTGCACTGATTATTAGTGAGTTTCTGAATTATTTATATCAATGCTCTCTTTCATTAGTGTGAATTGTCATGAATTGGTTGTAATTAAAATGATTTAGGCTTGAGAAACAAAAGAGTGAGGTACATCTTTTAGTTTAATGTTATAATTTGTTGGGTTTTGCTGTTGCTTTTCAAAGCTCCCAACAACATTGTTAGGAGAAGCAGTTTGGTGTGTTGGAAAGGACCCTGGATGTGGAGTCAGGAGACCTGCCTGGACTGAGCCTTACCATTCCTTGGTGATCATCTTATCCAACATTCAATCCTTCAGTGAAGCACGGGCCCAGGAAGGAAGCTTAGTGGTAGAACCAGAATTAGAAGCCAGATGGCTGAGTTCCCTCTTGCTTTGATACACACACTCCCATCAACCTGTTGGGAGTTTATTTAACTTCTCGAAGCTTCAGATTCTCTATCTTTTAAAATAAGGGGCACTCTGTGCTGAGTTTTGCTCCTTCTAAATTAGTATGGTGTAACTCTCTTACTAAATGTAACTGTATTTGGAGATAGGAATGTATTAAAGGTTAAAAGAGGTCACAAGCAGGGGGCCCTAATCTGATAGGACTGTGGCCTTTTGGAAGAGGATGACCTAGCAAGTGGGAGGCCCTGGGTTTGATCCCCAGTGCTGGGGGGCGGGGAAAGAAAGAGGGAATGGAAGAGGGATCTGTTTTGCCTTCTCCCTGTCTTGAGGACACAGTGAGAAAGTAACCATCCACAAGCCAGGTAGGGCCCACCTGAGAAACGACTGTGTGGGTGCTTTGCTCTTGGGCTTCCAGCCTCCAGAAATGTGAAAAAAAAAAAAGTTTCTGTTGTTTAAGCCACCCTATCTGTGCTGTTTTGATATGACAGCACAAGTGGGCTATAGGAGGGACTGGAATAGAACACAGAGCATTGGAAGTGAAGGTAACCTGTCTCAGGTGGAGTTCTTCTGGAAGCACTCCTTGGGGTGAGGACGAGCATGAGCGCTTATTTGGGAAGCGATTCTAGGAAGCCATGTTGAGGTTTGTGGAAGTGAGGCAGAGGAAAATGAGAAGACCCATAGTGAGTTGGAACTGTGGGAAGCTGGAGCTCCTACTGCTGAGAACCCTTTTGCTGCAGGATTTTCCTATGGAAGGCTAAGAAAACTTTGAGGCTCACCTGCCAACCCACTGTCATGTGAAGATGTTAAGGTCCTGCCCTTCTAGCCAGCCTGGCACACACCAGCCTAGCAAGCTTGCTTGTTTGCATGCTGTCAGACAGAGCTGTAAGCAGGGCAGGCCTGAGAACTGAACATAGGGCGCAAATACAACCCAGACATCGTCTACAGCAATGCTCTCACACTTCAAAGTGAGCACCAAACACCTGGGGCTCTTGTTAAAATACAGAGTGATCCGGTAGGTCTAGGATAGAGCTGGAGATGATGCATTTCTCGGAAGCTCCTAGTGATGCAGCATGGCTGGTTCACAGGACAGACTTTGAGTGGCAAGGTTCCTTCATGAATTCAGCTCAGTTCAACAACATTTGCTGAACAACTGGTGAGCTGAATTCTGGGGATATACTGTGCTTGCCATAGGGAATAACAAGACGAGAACATGGGGATCAGGTGGTACACTGACTTTATAGATGATCTAAGGGGTTATCTTGTTTTAAATGCCCATCATTGGGAGGGTCCAGAACATACCTATTTGTTTTAAGAAACAGAAGAAGGCAGGAGTCTTGATCATTTTCTGTTCCTTGAACAGAATTTCAGGCTCTAAACATTTTCAAGGCCATCAGCACAGATCTACTTCTAGGCAGGTGTCCTAATGTCTTAGTGGAAGCCTCTCTGGGATTATGGTAAGGCTTTCCTAAAGCCCTTGCTCCCTTTAACATTTTAAAATTTAAAAAAATCTGAGGTCATAATAAAATTCGATACATCTTTAGAGTACTTTACAGCTCACAAAGTGCTTCCCACCACATTATCGCATTATGTCCTTTGCAGGCCTGAGAGAAATAATCTACATACGGCATTTTAAAAGAAATCTGTTGGCCATTAAGTCAGGTACATTACACAGCTGGGCATATGATATTCCACATCCCATGATAATGAAAAATGACTGTGAAGAAGCTGTGTGTGAACATCTACCGTGTCCTTGGGCACTTAGACTCCATATGAGCTGGGAAAAGGAGGTTCAGACTCCTTGGGGTTAGTTTCTCACTTTAAAATTTTCCAAGTTAAAAGATGAAACATTTCTACAAGGGTCTTACCCCCTACCCTAGCTCTCTGTGCAGATCTTCCTGTATAATCACATGTCTCTTCTTTCCCTTGATTGGCATTTGTCCATCTATTTACTCACCAACTCCAAGGCCAACCACAAGGAGTGTGGCACATGTTCAGTGAGTACCCACAGGGCTGCCAGCGTCTTCCTGGACAGCCAATAGTCAGAGAAGTGAATGCAAATGAGATGACAGACTTCCTTCTGGCACTGTAAAATAACTTGGCTGTGATGAATACCCTTGTCAAGATTTAGTTTCATATTCCAATGAATTCTACTAGCACCTACCAAACATTATCAATTATGTTATGTCTCACTTATAATTATAAATCAATCAGGGCATAGGTTTTGTTTATGATACTATTCAATAATTTTATTTGTAATAATTTCAATAACCTTACAATATGGAATAAAAGAGAAGTAGATGTCATTCATGAATATTTCATCAGGATAAGTTTTGCTTTAAGAAATAAAATATTTAATAGAGCTTAAAAACAAGAGTTTATTATCCACATACCACAAATTTGAAAATAACCGATTCTGAGGTTTAACCATTAAATAGTACAGTTGATGTCTGGTTCTAAGTCGGCTTCTCTGTGATTCTTTTGGATTTTATCTCATGGCCACAGAATAACTGCTATTGCTCCAAGCATCACGTCCTCCCACAATTTAATTCAAATAAAAAGGAGGGTACTTCCTTTATTATTATTATTTTTAATCATAAAGAAAAACCATTCTCCAAAGTTCCTGGTAAGTTTCCCTCAGGTTCTTTTAGCTATGAACGGGTCCTATACTTAACTCCAAACCAGTCACTGGGAGAGGAAATGGGATCAACATGATCCTCATGGCTAATTGTGATTCGTCTTCAAAGGCTAGGAAAGAGACTAAACTTCCATAAGCACATTTTTTCTCAAATCTGAACAAAATTAGCATTTTTAGGAAGGAAAAGGGAGTGACTTGGATAGGTGAGCACTATTGTCTGATGAACACATTTTCCATTGTTTTTTTTTGAAAGTTTCCCCATTGCCTTCTGTGATGGTTAATTTGGTGTTCACTTGATTGGGTTAAGGAAAGGCCAGAGGTTAGTCAAGCATTTCTGGGTGTGTTTGTGGGGATGCTTCCAGGAGAGATTAACATTGAGTCAGTAGACAGAATAAAGAAGTTTGCCCTCACCAATGTGAGCAGGTACCCTCCAATCCATTGGGGGCCCAAATGGAGCAAAAAAAAAGGAAGCGTGAATTCATCCTCTCTGCTGAGCTGAAATATCCTCCTCTCTTACCATGGAACATTGGAGCTCCTGATCCTTGGGTTTTAGATTCAGACCGAGACTTACACCACTGATTCTCCTGTTCTCAGGTCTTAGAACTCAGACTGAATTATACACTGGTTTTCCATTTTGCAAAATGGCAGTCAGATTTCATGACTTCCATAAGAGTAAAAGTCAATGTGTTTAATAAATCTTTTCTTGTATATCTTTATATATCCTTTTGGTTCTGTTGGAGAATCCCAATACATCTTCTAAATGAAATGGGGACATATTCGGGGATTAGAATCAGAGATTAAGATTGAAAATCTTACCTCTTACTAAGTTTCTAGATGTTTAAAAATATATTGTGGGGCAAGCTGAATTTCTTGCTTGTTTGGGTTCCTTATCAAATGGAGAAGCTCCTGTCCAGAGCTCAGCCATGGTACATGTCCCTGCCATATTGCTGCAGGCCATACGGGGTCTTCAGAGGGGTCAACCAGAAAGGGCATGAGGGTGATAGTTATTGGAAGGAGTTTTCTGAGGGAATTTCCAAGGATTTGGAGGTTGAGGAAGGGCAGAGCTAGGAGCGGGAAGAAGATATGAGGGGAAAGAGAATGTAAAGAAGTGCTATGGTAATCAGAAATCTACCTCCTTTATGTATTTAAAAGACATAGCTAAGAATGTGAGTTAATCTAGAATTGACTAATGTCTGGTAGCTTGAGTCTCTTTTCAACATTGTTCTAAGAGTTACAGCATTAGCAGGCTTACACATTCATATTCTGATCATTGATGTCAGGGGATAGGCATAGTTTTCCAACCCAACCCCTCATTCCAAATAGAAAAGCCAAACGAGGCCCATGGGAAGGTCCTGTGGAAATGATAAGACTTGGGGATGTCTGTGCTCAAGGACATTTCAAGTTTTGAGACAGCTGTTCAAACTCTAGCCATGACATCCATATTTCAGCAAGCATCAAGGAAGAGGAAGGAAGAGGAGGAGGCCAGGGAAGTGCTAGCTGGTTTCTTAAGCCTGCCTCTTGATACATTTGTTTGTATCCAATTAATCAGAATTTAGGCACAGATTCTATCCAACCAGCTACAAGAGAGTCTGGGAAGTGTAGTCTTTATTCCATGGATTTAGCAGAAATCTTGCTATGATGAAAGAAAGAAAGAAAGAATGAGTATTGGAGGAACAAAAAGGGAGGTGCTCTGAGGTTCAGACCCTTCTCTCCTCTGTCTGTTTCTCCCTCTTTTTTTTTTTTTTTTTTGTACCAGGGATTGAACCCAGGGGAGCTTAACCACTAAACCACATCCCTAACCCTTTATATGTTTTATTTTAAGAAAGGGTCTCTCTAAGTTGTTTAAAGCCTTGCAAAGTTGCTGAATCTGTCTTTGAATTCACAATCTCCTTTCTCAGCCTCCCGAACCGCTGGGATTACAGGCGTGTGCCACCATGCCTGGCTTGGACCCTTCTGTAAGTGGAAATGAACTAGCACTGTTTGTGGTTCTTTACTTTTGTTCATGGTATTTATCCAGCATAGAAAGTCCTTTTATCCTCCTATCATCTCATAGCCCTTTAACTCCTTTGTTGTCTACTAAAATTTTATTCATCTTCAAAGCTTAACTCAATGCTACTTCCTCAAAGGCGTCTTCTTGGATTCTGCCAATTAGAATTCTGTGTTCTGCAGCAGTATCCTCGATTCTTCTTACAACAAAGTGTTCATTCTGTTTCACATTATCAGCAATTGCTTATGTTTTCCTTCAGACCATAAATTTCCTGGGGGCTGAGTTTTGAATTTAGGCATCTTAAAATCCATACAGTAACTGCATGAAAGAGAAATAAACTCATATTTTGTTTAAGGCAATGTAATTTTGTGCTTTTTTCCCCTTTTACCACTTCCAGACAAATATAATTCTAACTAATATAGGATCTTTTCCTCTTTCCTGTATAGATGGGCACCACCCTATTTCTGAGCTAATGATTATATAGATAATACCAAGAAAGGGCTGACACATTAAATGAATGTTTTCCCCCACATTTTTTATTGATGCATTATAGTTATATGTGATGGGATTTGTTGTTGCATACAAACATAATTTGGCCAATATCTCTCCCCAGCACTCTCTCCGACACTCCACGTACTCCACCCCTTTGCGCCTTTCCTTTCCCAATCTCCCTTTGATTTTTAGGAGATCCACCTCCATCTTTCTTTTCCTTTTTCCTTTCTAGCTTCTGCATATGAGAGAAAACATATGATCCTTGATCTTCTGAGTTTGAGTTAATTTGCTTAACATGATTGTCTCTAGTTCTATCCATTTTCCTGGAAATGTCATGATTTCATTTTTCTTTATGGCTGAATAAAATTCCAGTGTGTATATATACCACATTTTCTTTATCCATCTGTTGATGGATAACCATGCTGGTTCCACAGTTTGGCTATTATAAATTGTGCTGCTACAAACATGTATATGCATGTGTCACTGTAGTAAGATGACTTTAATTCTTCAGGATAAATACCAATGAGTAGCATAGGTGGGTCATACCGTGGTTCCATGCCTAGTCAAGTGAATGTTAATGAATTGAAAAAGACTGGGAAATATTTTTAAATTGTTACTATGATGTATTTTCAATTTTCAGGGCTGGAAGAGTTGGGATGGTGTAAAAAAAATAAAACAAGCATTGAAATTGGAGATACCTGATTTAAAATCTTGGTTGAGCAACCTCAGGTAATAAAGTTCTTTCTAAGCCTGAGTTTCTAGATACATATAAAGGAATGAAAATATTTACTTTGTAGGGCTTATCTGAGAATTAGATGTCTGTAAAGAACCTGACACTTAGAGGGTACTCAGTTCCTGGTCATTATTATGATCATCATACTGAAGACTTGTAATGATTAAGGGAAAAGCTTCATATTCCCTACCCCAGGGCCACAGAGGTGATTACACAAGGGTCAGGGGATTTTGGAAGGAAGGTTGCTATTGAAGGCAAGAAATGTCATTACTGGTAACGGAAACTGAGGACATATCATTTATACCGTATAATTGAGTTGAAATTTGGCATATTGACATGGACACTCTACTTCCACTTAAAAGTCTCCAGATGAAAAACAGACGTGAAACCCAGGCACTCACTGACTTTTTAATAGTCATAGCAACATGGAAGATAGTAGTGAAAATGATGAAAATGATAACTCTGCTAACACATGGGCTGAAGCATACCTATTAAATCAGATCCATAGTTAGAGGATGTTAACCAGGCTGTTTTCATAGTTCCCCATGGAGGAGCATTTAAACTCTAGGCTTTAATATAGTAGTTATGCAGTGACACTGCTGTCAGAATAAAAAAGTAGAGGCTGTGATTTTAAGGAAAATTGGAGAATTTTATGTGAAGACTTGGTTAAAAGATTATCTGTGACTTCCTAAAGCATTGGAATAATTTTTTTGACTTTGTTTCATGTAAAGCCTATATGAAGCTTTTGTTATACTTGAAGATTGATTATCTAACAGATATATCTATATCTATCTTTATCTATCTATCTATCTATATATATATATATTTAAAACAGATATGCTTTGGCATATGTCAATTCATTTAATTATTGTTATTTTTCTATCACTGCATAAGAAATAGCTATAAACTTAAAAGTTAAAACAATATAGATTTATTTTTACACAGTTTCTTTGGGTCAGAAGTCTGAAACTTATGTGGGTCCTCTTGCATAGGGTCTTGCAAGCTGTGATTAAGGTGTCAACTGGACTGTATTCCCATCTGGTAGACCAGCTGGGAAAGAACCTGTTTTTAAGTTCTTTCAGTTTATTGGCTGTTATGATTTAAATATGAGCTGTCCCCCCAAAATTCATGTGTAGGAATGTTCAAGGGTGAAATGGTGGGATTGTGAGAGCTGTAACCTCGTCAAGTAGATTAATACACTTGAATAGATTGAGTGGTAACTGGGCAGGTGCGAGGGAGCTGGAGGAGGTGGGTCTCTGGGGGTGTGGCTTTACAGTTTATATTTTGGCCCGGGTGTGTGGAGCTCTCTCTTTGCTCCCTTGTTGTCATGTTTCGAGTTGTTTTCTTTCACCATGCTCTTTTGCTATGATGTTCTGCTTCACCTTGAGCCCAGAGCTGTGGAGTCGGTGAACCATGAACTGAACCTCTGAAACCAAGAGCCAAAATACACTTGTCCTCCTCTAATTGTTCTTGTCAGGTCTTTTGATCATAGTGACACAAAAGGTGATTAAAATATTTGCAGAATTCATTTATTTGTGATTGGAGGACTGAGAGCCGTGATTTCCTGCGAGGCCCTCAGCACCTAGAGGGTGCCATAAGCTCTTGAGGGCTGCCCTCAGCTCCTGAAGGTCACTCACAGTGCCTTGGCATGTGTGTTTTCCTAACATGGCCATTGCATTCATCAAGCTAGAAGAGTCTCCTGAGTCTGTTAGCAAAAGGAGTCATACAGTTGTCCTTTGGTAGCCGTAGGGAACTGGTTCTAGGTCCCTGGTGGACAACCAGATCCACAGTTGTTCAACTCCCTTATATGGCATAGTATTTACATATAACTTACACATAACCTCCCATATGCTTTAAATCATCTCTAGATTATTTATAATACTCAATACAATGCAAATACATGTAAGTAGTTGTTATCTTGTTTAGGTAAGATGATAACAAAAGTCTGTACATGTTCAACACAGACACAAATTTTGGGAAGAACATTTCTAAATTATATTTGATTAAATCTTAATTTGTGGAATCCAAGGATACTGAGGATTGTATAATGGAATGTAGTCATGAGTGACCGCCTGTAACTTTTGCCATATTTTCTGGTTAGAAGCTAGTCATATGTCCTACTCACACTAAAGGGGAGAGGATTAAACAAAGGCATGGGCATCAGGAAGCAGGGATCATGGGGGGGGCACCAGATTTATTGCAATTCCAGTCAAAATCCCAATGACATTCCTCATAGAAATAGAAAGAGCTGTCATGAAATTCATCTGGAAAAATAAGAGACACAGAATAGCTAATACAATCCTTAGCAAGAAGAGTGAAGCAGGTGGCATCACTATACCAGACCTTAAACTATACTACAGAGCAATAGTAACAAAACCAGCATGGTATTGGCATCAAAATAGACTTGTAGAACAGTGGTACACAATAGAGGACACAGAGACTGATCTACATAATTACAGTTATCTTATATTAGACAAAGGCTCCAAAAACATACATTGGAGAAAAGATAGCCTCTTCAACAAATGGTGCTGGGAAAACTGGAAATCCATATGCAACAAAATGAAATTAAACCCCTATCTCTCACCATGCACAAAACTCAACTCAAAGTGGATCAAGAATCTAGGGATTAAACCAAAGGCACTGTGCCTATTAGAAGAAAAAGTAGGCCTAAATCTTCATCATGTTGGATTATACCCCACCTTTCATAATAAGACTCCTATAGCACAAGAATTAAAATCAAGAGTCAACAAATGGGATGGATTCCAACTAAAAGTTTCTTCTTAGCAAAAGAAACAATCAGTGAGGTTAATAGAGAGCCTTGGGAGCGAATTTTTACTACTCTCACATTAGATGGAGCACTAATCTCTAGGGTATATAAAGAACTCAAAAAGCTAAACACACACACACACACACACACAAAAAAAAAACCACCCAAATAACCCAATCAATAAATAGGCCAAAGAACTGAACAGACACCTCTCAGAAGATGATATATAATTAATCAATCAACAAATATATGAAAAAAGTCCAACATCTCTAGCAATTAGAGAAATGCAAATCAAAACCATTCTAAGATTTCATCTCACTCCAGTCAGAATGGCAGCTATTAAGAACACAAACAACAATAAGTGTTGGAGAGGATGTGGGGAAAAAGGCACACTTATACATTGCTAGTGGAGCTGCAAATTGGTGTGGCCAATATAGAAAGCAGTATGGAGATTCCTTGGAAAACTGGGAATGGAACCACCTTTTGACCCAGCTACCCCTCTTCTTGGTCTATACCCAGAGGACTTAAAAACAGCATACTACGAGGCCACAGCCACATTAATATTTATAGCAGCACAATTCACAATAGCTAAACTGTGGAACCAACCTAGATGCCCTTCAGTAGATGAATGGATAAGGAAAATGAGGTATATATACACAATGGAATACTATTCAGCATTAAAAGAGAATAAAATCATAGTCTTTGGAGGTAAATGTATAGAGTTGGAGAATATAATGCTAAGTGAAGTTAGCCAATCCCCCAAAATGAATTGCCAAATGTTTTCTCTGATATGAGGATGATGATTTATAATGGGATTGGGGGGGGTAAGCATGAGAGGATTAGATTAACTCTAGATAGAGTAGAGCAAAGGGGAGGGAGAAGAAGAGAGGGAGCAATGGGGTAGGAAAGATGGTGCAGTGAGATGGACATCATTACCCTAAGTACATATTTGAAGACACGAATTTTGTGACTACTTTGTGTACAACCAGAGATATGAAAAATGTGCTCTATATGTATAATATGAATTATAATGCATTCTGCTGTCACATATAACAAATTAGAATAAAAAATAATTAAAAAAAACTGAAAAAAAGAGGGCTTAGTGGTAGAGCACCCTTGGGCTCAATCCCCAGTGTTACAAAGTAGCAACAACAACCACAGAAACCAACAACAGCAAAATCTGACAATAACAACCACAACAAAACATTCCAGAAAGATTCCGTGCCTGTTGAGGACTCCATGAGAAGATGCTAACAGTGAACCAGAAATAGGGCATTCACCAGCTACTAAATCTGCTACTGCCTCAATCTTGAACATTTCTAGTGTTTATAAACCACCCAGTTTATAGTAGTTTTGTTATAGTAGTTTTGTTATAGTAGTTTTTGTTATAGTAGTTTTTGTTATAGTAGTTTTCTTATAAACACTGTAAGACACTAGCCTGTGTCAAAATTGGGCCCTGGCATCTTTGTGCTCTTTGTGGCCTTAATCTAAACCCCAGTCTAAACCTCTTGACCAACTTTTTCTTTAGACCTATATGTCTCCTAAAATCTGAGTCTTATGACTTTTTCTCCACATTAGGTTTCTATCTTCCTTCTCGATCAAAATATTTGCCTTGTAGAATTCATAATAATATTGTTTTCAGTCTTTCTGGATAAATAAATCACCAAGTCTTGCTGCACCCCTGGAATCTGGAGCCTAGACCCAGATCACACAGACCAATGGCTCTAAGAAGCAGAGCAGGTCATTGATAATGCAGTACCACAATGAATGACACCTAGGGAGAGAAATATTCTATCATTAAGCATTCTCCAAAATTCCTTTCTTCAGAGATACTGCAGGGACTGACCTAAATTTAATTAGCATGTGTCATAAAAAGAGAGACATCAATGGAAAAAATAGATCAAAGGGCTAGACATGACTGAACTCAGCAGGAAGACATAGCTGACCACACTAGAGATGATTAATTATCTGAAAAAGGTGAACAATAACACAGCTTATCAGTTACACACTCATTTTATCCCAGTGTGAGAGCTGCAACAAGCGAGCTAAAGTATTAATGCTGGGTAAGGCTTCTTAGAAAAGCATTGTGTTAGTGCAACAATCTCAGTGGGTGCCTTACCGCTGTAAATAAAGATGAAGAAGCAGCTGAACTAAATGTATGTTCACAGTAAAACACAGACACACACACACACACACACACACACACACACCATTTTCCAACCACAACCATAGTCTATCATTTTGGGACTTCTGCCAACTCGCAGATTAAATTGCTCTGAATCTCCTTGTTCATATATTTCATTATCAGTAGACATATGATAAAAACTTCTTTGAAAAAAAAGAAAATACTGGGTTAGGAGGAACAGAAATTCTGGGAAACATATCCCTTATGAAGGCAAAATGCATAACCTCTAAAATTTAGCGACAAACAGCATATGCTGATCAGGAGCTGACTGGCCAGAGAGAGGCTCCTTCTGCCTCTGACGTTCTGCCATCTTGATTCTTGTGATTCTAGTCTGACTGTGCAGCCCCCATGGATGGCTCTTCTTGTTCAAATTTAAGGCTTCAATTCACACCTAAGTAGAAGCCCATTTTCTTTGTTTCCCCACACATAGACAAACCAAGGCAGTCTGGAACTTAAAAACAAAACAAAACAAGACAAAAACATAACAAAGCAAAAACTTCCGAGAACAAAGGGGTACATAGACCTTTGCGACTTATGAAGAAGAGGTTTCTGGTCCTTTCTATAATTTGGTCATGGCTAGGGTGTGTGGGTCTCTATCACCTTCCATTCCCCAGCTAGCTCTCTAATATGTGTTACCCAGACCCTAAAACAAGGCTCTCTGTTTGATGTGGTGTGGGAGGTTATCTCAGGAAGGATATGAATGAGGGAGTGGAGAAGTGGGGCAGGTAAGGGATGGGAGAGCCATGGTGGGGATATGAGTATTAATGCCACTGGGGACTCTCTAAGGTACACTTTAGAAGTATCCCACTGAAAGGAGATGGGGTACTTATTCCCACCTCTCAGCCTCACTGCTGAGTGAGTTAGCTCTGAGGGTCACCTCCAACACTTTCCATGCACCTCTGTGTTAGTTAGCTTTGCATTACTGGAACCAAAATACTTGACAACAACAACTTAGAAGAGAAGAAGTTTATTTTGGCTAGAGTCGGTCCATAATGGGCCAACTCCATTGCTGTGGGCCCAAGGTGAGGCAGCACACACTGGTAGAAGGTTCTGGCTGAAGGAAGCACCTAAGAACATGTCAGCCAGGAAGCAAAGAGAGGGTGTGGAGGAAGGGGCCTGGGGAAGATGACTCTTTCCAGGGCACCTCCTCCCCTCTCAGTGACCCACCACCTTCAACCATGCCCCACTTACTTACAGTTACCACCCCTAGTCCTTTCAAACTAGGATGGGCTGATTAGGTTACAACTCTCACCATCCAATCATTTCACCTCCAAATATTCCTGAATTATCACAGGAGCTTTTGGGGGACACCTCATATCTAAACCATAGCAATCGTTCTACATGTAAGCTGGGCACATTCCCAGAGGAAGACTTCAGAGGGACAGAGGTGTGTGATGAAGAAAATCACCAAAGGTGCATTAGAACTTGCCACTGAAGCTGCAGGTAATCCCCATAGTGGGCTGAGGAAATATGTGTGTATTGGTCACCAGCAGCATCAGCTACAAGGAGCCCCAAAGGGCCAGGGCAACCTCCTTGGCCCCTCTCCAAGGTTACTCTGCCCTGTTCCTGATCTCCCTTCTAGCCACTTACTTCTGTCTTCCAAGGACTAGTCTCTGACAACTGTGTTTCTCAATGAGCATAAATCAATGCGTATAAATCACTTAGACACACACACACACACACACACACACACACACACTTTCCTGAAGGAGTTTAAATGACACTGAAAATCTTACTTTTCCATAGTTTCCCATTTCTCTTGCTGTAGGAAGTGTCTTTAATATGCTATAGTGATGAAATTTACTCCTGAAAGTACTGCCACAACTGTTTACATTCTTAAAAATTCATTGCAAATGAAACTATAATGATAGAATAACTGTAAGCACAGAAGCTTTTTGCTTTATAATGTGGTTGCAAATTTTCTCACACTACAGGTTTGTGTATAAACCAAACATAAGTAATCCAGTGGTTTCCACAAGTTCCCTGCCCTATTGGGTAATGTATGAAAACCAAATATTAGGTCAAAATGATATACTCAGGCTGTTCTGATAGTTAAAGCAATCCTTTTAGATTAGCTCAGTCTCTGTGGATGATGCAAGCTTTCATATAGTCTTCATCTACATTACTCCTCCCAGATGGAATCTAAGGTGACTCCATGATGTTGGTACCTCAGGGCAGTCCTTGGTGTACCAACACGGTGTCCGCTGAGAAACTGGTCTTATTCTATCTCTGGGTGTCAGGCTAGTTTCTGCTTCTGATATCATCTATTTTTTAAAATCGATTTTGTTGGGATTCAAGGGTCCTCCTAGTTGTGAGTCTCACCTAGTAGAACCTGGCCTGGGCGATTTGTCCTGCAGCCCTCAGTTCAGGATCACCTTGCCTTTGTCCTAGGAACTTCTTCAAAAGTCTGGCCAGTTGACATCACTTATCATGGAGCATATGGGAATATCTGTGTACCTTCATACCACTGGAGAGCTCTCCCAGACCCTCCCTTTCTATACTACACCTTATTGCCTATTTTATACCCACCAGGGACATCATCATGGAGGATAATGGACAAGGAAGAATAGAATCACCAAGAAGGTAAACCCAGTGCACTGAGACAGTGGGTGAGAGAACTACTTTCCAAGAGAAGAACAGGGGCTACCAGACTAACATGGGAAACAATTCCGCTTCCAGGTCAGGGAAAATTTTCAGTCCTTCCCAGCTAGATTTAACAAGCCTCTAATTTCTCACCAACACTGTGCACTGGGGATGTTGGGGACAATTAGCTTGGTTTTTAGTTTGGAGGTTACCAGATGATGAGGAGGTATATCTGGAACTGATAGAGAAGATAACATAGCACCCAGAGGTTCTAGAGTTGGGCTGGATGATCACTTAATGAGATTTCATGATTCACTCTCTTGGGTGTTCAGGTGTTCACTGATTTTTGAATGCTCAGGAGGTAGACTGGCAGATATTGCTAGTTTTTGCCATTGTTATGGTGACTATACAGATCATGACTTAAACTGGGACACCTGGATGGTGAAAGCATTCTTAAATAATTAACATTTTGCATTTATAAGCACTTAAAAATAAAAAAAGCATGACTAAATAGTGAACCCCCAAACATTAAATGACCAAAACACTGTAGCAAGAGTTCACACCACTCCTCATACGCTCCATGTTAACACTGCTCAGCCTCCATTTCTCCCATATTTGATGCCACTGACTGGTATCCTAAGGGCTTTAAATTCTCTCAGCCTTCGGCGCAGAACTGGCTGATCTGCCAGGTGGTTGGTAAGGACAGCAACAAGTTTTTTTTTATTTTTTTTTTTTTAGCCTCATTCTCTGGAATTCTGTTAGCTTTCTAATGCTTTCACCCAGGAGAGGAGTGGGCCCTCAGAGCTGCCTTTTTTCTGAACACACCTTTTGTAAGCAGCTCCCTGCATGCTGGACCTTTACAGGAAGGCATTAACTCTGTAACACCTGGAAAGAATCAATGAAGGAGAAATGGAGTTTTGCTGCTTGTCTTCTGGATCTATCCGGGTGTTTACGTGAGAATGTACATGTACCCCACATACTACCAGACAGGCCCATGACATGGAAATGAAAAGTGAATGCCTACCAAACTCTTCCTGGATTATTTTATTACAACATTTGACAATCACTAAATTTTATAAAAAACATAAAATCCAAGACAAATGTTAGACTGTTAGAGATGAGGCAACAGGCAATCAACAATATCTGAGACAGTGCCAGACCAATTAGGATACATTATCCATCTGATCCAAATTCATCCTCCATGACCTTCATTCTTTAATAATGAAGTCTCTTTTTTTCTGCTTTCTGGTTGAACACCTGGTCGCTCAGGAGGAATTCTTTCCAGTGGGGACAGCAACTGAGCCAGGCCCAGAGTGGCAGCGATGCCAGTGGGGACATTGGGGTTCTAGTGGAAGATGGCAGTTTTAGCATTGGTGCTCAGGAGTTGCTTTATAGTAGATTTTAGCATGAGTGCTGGCTCTCCCTCTTGTTTCTGAGCCTCATTCTCAGAACTTCTTTGCAAGTCTGTTAGCTTTTTAATATTCTTTCAATAAACTTATTTCTCCCAAGTCGGTCTCTTGGGGAAGTGACCTTAGGTAAATTTCTCTGGGTAGAAAATGTTCCTAACATTCTTTTTTTGTTTTTTGCAATACTGGAGACTGAACTCAGGATCTCACACATGCTAGGTAAGTGCTCTAGCACTGAGCTATGTCTCCAGCCCTTTGTATTTTATTTTAAGACAGATCCTTGCTAAATGGCTCAGGTTGCCCTTGAACTTGGGACTCTCCTGCCTCAGTATCCCAAATAGCAAAGATTATAGGTATGCACCTCTGCTCCCAGCACCTAACATTGTTTAAATTCAGTATTTGGGCATTTATTGCTATGATCCCTCAGAATTTTTTCTTTCAGGAAACTGCTTCTGACCTAGTTATATGTAGTTCATGCCTGGCCTCCACCACCTTGGCCTCCACATATAGTGTCCCTGTTTGCCTGGGAGGAACACATACCTAAGTCAGGCCAATCAAAGTCTTTCTCAGGAATTAAGAATTTTACCCACTAAACCCAAAGAGATGAACAATGTTCTCTTGCTTTTCTTGGATTGTGAGTTGTGTGGACTTGAGGCTAGGAGGTTGGCAGCAATATATTTGCAGGACTGTTTTCCAAATGGCTGCACCATTTTACATTCCTACCAATAGCAAAGGAGGGTTCCAATTTCTCCACATCCTTGCCCATGCTTATTATCTTACTTTTTTCTCCTAATTATCCTAGTGGGTATCTCATTGTGGTTTTGATTTGCATTTCCCTGTAACTAATGATGGGGGCACATCTCTTCATGGGCTTATTGACTGTGTATTTTCCTTGGAGAGATGTCTCTTCAGATCTTTTGCCCATTTTATAATTGGGTTATTTGGTCTTTTTATCATTTAGTAGTAAGAATTCTTTATATATTCCATATACAAGCCCCTTACCAGATATATGATTTGCAAGTATTTTCTCCAGTTTGTGTGTTGACTTTTCACTTGATGATGTCCTTTGTTTTCCAGTTCTTCTTAGCATAATCAAACAGAGGAGGCCTTAGTGCCCTTTGTTTCATCCCTTTTTATATATTTCTGTCCCCACGGAGTCTAGAGTCAAGCAGAGGGCTTTTGATCAAAAAGCATTTAATCATTTTTCTAACCCAGGAAAGTGTGAAACCTAGAGGACAAGTTTTGAAATAAAAAGAGGATTTTCTTAGGCTGGTGTTTAGCCTTGGTGTTAGGAAGGAAGAGTCATGATAGAAAAACAAATTTATTTTCCAGATTCTTTCACATTTTATCTTCGTAACACAGATATAATTTTGTTTGGCAATACCTAGAATATTTAAATCTCAGGTATATCGAAAGATATTTACAAAGTTTCTGGACTGTTACCAGATTAACAATTGATAGCATGATTAAAGAGGAAAAAAGAAAACAAATTTCAGGATAAAAAAAAATCTCAGGATAAGAACTCAGTTCAACTACCCCATCAAGTATAATTTCCTAATTTAACAATTTATAAGTTGAATGGACAGTTTGGAGCTCTGTGGTGTGGAAGGCCCATGCTCCCTGCTATTGTGATGGGGTGGGAGGTGTGGGAAAGGGGAGGAGAACACAGGATATCTGCCCCTGAGCTGACAGTTTATCCTAAAGGGAGTCGGAAGAGAACATGAGTGGCTAGAGTTGGGGGTAGAATGTTGCCAGGACAGTGACAGAGATATCAATGACACGGAGACTGGAGAAGTCCTGCCCAGGATGGGGCATCAGGAGAAAGCTCATGAAGGAAGTTCTGAAAAGATTCATCATTTTAGCTGAATGCGAAAGTGGTTTTGGGCTTCCTCCAGAGGGGAGTCAAGAGGGAGGACGTTGCCAGCCTCTGAAGAGTTTGGAGGACACATGAGTTGGTTGACTGGAGTCCAGGGCACATGCATGGACAGGAGAAGCTGGAGAGGAGGCTGGCAAGGCTGTTAGTCTCAGAACGAAAGGGCTGTGCACACTGCACAAGGGCCCATAATTGCCCATCACTATTAAGACAATGAGGAGCTACTGAGAGCTGTTGAGCAGGAGAGGGTGTGCCGTGAGTAGTTCTTCAGGAGGTGCTTTGACAACTGGAGGCAGGATGAGTGGAGAAAGCCTGGATGTGAAGAGGACAGTGAAAGGTGCCCCAAGGACAGTGTGTGTGGCTTGACTTAAAGGACTGCCCTTGGGGGACAACAGGCTACCTAAACCCCATGCCAATGACTGGATTGCATCACTGGCTGAAGATGCCATCACTCCTGATATCAGCAAAGGTGTCAAAGCCAGAGGAGAAGACGCCAGCAGACGCAAGATGGGCAGCATCTGCTGTCCCCACTCTCAAAACTCATCATGCACATGAAGTCACATAGAGCTTTACAATCAGTTCAGGAGCTTTGAAATTGCCAGTTGGCGGAGACAATAGGTGATGAAGAAGAGACTGCCTGCCACTGGCTGTGCCAAACACATTTGTCTCTCAGGGGGACCTTCCTGGGGAGAAGATAAGGGGCCGTCCTGCCATGTGATCTGCCTGCTCTGCATATCAAAGCAGAAGGGGTGAAATGGGGCAACTCCAGCCACCTGGATCTCTGTGACAGGGACAGTGTGGAACCTCAGCTTCTTCACCTGTCAAATGGCATGCATTTTGAGGACTGAATTAAATAATTCACGTGTAGCATTTGGCAAAGAGCTTGGCACAGAGCAGACTGTTGGAGTTCCCTATGGATGTTCCTGGGGACAACTTGTCTCTGGAATTATGAGAGGATCTTTCATTTAAGAGCCTTGACCTTCTGTCCCTGGAAGGCATGGGGACATCTGGGGGTTTTGCATTGGAGGTTGAAACCCAGAAGCGGCCTGTGGATTATTGAAAGTGCTCCTCCACTCCTGGAACAACAGTTATCAGGCAAATTGCTTTATCTATTGTATGGCTTCCCACTCTCTCCCCCGCCGCAGGGTGATTTTTTTCTAAGAGCTTCTGCCCTATTTCCCTGCCTTCCCTTCCCTGCTATCAAGACAATGTTGGCCTCCTGCTGAAGGCCCAGGGATCTGCCAACCTATGCTGGTATTGCTTGTGGTTCTAAAAAGGGGAGAAAAAGAAGAGAGAAAACGTAATGACACATTTTGGATCGACGTTGAAAGTTTTGGGGAGACAGTAAAGCAGGAACTAAGTTTGTTAAGGAGATGGACAACTCAGGGCCTCTGGGCAGCTGGGGTCAGGTCACTCACTGGCTGGTATCCCTCCTTCCTTCTCTTGCTTCCTGCCCCCAACCTGTCCTTCCTTACATAATGTAAAGAATGAGTCCGACCTTGCCTGGCAGCAAACCCTGAGACGGGGAAAGACAATCAAAAAGAGACCAGAGGATGAGGTCTGGGAGTTGGAGTGGGGAGCAGTGACTGACATTTGGAGGGTTGGGGAAGGCTTCAAGGAGGAAGAGTCTGGGGGCTGGAGTCTGCAGGAATAGGAAGATTAACATTTGCAATAAAGGGGGAAGGCAATAGTTTGAAAAAGAAAAGAAAAACAAACAAATCCATGTTGGATGTATAAAGGGATGAATCCTTGAATTTGGCCAGATTTCTAAGTGTGTGAAGAATCTTGGGTCAGATTTGGGAAACGTTTGGAAGCCAGGGTGGGGATTTAAGAATTATTCCATAGCAGCCGGGAAGTGGTCAGTGACACTGATGGACTTTGTAGAACGAACACATGGGGTGGGGTGTGCGGGAGTGGGGGAGATGGGAGATGGCTTGAAAGGATTGCAGTGCCCAGGAAGAGCAATTAGTGTGAACTCAGCACTGTTAGGGGAAGAAAGAGTAGTGACCTATGGAGGGGTTGCCTGCTGTGGAGTTAGAATGAGCAGAAACTGGTAACCTTGACTCTAGGGGCCAAGCAGGAAAGAGGAATCAGAATGCTTTTTCTGCCTTTTCCCATCTGAAGTTGTCCGGCTCTGCTCAGCCCTTAAGGAGACTTGCACCTTCTAGATGAGCAAGTTTCTTCTCATCTGGGCTTTGCCCTTTGTGCCAGCACCCAGCCCCCAACCCCACCACCTCTTTTGATGATGGTTTGAAAATGTTTCTCTGTTTATCATTAGAGCCACATACAAAGAAGCACTTTGGTTTCTTTTTTTGTTGTTGTTTTTTAATGAACAATGGCATTTTACTGTAACTTTTCCTGAGGATTTCACACTTGGAAAGGTTTTCACAGTGCATTTACACTGTGGGAAAAGAACTGAGTTTTCTCCAAAGTCCTTACATTGCCATTCAGATTATTGGCTTGTGCTCTTATTTTTGGAAAGGGAGGGAAGATATCTGCTTGGGGGCATTGCTGACAAAAGGCTTGTAAGTGTGACAATTTTTCACTTGTTCTGCTGTGATGTCTCCTTCTGAACCATAATCAATTAGGCCCGGGGCAGCAGCTGCTCCTGTGCATTGACCTGTCTGCCCAGTTTCCCCTGGAATCTCGTATTTTCTCACTTTATCTGCCAGTTAGGACTTGCTTGAGTCCACTTGGTGATAAACTATATGCCAAACACCGCTCTTCCATTACGATTTTTCTTGTTGATATCCTGAACATTTTCTTCCTCTCATCGTCTCTTTCTGTCTCTCTTTTCTTCCCTCCTTTTCTTTCACGGATATGAAGATGTATAAATGCACCGATTCTTACTGATTTATTGGGGGTCCTGAAAACAACAGAGATTCACTCTTCAGTTATGTCACAGCCATGGCTCTGGGGCTCAGCCCCCCATATCTTCTTCATTCTGGGATCTAGCTAAGGAGGTGACCCCATCTTGGTCTCGTGGTACAGGAAGGGAGCAACGATAAGCTTATGCAGTGGACTTCAAGCTTCTGCTCAGAGGTGGATGTGCCGCTTCAAAATGAGTTTCTTTACCACCTGTCTCTTGAGCCCAAAGGCAATGCCACATGTATTAAGTTTTTGTTTGTTGTTATAGCAGCAGCCCATTTATATATCTGTCAGCTTTTTCTAGGTCATGCTGCAATGAAAGCAATCCCCCAGTCTCAGCGGACTATAGCAAAGCTCTGGTTTCTTGCCACATGTTATGCTATGTTTGCCATCTCGGGGTCAAAGGCAACTTTTACCCTGTGTTATGGTTTAGATCTAGAATGTTCCTGAAAATTCATGCATTGAAATTATGATTCCCCAATGTATCAAGGTTCAGAGTTGACACTTTTAGGCAATGATGAGGGTTCTGGCCTCATCAGTAGATCAATCCACTTGCTGGATCAATACATTGATGCATGAACTACTGGGTGGTAACTATAGGCAGGTGGAGTGTGGCTGGAAGAAGTAGGTCACTAAGGGGTTACCTTGGACTGTATCTGTCCCCGACCCTTTCCTCTCTCTGCTCCCTGGCTTCCATAAGCTAAGCAACCATCTTTCGTCACACCCTTCCACCATGATGTTTCTGCCTTGGAGCCAGTGTAATGCCAGATTCATGGGACCCCAATAGTTTATGGTGGTTGATAACATGTTGGGAAACCATGTAGTTTAAACCAATCGTGGCCTAAACCAATCACTTCAAAGGAACCTCCCTCTTGTACTAACCAATCACCCCTACCCAACTTGTTCCCGCCAGTGAATGTGCTAATCAATGTTAAGAGTTGTTGTTTGATTTTCCCGCGGTATGGAATAATTTGCGTGTGATGTTGGGACGCATAGAGTATCTCCCCCAAACCTATAAACTCTCACTGAACAAAGGACGGGGACTCACTCCCTGGGACCGTTGCATCGGGAACGGTTGTGAGTCCAGGCTCGAGCTTGCAATAAAGACTCTTGTGTGCTTGCATAGGATTTCGCTCCTGGAGGTCTATTGGGGTCCCACGAATCTAGCATTACACCAGCTGGTCATGCACTGAGACCTCTGAAGCTATGAGTCAAATAAATCTTCCTCCTCTAGGTTGTTCTTGTCAGGTATTTTGGTCAGAGCAAGGGTCTGTTTTATTCTGGTGTCCAAGCTGTGGGAATAGCCCCTTTTGGGGTCTTGACAGAGGGAAGGGAAACTCAAACTTATTTATTTATTTACTTCTGGGCGTAGAACTCTTTCCAAAGTGTGGTAAGGCACGTTTTTCTTTTCCCCGCATCTTCATTCCTCAAGAGAGCTTCACCCTGGAACCTGAGCCCATGCCAATTGGGATGATGGAAGAAGTTCTTTGGCAAAATGTGACAAGGTTTAGATCTCTGTTGGATGATAATACCTTGAGTTTTGCTATAAGAGTGAGTGATGTAGACAAGAAAAGGACATTTCACTTGGAGACTGGGAACAGAGAGTTTTCTCCCTTTCTCTCCCAGAAGGACTAACGGGGCAGTGTTTGCTGCCTGACTCTCCTCCCTACTTGCTAGAAGTAAGGGAGAGAAGAGGTAGAATCCCAGGAAAAGAGAAATAGGTTGAAGAGGTCAAGGGGCCATGGGAAAAAAAGAGGACAAAGGAAGGAGCTCACAGAGGATGATTCCTTTGACACCTACCTCTGGTAGATTTAGGATCCAGGAGATAACTAAAGAGCTGTTTTGTCTAGCCTCTTGTTTCTGTTTGTATGATTATCTTATTGTGTGGTTCTGTTCCTAGAAATGGTTGTACTTTGCTAACACAAATACCACCACTATGTACAACTATAACTACAACTAGACTAAACAGGCCTTGGACTATATTTGTCCCTGGCCCTTCCTCTGTCTGTCTGCTTCCTGGCTGCCATAAGCATATGATTAGTACAATAAGATATTTGTCCTTTAGATCTTATCAAAAGGAACTCCAGCTATTGAAAGGGTTATAACGTTTGTTGTGGTCTTGGAGAAGCAGCATTAATAGAGGTGATAAATATTATTTTTTATTGGTTCTTTTTAGATATACATGTTCTTTTATATATACATATTAAACAGAAGAGTGTATTTTGACACATTATATATACATGGAGCGTAACTTCCCATTCTTGTGGTTGTACATGATGTGTAGTTACACTGGTTGTGTATTTGTATATGAACATAGGAAAGTTATGTCTGATTCATTCTCCTGTCTTTCCTATTCCTTTCCCTTTCCCTTCCTTTTGTTCCCCTTTGTCTAATCCAAAGTACTTCTATTCTTCCCTACCCCTAATTGTGTGTTAGCATCTGCATATCAGAGAGAACATTTGGCCTTTGGTTTTTTTTTTTGGATTGACTTATTTCACTTAGCATGATAGTCTCCAGCTTCCTCCATTTGCTGGCAAATGCCATAATTTCATTCTTATTTATGGCTGACTAATAGTCCATTGTGTATATGTACCACATTTTCTTTATCCATTTACCTGTTGAAGAGCACCTAGGTTGGTTCCATGTTTTGGCTGTTGTGAATTGAGCAGCTATAAACATTGATGTGGCTGCGTCACTGTAGTATGCTGATTTTAAGTCCTTTGGGTATAGACTGAGGAGTGGGATAACTGGGTCAAATGGTGGTTCCATTCCCAGTTTTCTGAGGAATCTCCATATACTGCTTCCCAGAGTGGTTGCATCGATTTGCAGTCTTACCAGCAATGTATGAGTGTAAGAGGTGATGAATTTTGAAAAGAACCTGGAGCTCAGTTAGGAAACTGGATGGAGAGAGAGACAGCTCTCCCCAGGCTGGGGAAGGCTCTACAGCTGCTGTAGCAAAGGGAACCTGCCCTGCCAGCTTGGGCTAGTTCTGTGGTCTTGTTCATGGTGATGAAGTGTCCTGATTTCTTGCAAGCGCGTAACTGGATCATGAACCCTGAATTTAGGAAAGGGAACCAACATTGAATCGTGTAAACTTGAGGTCATCCTTCACCTCTTGATGGCTCCTGATGAATCCTCTGGGGGACATGGAGTCATGGGGAGGCAACCTTGAAGGAATTTTTTGATTTTGTTTTTGCTTTCTGTCAGGTGCCAATATTGGGAAACCAAGGCTAGTTTTTTTCCCCCACTGATTTTCCTTCAGAAAACCATGTCTTCTGTGTTTGTAGGGGAAAAAGAACATTCACTTCTGTCTCTTGCTCCTGTGGCGCTGTGTTAACCAGTGAAGAGGAGGTGGCATCTTTGTGAGAGGATTATACTGGCAGCTCAGGGCAGCACATAATGAAGGGGATTTACAGATTTGCTGTTGAAAGGTGTAGATATCTATGCATACTGTTCCCAGCTGAGAGAAAGCTGGAGCTGACTGCTGCAAAGGTCAATGTCAAATTAAAATGCATCTCTTTTTTTGACATCATTTCCATAGCATTTTATTCACAAACATCAAATGACTTTCTGTTTCTCAGGAAAAATGATCATTAACATTTTTATTTATCTCTCATGGGTTATAATTATGTTGTTATAAATATGGACACTCTAAATAAAGAGATCTTGCTGAGAAAAAATGAGCTCTCTCTTTTTTTTTTTCCTGATAATAAGGAGAAAAGCAGGGGTGACTGAACCCACTCAGCAATGATTCCAAACTACTGGATTTGCATTTAGTGTAGGTATAGAAGATTCTGTCTAAGAAATGTCCACTTAGTAATAGTTTTAAGTTATTAAAAAAGGAAAGCAACTATAACATTAAAAATAATAAAAAGACTGCCATGATTCACATTAGTTATAATCATTTGACTGGAAAAAGTTAAGTAATGGACTGACACTAAAAAGTTGGAGTCCTTCCTTCAAACAAAACCAGGAGGGAAAGACAAACATGAGAGTCAGGTAGGAAGAGCTGTTCTGGGTAAGGGAGACAGTATCCAGAGTATGTCCTGTTTGTCACCTTTCCATTAGGGGACCCCTGCACTCTGAGAATTCCAGTTTGAGCAGGATGAATGAAAGAGTAGGTTTTCCTTAAATCCTGAATCCACAGGTTTCAGCCAATGTGCTCTGGAGCACAATTTTCTTTTCCCTGTTTTTCTGAGGGTTGGGTATGGTTATAGGACTATGTGGAATCCCCCACCTGGTGGCCCAACGTCATGCAGACCCAAGGACTTCTCTGAGGGCGGAGACAGGGGAGAACCTCCCCATCAGAAGGATAAAAGTTGTATTGCCCATCCGTTGTGTGTTCTTGGGGATGATCACATATTGTCACCAGAGAGGGGACAAATGGCTGGTGAGGAAGGAAAAAAGCTTAAGCAGCTTCATTTGTTCCCTACCTAAGGTTTAGTGATTATTTCCTTTTAAGTGTCTCAAAAGCAGGGGCCTCCACTGAGGACCAACATGAAACCGTTCCTGTGGATCATGGCTGTCCTTCACATTGGAATGGGTCTACACTCCTCCTTCATTCCACAGGTAGTTAACATCGTGAATGAGTCCCACTCTGGCCCAGGTCTGGAACCTCAGCCTACGCCAAGTCCTGGAACACCCAAGGGCTGGTCAGGAAGGAGCACAGTGGTTGTGTCACACAAAATAACTGGTGTTATTGTCTCCCTAACCCAGAGAAGCTCTTCCTACCTGATTCTAGAGTGAATGAGAGCACTAAGGGCTGAAGTACAACCTCCTGCCGTTGTGAGGAGCTCTGGCCTCCCCAAGAAGTGTGCTATCCTTCCTGCTGCCCGTGGCTGACACAGAGCTGTGGAAAAATTGCCAGAACCAGCAAGTCATTGTAACACAAGACTAGAAAGCACAGAAAATAGAACTACTGTTGTTATTGTTATTTTGTGGTGTTGGGATCAAACCTATGGCCTTCCATATGCAATACAGGCATTCTAACATACGCAACTCAGATTTTACCTTTTAGCTGTCACATAAAAACATAAAAATTGCACACACAAAAAATGGGGTACTATGCAATGCTTCAATATGTGTATACATTGTATAATGTTTAAATCAGGTTAAACGTATTTGTCTTTTCAACTAATTACTGTTCTTTATGGTAAAAACATTCAATATCCTTCCTTCTAGCCTTTTGAAATGCACTCATAGTTATTATCTATACTCACCTTATTATGAAAGGTCACACCAGCGCTTCTTGTTCCTTTCTAACTATACCTGAGCACCCATTGAGGGCTCCTCCTCCTCCTTTCTTTCCCCACACTCTCCCTAGCCTCTGGTAAACACCACTCTACCCTCAACTTCTTTGAGGTCAACTTTTTTAGATTCTACATATGAGAGACAAGTACTTATGGTACTTGTCTTTCTGTGCCTGGTTTATTTCAGTTAACATAATGATCTCTAGTTCCACCCATGTTATTGCATAGGATAGGATTTCATTCTTTTGTGGCTGAATAGCATTGCATGGTATGTATGTACCACAATTTTTTTTTTTTAAAGAGAGAGCGAGAGAGAGAGAAGAGAGAGTGAGAATTTTTTTTAATATTTATTTTTCAGTTTTTCGGTGGACACAACATCTTTATTTTACGTAGTGCTGAGGAGTGAACCCAGCGCCCCACGCATGCCAGGCGAGCATGTTACCGCTTGAGCCATATCCCCAGCCCTGTACCACACTTTTTTATGATACATTTATCACTTGATGAACACATAGTTGATTCCATATCTTATGAATAATGCTCTACATGGACATGCAGGTATCTATTTGGTATGCTGATTTCATTTCTTTTGGATATATACCCAGCAAAGGGATTGCTGGATCATATGGTTTTTCTATTTTTAATTTTTTTGAGAGGCCTCCATACTGTTTTCCATAATGGCTATACTAAAAAATAGAATTTTAAGTTGGAGGGGAAATTATAGATTTATTTTGGTTCTATCTTTTGGAAGTTTAGAGAATGGGAGCTCAGAGCCCAGAGCCTGGCATTTCCTGTTTTTTTTTTCAACTTTGGGGCCATCTGCAGTGGCCATTTGAGGCTCCTGGAGCCATTTCTCCAGAACCTTGTTAGATGCTGACTAGGGAGGTCAAAGAGGTACCTGAATAAGGAGCTAGATTCCTTGATATGGAGCAGGTTATGAGGTCTGTTTGGCTTTGGACTTCTTGCATTAGGAAAGCCTGTGTAGAGGCCCTACATTTCAGGGAGTTGATTGATCCAGATCTATCTAGAGAGGAGCAAGTGTGATCAGCTTGATATTAAATCACTTAAGCAGCAGGAAACTGAGAAGAGAGAAAGTTTCAACTTACTGCGATGAAATCTGAGTTTCATCTCAGATTTTGAGGCTGCGAATCAACTTAGAGAAGAACGTCAGGTCATGTGGGAAATTAGTGGCAGAGGCAAGTTTAGCACTGCTGGTTCCTGACTCCTAGTCCAGTGATTTTTCACCTTTACAGGGCAACCTCTTCTGCCAGTTGATTCTATTACATAGAAAAATTTTGCCTATGTGAAAATTAACTTCCCTTCTTCCCCCACTTTCTTCTTTTCGGGTTTTCCTGTCTTCAATCTCCAAGCATTTTTGTGCTCACCATGTGCCTGAAACTATGTCACTGAAAGACAAAGTGATACTCAGGCTTGCCTTCTCAATTCTTAAACTTTAAATTATCATCCACTGATAAAGTAGGGGAAGCTTCAGGCAAGGGCTTATGAGATCAAGGGTCTTTCTAGCCATCATTCTGTTATCATTTACCAAGGGTCATATCCAGGAGTCTAAAATCAAGTTTATAACCAAGCACATATTTATGTGCATAAGTCTTTGTGCTCCTGATAGGGTTGCTGACGTGGAAATGAGAATACTTATTTTCCATTTGCAGGGTTGTGTGAACTTCTCCCTCATGCACCTATGATAATGGCCCCAGCAGAGATAGGCAACTGCAGAAGCAAGGGATGATTGGGGGGTTGGAGGGAAGTGAGGGGAAAGAATTTGGGTGGAAACCTGAGCAGCAGTAGGTCAGAGGAGACAAGGCTGAAGCCAGGACTGGAGAGGGTCATGGCAGACACTGGGAACCCAAAAGCAGAGCATTCTGGGTAAGGGCTTAGTGCAAATTCAGAGAACAGTGAGGAGCAAGATGAAGCCACAGTTGCTGATTGAGGAGGAAGGAGACGCCAATGGACGAAGCGAAACTGGGATGAAGACAAGTCTGCAGCACTCACAGTTCCTGAGACACAGCAGCCTTGCTGGGGGAGTGTAGCTTCAGGGAAGAAGGAAGAAGGCTCATGTTCTTTCCTCTAATTTGGCAGATGCAGGCCCTGATGCCTCTGGATGGGGTAGGGAGTGGCCTGTGAAGCAAAGCAGATGGCTGATGCACACAAAGCTTTCTGGGGCTCCCTGGAGGTTTGTCATGGCGACTGACTTTTTAAGAAGGAAAAGTAGCTGGGGGGGGGGTCCCAGGAAGGGCATCAACTTGCACAAGTTGCTTCTGCCTTCTTCCTGCCTCACTGCACAGGCAAAGAGAACACACTTTGTGGGCATTCCATCAGAGAAGTAATTTCGATTCATTTCCACAAGGTGACAGAAGAGCAAACTCAAGGCACAGTGGCATGCCTGCCATTTGAGAGCTTTATTAAAAAAAAGACTCCTATAGTGTCCTCCTCCTATAACAAGCAAAAATGTGTACAAGTGAATCCGAGGGGGGGGGAACTACTGAGGAGAGGAGTGAAGAAGCATTTCTTTGGGCTTGTCATCTGTGTTCAGAATTGTGAGGTGTGGTGACAATTGCTATGGTTTGGATAAGTGTCCCTCCAGGGGGCGTGTGTTAAAGGTGTGGTTGCCAGCTGTGGTGCTTTTGGGGGCTTGTGGGAGGAAGATAGATCACTGGGAGTGTTTCCTTGATGTGGATATTGGGACCTTTCTTTTCCTGCCTTTCTTTTCTTCCTAGCCACCACGAGGCGAATAGGCTTCTCTACCACATACTCCTGCGTGGCCATGATATATTGTGTTGCCACTGGTCCAAAGCAACGGGGCCAAATGACTATGGACTGAAACCTCCAAAACTGAGCCAAAGTAAGCCTTTCTTCCTTATCAGTTGATTATCTCAGGCATTTTGTCACAATGGCAGAAACCTGACTTATACAAAACACTGCTCTCTACCAAGATCCAGGTCATTTGAATATCATATTCTTTATATCTGCCACTTTCTGGAAATTACAACCCAGGAATTCAGAAACCTAAGATGAGGGTTGATTTATTCTTTTGTTAACCAAACATTGTTTAATCACTTAAGAGCTGGGTGCCAACAATGAAGATGTGAATATAATATGATTCTGCCCTTAAAGAGCATGCAATCCAGTTGTTGAGATAGATATATGCTTTATTTGTTTTTTTTCCTTTTTTATTGGTTGTTCAAAACATTACAAAGCTCTTGACATATCATATTTCATACATTAGATTCAAGTGGGTTATGAACTCCCATTTTTACCCCAAATACAGATTGAAGAATCACATCGGTTACAAATCCACATTTTTACATAATGCCATATTAGTAACTGTTGTATTCTGCTACCTTTCCTATCCTCTACTATGCTTTAATAACAATGACAAAATGTGCAAATCCTATAGAAAGGTCTGGAATAGATGCCCTAAAATCACAGAAAGAGAAGTGCCTACCTCTATATAGGTTGAAGTGGGGAAGTCTTCTGTGAGAAGGAGAACTGTGAGCTAAATTTTGGAGGATGTCAGGCAGATACAATCCATGCAGGAGGAAGGGTATTTGAAAACACAGAGAAGTGGGAAAAGAAGGCTATTTTTCAGAGAGTTTGACATGATTGGAATCCAGATGTGGGAAGAAATGGGGCTGGAAAGATAGGCTGAGAGTGAGCATATTAAAGCCCTGATGTTCCATGTTGAGATATCTGGATTTTACTCTATTAGCCGTGCTATGAACTAAATTGTTTCTTGACCCAAATGTACTGATATTTGGAGCTGGGCCTTTGGGAAGTAAATAGGGTTAGATGACTTCATGAGCCCTCATCAGAACCTGACCATGCTGGCACCCTGATTTCAGATTTCCAGCCTCCAAAACTGAGAAAATTCTGTCTGTTGTTCGAGCTACTGAATCTATGATACGTTGTCATAGCCACTGAGCAAGACTAAGACAGGTCAATTGGCTTAAAACACTTTTGGGGGAATCATTTTTATTTTTTAAATGCTTTTTAAAGACATGTATATAACTGAAATGTATAAATTTAGTGTGTCTCTATTATCTTAACTGCTGTTCAAGACAAATAATCTGATAGGGAGAGTAGATGAATCAGGTCTTTATTTGGGTAAATATCAAGTGCCTGCTTTCTGCTAGACACTTTTTATAGTGTTGGAGTTACAGTGGTGTCTGGTAGCAGCCACTGCCCCTGGGTGGCTCTCCTCTTTGTGGAGGAGGTTAGAAGAAAACAAATATGAGAAAAATAACTTAAGGTACTCAAAATACTAAGAAAAAAATAAAACAGGGTAGCATGATAGTACACCTGCCATGGATGTTTTTCAACAGGCTATGGGGAAAGTCTTCTCTTGATGACCTTGCAACTGAAATGTAAAAAACAAGAGCTACCTATGAGAACAAATTATGCCATGTACATATATGAATAGACCACAGTGAATTTCACCTCTATGTATATCTATAAAGCACTAACAAAAAACAATAGATGAATAGAAGGAAGACAAATAGGCTAGAAAAAGGGGATTAGGGGAGGGATAGAGGAGAGGAGAGAAAGAGCAAGTACTGGGGACTGAAATGGAGGACATTATATTCCCTACACGTATGATTATGTCAAAATGAACCCCAATACTATATGTAACTACAATGCGTGAATAAAAACATTTTTAAATTTTTAAATTTGTTGTAATTAGTTAGGGTGTTGAGGAAGATGCAGTGCCCAAGAATGAGAGCAGGCCAGGCATTGAGAGGCCATCTGTTATACTTCCAGGAAGAGGCAAAGGCTAGGAGTAGAGATGGAGAGGACATTGCATTAGGAGTGGATGGATTTGGGATGTATTTTGGAGGCTAAGCCATCAGAGGATGGGGTAAGGGTAGAAAAAGAAGAGATAATTGGGATTCCAAAGTTTCTGGCTTAAGTAACCCCAAAGATGTGACTGTTGTTACTGAGGGAGGAAGAGTTACATCACTTTGATATTATGGAAACAAAACTGGTACATTTAATGATTTAGAAAAAATTCCCAACATTTGCTTAGGCATTAGGTAGACTTGGCTTTTAGTTTGACATTTTCTTACATCATCAGTCATCAATCATCTCCATCCATTAGAAATAGCGCTGTCTGATTGGGTGAAGAGACTTGCTGGTTCCCACACAACATCTATCACCCTGATTATGTAATCCCAGCAATTTGGGAGGCTGAAGCAGGAGGGCTGTGAGTTCAAAGTCAGCCTCAGCAATAATTTTGTCTTATTTTGTCCTCGAGTTGTGTGGCCAGAAAGGCAGAATTAGAACGACAAGAGCAGATTTATTGGGGAGTTGCCTGCTTAGGCTAGGTGGGGGCAGACAGAATTCCTCACCCCTTGCATTTGACCGTTTTCTCTTAAGATCCATTTCCTACCCTCCTCCTACTATGCTATATATCACAGAGAATGGTGACTTTGAACTCACAACCCTCCTGATAGGCTTGGCCAACTGAATTCCAGCTAGATTTGAATGGGATGGTAGGGGAGAAGCCAGGTTTTTCTTCCTCTTTTGCCCTGTCCTGGTTGAAGCTTGTCTCTCATGAGACAGCTCCCTTTCTTGATGCTCAGCTCCCATATGACAGTCCCTGCCCTGGCCCTCCTGCTCCTGGGAAAGAGTAGATTCTTCCTGTGGCCTCACCATTGCTTTCTGGCCTGTTAACTATTGAATCATCACCCCCCTGCAATATAGATACATAATTTTTGTATATAATTTTTTTCTCTATATATAATTATTTTTGGTGATGCTAAGGATTAAACCCAGGGCCTTGCACATTTAAAAAAATGTTTTTACTACAAGCTAGGCACAGTGACACACCCTTGTAATCCCAGCAACTTGGGAAGCTGAGGCAGGAGGGTTGTGAGTTCAAAGTCAGCCTCAGCAATTTAGCAAGGCACTAAGTAACTCAGTGAGACCCTGTCTCCAAACAAACAAACAAACAAACAAACAAAAAAAGGGCTGGGGATGTGGGTCAGTTGTTAAGTGCCCTGGGTTTAATCCCCAGTACCAAAACAAACAAACAAACAAACAAATAAATATGTTTTTCTACACTGCTGGTGTGACTGTGTACCATGTTCAGCCAGAGGAATGAGAAGTCTGCTCCATTTGTGTACAATGTGTCAAAATGCATCCTACTGTCATATAAAACTAGTTAGAACAAATTAAAAAATTAAAAAATTTTTATTCATGCATTGTAGTTACACATAATATTAGGATTCACTTTGACATAATCATACATGTGTTTCTCCATTTCAGTCCCCAATACTTGTTCTTTCCCTCCTCTTCTCTCTCCCTCCCCTATTCCCCTTCTTCCAGCCTATTAGTCTCCCTTCTATTCATTTAAAAAAATTTTTTATTGGTGCTTTGTAGATGTACATAGAGAAATGTACATAAAAATTCACTGTGGTATATTCATAAATATACATAGCATAATTTTATCAGTTTCATTCTGTAGTGCCTCCCTTTTTCCATCCCTCCTCCTTCCCTCTCAACCCCTTTCCTATATTCCACTGATCTCCCTTCTATTTTTATGGGATTTACTCTCCCACCTTTTCCCCTTATTTTGGTCTAGCTTCTTCCTGTGAGAGAAAACACTGTACCCTTGACTTTCTGAGTCTGGCTTATTTCACTTAGCATGATGTTCTCCATTTCCATCCATTTACCAGCAAATAACATAAATTTATGACTGAATAAAACTCGATTGGCTTCATGCAGGTTAATGAAACTCGACCACTTAATACACCCTCAGCCCCTAGTGTCCTCCATTTTTTTTTAACTTTCAAAGTGATTTTTGGTTTCTTAAGTGTGTCCTGAATGATAAAATATGAATTTTGAGTACTGAGCTTTAAGAGCCCCTAGATGTTAACTAATCTGCTTTGAAGCCCTGCATTTTCTGGCTGTTCTCTGGCTCTGTGATTTCACCATCTTTCACCATCCCTCTTGTTCTCTCCTTGTCTGGCACATTAATCTTCTTTTTGTTTTATGACAAGTCAAGCTCATTCTCTGCTTAGGGCATTTGCATTATGTCTTCTTTGCTTAGAAAAATTTGCCCAGATCTGCATGAGTTTCTAAATCAACTGGATGTCTAGCTTCTCAATTTCAGCCTATCTGCTTGATGCTCTTCTCCAATGGGTTGCATAATCAAGAGTTTCCCAAATTAGCCCTCTTTGCACATCTTGTTTCCCAAATGCAAACAGACAAGCACTTTCTTTCTGAGAATCTACTAGGAGTGCTTGAGAGTTCCATTTAGTTTTATGACCCTCTAATAGCAGAGGCCTTTGAAGTGTACATGCCAGAAGGAGCTGTGACATTTCATGCAGGCATTAGCTGACCTTGCTCAGCAGTTAAGGAAAAAACAATCTCTATTTTGTTTTTAGCTTGGTCAAATGCCTTAGCTGGAGAATAAACATTTGACAAAGCTTGTTTTATAGGTATGGAAAGCTATGATTAGAGGAGACCAGAAAAGGACCCTGATAGAACATATTTTGCCTGAAGGTCTACTATTAGATTTCCATCTGCCTCGAATAAGTCATGCTTTTAAAATGCAACTGCTCTTGGAAAAGTTTCATCAGTCCTTTTCTTGGTGCTAACATAGTTCAATTAACTTTCTTTCTGATTTCTTGAGAGATCAGATTCTGAGGACACTGAGTTTAGAATGAGTGGCAAATCAAAGTAGGACTGACTTTTCAGGAACAGGAACTCATCCAAAGAAGGCTGAGCAGGACATGGTGTGTGTGTGTGTGTGTGTGTGTGTGTGTGTGTGTGTGTGTATGTTTGTGTGTGTGTGTGTGTACGTGCGCTTGTGCCCTTTAAATAAGCAGGTGCCAAAGACAGAAAGAAATCAGGCCTTTCTTTACTTGTTTTGCCTGGGAATGTGTCTAGAGGTGGTGCCCTTGATGGAGGTCTAAGTAGTTTGGTTCAGGGAGAATGTGTTTTATTTATTTTATTGCCTTGTGTCCTCGTACCCCACCCCAAAATTGTACTTTGGAAATCTGTAACTTTGGTAAAGAGAACAACTTCTTGGAATGAAGGGAGTTAGATTTCTCAAACTGTTTACACATTCCAATGAACATATATCCATTAATACAGCAATTTCCTTAGATGGTTGACTACAAATGAATCATTAATAATAAATATTCAAATCTCCTTCTTGAATTTAAAGGGGTTATCTAGAAATGGCTTAAGGGTTAACCTAGATGTCTAAGAAAAAACCCCAACTCTCTGATGTTTGGTATACATACATACACTTAGTATATTGTCGTCTGTCTGGGGAAATCAGATGTTATGGTATCAGCAAGCCCCAGACTGAATGCTTATTTCAGTATCCAGCCTGTTTACTTTGAGGTTGGAACAGCTGTTCATAAAGCAATTTACATTCAACAGGTGTACCATGGCTCTAACTAGTTGATGTGAAAGGTAGAGTGAAAATACTCAGAAGAGAATATTATTCTGCCATTGCCTCTTGGACAACTCACATTTTCTAAAGAAAATGCCAATTTATAATTAAAAAAATTGTTTTTAACATTTTTAATGTTTGTGTTATTTTCTAGAACCAGGAAATGCTTTACATCTAGTTAGCAGTCAAAATCACATTTAAATTTTTCTTTGTGTAATGACTGAATGGGGAGTGGAGAATAGGCTTGTGCATTTTTGGTATTTATCTTCCCTACTGGATGAATGAATTTTATATAATTATTGATTTTTTTGATATATTGAGATTTAGAAAACACACTAGAGTCACTGAAGGGGGATAAAAATGAAATTTTAGTCAAGTAAATGACATATACACTGGAATTTGCCACAACTGTCACTGTCTCCATTTTTAGGAATTCTTGTGAAATCAGATGCTGTTGGTGGAAGCCAAAAAGCCATAATCTTTCAGATTAAATTTTCTTCTGGTCTAGGTTCTGTTATTCAGTAAATAAAGGAATACTTCTTGATTCTCTACCATGTCCTTAAGGTTATTAGGAAAGCTAGGGTTTGTCAGTCTCTCAATTGTGGTGGAATGTGAGAATCCTATGGTGAATTGGTGGTTGATTTAGAATGTCCTTGAGATTGGGAATATACTTGTGAAGCCTCCAAAGCTGGCTTGATCTGCTTATGAAAATCTTAAATGAACATGTTGTCTGTGGCCAATAATCCCAAACCCTCTTATTATTTAACCTCTGGCTATAAAGCCTGGAAATTTAGATATTTCCCCAGCCTCTCTTATAGCTGGAAATGAGAGAGTTTCTGGGGGCTTCTGGGAAAATATGACCTTACTGTTAAAAGAGACAGATAAGGTGAGGACTACCTTCTGCACATATTTTCTGATTGTAGTGAGATGCTTGGAGCTGTAGCAGCCATGTTAGGAACATAATTCACAGATACAAAGTCAAAAAGTCAAGATGTCAAAGTTAGTGAAATAAAGAACAGGTTGAGCCTGGGTCCTTGAGGATATTGCTGAACCACTTTAGTGGCCTGAAACTGCATTCTTCTGGATTTTATGTTAAGGCAATTAAATGCCCCTTGCTTACATTCTGCTGGTTGTGGCAAAAAGTATTCCAAACTGATCTGATACCCCAAAATGAGCTCTTCTCGTTTCTCCTCTGATCCTGTTCCTCCTTGTACTCTCTCAGTTAGTAGCATCTACCCTGTTGCTTGTCAATCTCGGACTCTTTTTTTAACCTGTTTCTCTCATTCATCCCTCTTCTTGAATGTATGGAATAATTTTTTGCTTATCCTTTCATCTCCAATTCCTAGCACAATGCCCAGTACATGGAGAACACACAAAATATGTTTGTCACACTAAATTAGATTAGAGTGACCAGGTATCTAATGTCAGGGATTAGTGCAGAGATACCATTTCAAGTGAAAAGAGTAATGTTGGAATATATTTTATTTAAGTTATGGTAAATTCTGATTAAAAAAAAAAAGCCTGGTCCCTCATCAGAGAATATTTTTCTACCGATTAAAATTCTTTTGTCCCTCTTTGATTTTGTATTTCTTTCACATAGACAAACTTGGTGGTCATATTTTTCTTTTTGGAGCTGGTTTGAAAAATTTTTTTTCTTGTTGAAATTCCTCTCATGAAATTTTTGCCCGTTAAATCAATATTATTGAGTAGGCTACTGTGACATTGCTCTTCTACTTTTATCCTGGCAGACATTTTGCATATTTGTAAGAAAACTGTGACCATGTTCATTTTTATAATGGTTGCTGCTGATGGATTCTCTCTTCCACTGACTGACTGCATTATCTTTGTTGAGAGTCACAGCCAGAAGGGGCCCCAGCAAACTTTCAGACTGCCAGCTGATTGGCTCACAGCGGCCCCAGCAACATCTAGCTGATTGGCTCCTCTGCGGTGACGCTCATTGGGCTGTTGCCCTGCCCTTTCAGACCACGGAGCTGCTCATTGGGGGACTTTTTTGGCTCCACCCATGTGACTCAGCCAATCGGCCTCAAGAGCAGGAGGATTGTGGGAGGTGGAGAGGCTTGTGGTTGAGAGAGAGGCTTGTGGGAAGCCGGTGGTGGCAGTTGGGCTCTGAGGGTTTTTCCTGAGGAGCTGTTTTGTTTGGCGTGTGTGGTTCTAAAAAAAAGTTCGTTTCTTTTGACAAGTGGCTCCTGAATTGTGCCCAGTCAGACTGCGGCATTCTTGTACTTAGAATCTTGGGTGGGTAACTTCTCTTTCTCTGTACATGGTGAGGATTTAATGACAATCAAGGGGTTCACAGTTTTGGGGGGAAACGGAGGAAAAAAAAAAAGCCGGGGATTTTTGTATCTTCCTTGCCTCCTGTATGTATGATTTTAACCAAGTCAAGAAACCCAGCCAATTTTGCTTTCTGACATGTATATGTACATGTCCACAAAACTGTTATAAGAATCAAAAGCCCTACAAAACTAAGGCTTTTGACATATGTCTATTCTTGGTGCACTTGAACCACACACACTGAACAGGAATATCGTAGAATGGAAAGGATATATCTTGAATGAAGAAATGTTCTGTAAATAATAAATATATAGGCTGGAGGTGTAGCTAAGTGGTAGAACACTTGCCCAGCATGTGTGCAGCCCGGGGTTGGATCTGCAGTACTTCAAAACAACAACAGTAGCAACAAAAAATAAGAAATACATATTCAAAAGAGTTAGCTTATGGAATCCAGGCATAATCTCTTATGAGAGTATGTGTGAGATCTCTTATGCCTGAGAGAAGTCTCTAGTTTACTTTCTTCCTATAATGTGAGAGACATTACTGGAAGAATGAAGGAGAAAATAAACTTTTCCCAGAAAAGTTTAGAAACCTTTGGTAAAGTCATGGTCATATTTTGCTTTTCCCAGGATAGCCAGACTTCACTCCTAACCTCATAATCCAAAGAGGGCTCCAAATCACACCTTGGACAGAATGATTAGAATTGAGATAGGTGGGGCCGCAATTGTGGCTCAGTGGTGGAGTGCTTGCCTAGCATGTGTGAGGCACTGGATTTTATCCTCAGCACCACATAAAAATAAATAAATAAAAAATTTAAAAAAAGACTTCATCTTTTCATCTCAGGCTGCTTAACAACATACCCTATACTGGTTGCCTTCAACAACATGGATTTCATTATTCATGGTTTTGAAACTTGGGAATTCCAAACTCCAGGTACCTGTAGCTATGTGAGGACCCTCTTCTGAGTTTGCAGACTACTGTATCTTTGTTTCATCCCTATATGACAGGAGAGAGGGAAAGAGAGAGGGAGCAAACACTCTTGTGTCTCTTCTTATAAGGGCACTAATTCCATGATAAGGGCTCCATTTTCTTGACCTCATAATCACCTTTGAAAGATCCCAGATACCATACTATTAGAAATTAGGATTTCAACATATGCAATTGGCAGGTATATAAGCATTCAATCCATAACACTTGTTTAATTGTCTCTTTTTATTATAATTAAAAAACCCAAAAATATAATGAAAGGAAATGACTTGGGTCAGAGGGTAAAACTAGTCAAGGTAGTCCATTGGGTGCTGCCCAAAACATCCAGAACTTCTCCACTAGTTGCAATGAATTTCTAATTCATTACTAATATGAGTTTAGGAACCAAAGTTTTTGAATAAGTTGATTTTTGGTTTTCAAGGAATGAGAACAAATTCAAGGTCCTACCTATGGTGATGCCAATATAGTCTGCTTATATTCCACTATTTATTGGAGGGGAGAGAAAATGGTGGGGATTACACTCAGCTTTGAATATGTCCATGGAACGTGTTTGATACATGCACATAGTGCCAACAGGAGAAGCACTAATACCCATGTCAGATCACATGGTGTTCTAGAGAGCTCCTGGGAGTCCACTTTTTTTGTGAGATTTTCTTTCTCTGCAGGAAAAAAATGTGACTTGATTTTCCTTGGACATAACATTAGTTGCAGCAGGATTCTCTGCCTTTGGATACCACTCAAGAGGTGTTAGCTGCTTTTTTATCTCCCTTATTTTCATCTGGAGACTCAGATTTCACTGAATATATTTGCTATAGACTTTCCCCATATCTTTATTTAGGAAGTAGTTGGAGAGACTACATGTGTCAGACACCAAAAGTTATATATTACCAAATAAAGGGAAACTTGCTGATATCTGTATTTCTATAGAACTAGGTTTCAAAAGTGAGTGAAAAATTTTTTTAAATATATTAAAACAACTATAAGACTTTGGCATGCTCTATTCATGATGAGGCTTCTCTGGCAAGCTGTGCTGTAAGACACATGAGAGCGCTTGGTGGATTAGAGTGCACTTAAGCGGGCATTCAATACAAACTGATAATGACGATGATGATGATGGTGATCACAGTGACAAGTATGCAGGAGCTGTGGCACCTTGCAATTTGTGGTAAACAATGGCAATTACATAGCAACTTCTATTGCTGTTGTCTTTCTGACAAGTGCCTGGAAATGATAATTAACTGGAGAGATTGCTGGAAATTCTCTTGGTAACAGGCATCCTTTAATCCAGCCAAACAGTAGCAATCAGCATGATGTCTAGAACAAACCATTAATTGTATGAATTATGGTGTTTCATGTCAATTATGAATCTTCAAAGGCGGATCTCTTGGGAGGAGGATACCTTGGGAGTCTTTCAGAGCAAGGTCAGCATGATAATGGGGACTGGACGGGGCCACTGTGAACTCTCGTATTGGACTCAGCTTCCATGAACCATATTTGTGCTGAATCATGATGGCTTTGGAATCCAGTGGTCCCACTGTTTTTTAAAATCTTGCCATCCAGGTACACTGAGACCAGGGGATGTTGATAACAGGACTGTAGATCAAGTGCAAAGAAAGAATAACTGCTCTATTGGTATTGAACTGAATCTGTTTCAGTAAATCCTGGTGCACATGGGCTTCCATCTCACAAAATTATGTTGAGGGGACAGATGAGTGCCTGCTTCTCACATAAGTAGGATAATAGAATCCTTGGCCAAACAAAGGACTCAGATTTTTTTTCACATAGATCTATAACATTTTATGTAGTATGTCCTGACATGACTTTTTTTTTTTTTTCTAAACTCATTTTCTTTATTACTGAATTATTTCAAACATGACACTTTAAATCAAGCAGAACAAAGTCATTTGGTGTGAATCTGTCCTTCCAATTCTTGGGCAAGAATGTCTCTCCTGAGATTTGGGCCTTTGGAGCATTTATTTCAAACTAGAACTTGAATAAAAACAGGAAACATCATTGTTGTTTTTGCCTATCTGCTTTCGGCAGGGCAGTCAGGGCAAGTGAAAGTGAGGGGTGGAGATTAACGGTCAGGAAATGATAAGCTTGTTGAACTGGGCAGGACGGGGGCTCAAGTCTGAGTTGGTATAGGGTAAAAGAGGCCAGACTGAGAAGGTGATGAAATCAGTCCAGGATTTTCCCAGCAGGGAAGGGAAGAACAACCAGACACCAGTTATAACTTCCTTCCTACAAACAAACAAACAAACAAACAAACACACATCTCTAGTTATGTTGGGCTCTACAATAAGTAGTACAGGTGCTCAGACCGAACCCAGAGAGCTCCAACGGCCACCTGGAGAAGGTAGCTAACCCTTTTTCCCCTCAGAACTCTTTTGAGGGGAAAATTTCTTACCTTTTAGAGATGATAATAGCAGAGAAGGGACTTTACAAATACTGTGCAAAAAATGATGACTTCACTGAATTTTCAAAACCTGTCTGTGACGCAGGTTGTATTACCATCTCCATTTCATCTTCATTTCAGGAAACTGAAGCTTAGTGGCTTTATGTAAATTGCCTCCCTGAGAGCCCATGCTTAACCAATCATGTTGAGTCTTTGTAGATGTAAGTGGGGAATAAGGATTAGAGAGGTTCAGTGAATTATTCAGTATCACATGGTTCATAGCTGAGTTAGGATCAAACTTAGGTCAAATATTTTTAATTCTGCTGCAGGGGTGTTTTGCCTTCTTTTAACCCTTTGAACTTAAAGGATATGATTTGCCAAATGGGATTCAAGAGTGGAGTACTTATTTGAAGCAGCCCTTTCAGTCTGACATGCAGTTGTCCTTTGGTATCCATAGGTACCTCCTGAGAATACCCAAATCCAAGGACGTTTAAGTGCCTTTTATGATGTAGCATTTGCATATAACCTCCTATATGCTTAAATTATCTCTAGATTACTTACAATAACTAATACAATGTAAATATTATATAAGCAGTGGTTATACTATATTGTTTAGGGAATGAAGGCGACATAAAAATTTTGTCCATGTTCAGTACTGAAGTGGTCCTCATAGGCCTAATGTGAGCAGCAACATAACATTAAAAAAAAATCTTGTACATCATATTTTCAGCCTCTATTCCCAAGAAAACAGAAGCTCAGGTAAAGTTTATGTGCTGAGACTTCATTGGGAGGTGCAATTCTAGGATATCAAGAGTAAGGGACAAAGGGAAGGAGGCATGGAGGGAGGAGAAGCAGACAGAAGGTAGTGGGGTACTGACTTGGCCACACCTTCATAAGAAAACATAACCATGTGCTCAATTTTGTGGGCGCTTCCAGCCAAGACATAAAAAAACAAACAAAAAAACAAACAAACAAACAAAAAACAACAACAACAGCAACAACAACAACAACAAAAAAACAACTCACAGTGCCTGGGAGAAAGGAAGGGGGGAGTAGTTTCTGACAGCTTTCCCCCATTTCTTCATCTCTTTGTCAACATCTCTTATCATTCAATATTTGCTCCTTGGTGCATTCAGTCCCTTGTCTTTCTGGGCTTGTTACTTGTCCTGTACAGGCAGCTGCTGTGGAGGAAGGAACTTCCGTGGACCTGCATGGGTTGGGTCTGCCCACTTGGCTGCCATTGCTCCTGCTAGAGCTTCACCTTCACCCAGAAGGCCAGATGGCCATGGAGGGTAGAAGGTGAAGTGGCCATGAGCCCAGGAGGCAGATCATGCCGACAGATCTGGGAGATGCCTAAGTTTCATATGGCACAGCCCACTTTTTAACATCTGGTTCTCATGCTACAGGACTGTGCTTTCAGTTTTATAAGACGAAGATGTACTCGTTTTCACTCTGATAGGAAGTACAGAATCAGCTGGTCACAGAATCCACATCAATTGCAACCCCCTAAAAACACTAAGAGGGGAGTAAACTAAACCTCAGCTTCTACTGCTGTAGCTGATCCCAACACATAATCAATATCCATCATCTTCCTCTTCACCCACCCGTTTTAGATTTATGTCTTGCTGGGCACGTGTATTGGCTGGATTGGTGTGTAGCCCGGTAGGAACTTCAGAACTGCATCCCAATGTGGTCCGGGTCCTTATTTGCATTGTCTCTGTGGTCTGTAGTATTTAGTGTAACTGCCCACTAACAGTCACTACTAAGCAATGTAAATATTAAGGGATGTTCTACTGAGTCCTCTGGGTTTGAAAAATAACATTTCTGTTCCATAGTGTGTAGCAACCTGAATTCCTCCTGGTAATCCGTTTGGATGACCTCAGCAGGAAGTATTTTTTTTTTTAACCTGCTTTGTTTCTGGCCAGGTGGCAACAATCTTAAGTTTCCCATTCAGTGGAATCCTTATGAAAATTTGTTTTCTACCTTCCCCCCTGCTCTCACCCCAGATGACAGAGATTGACTTTTAAGGACAGGAAATAAAAATTTTGCTGTTAAGAGTAAGGATAAGACCTGCTTTCACCCCTTGTTTCTAGATCCAGGTAAGGGGTCTACAGGGGACACAGTAGCACACACAGGTCTTTGATGCAGGACACATCTTGCATTCTGGAGAACAGTGCCCGAACCCTAGAAGATGTTGTTCCCAAGCAGACTCTATCTGAGCCAGCAGTGGGCTCTTCCATTGACCGTTCTGTCAGACTGGATACTTCTGGTAATGGGATACACAGTAGGACCAGTGCATCCTGTGGTCACAGCCCATTGTTCCACCTCCTTTACCTTAAAACAAATTCTTTTGAGATCATATAGTGGGAGATGCCATGTTGAGATGAGGCATCTTATAAACCTTTATATGCTGGAGATGCAGGG
The DNA here is from genome assembly GCF_048772815.1 of Callospermophilus lateralis. Taxonomy (NCBI): domain Eukaryota; kingdom Metazoa; phylum Chordata; class Mammalia; order Rodentia; family Sciuridae; genus Callospermophilus; species Callospermophilus lateralis. The sequence continues at coordinate 57,210,517 of NC_135312.1, read as the reverse complement.
GATGTGGAATAGGTATAGATTCTCATAATGATCATTTGCTATCCCTTTAAAGTGGAAGATGTTCAAAGATACTGAGGTTTTCACATTGGTCTCTTTCTGGGGGTGTTATAGCTATAGCAGTAAAGGTAGCTGGAACTGAGTTGGTAGAAGGGAACCTATGCTGTTGGGCCTCTTAGAGTTACCATCTCTGCCACCATAGCCACTTGGTTCATGGGACAATTGAAATGTTCCTACAGAGTTAGGATGAGGCACAAACATTCACATTTTATGAGCATGGGTCCAAACATAGACATTTTCACCAGATTTCCTTATAACTGATTTTGGCCTTCAGTGCTGTGAAAAATCAGCCAAACCATTTATTGACGTCTAAGTGCCTCAGGCCAGCTCTGGAACCAAGATATCACTTTGAAATATGTCACACAGGAGGATTTCCTTCTGGGGCATCCCTGAGTGGGGCTCTAATGTGGCAGTGGTAGATTTCTAAGTGGCACTAACATATTATTCTGACTTATTTGTGAACTGAGTCTGTCTTTTCTTTTTTGGATGTTTATTCATAGAAAATTTCTCATGAAATTGTAGGCATAGCTGGAAGGGGATGTCAGTTCAACAACAGTCGGAGTCTGCGTCTCCTCTGCATCTGAGTTATTACACCTTTTGGACCTGCCTAAGCTTGCCCTCCAGTAATACCAACATTGTGACTTAGTGAATTGCCCAGCTTATCATGAGCAGCTCAAGCTGTCCCACAACCTGGTATCCCACATGGGTGCTCTGTCTTCAGACAGTAGACTGTCAAGGGCATCTCCCTTGAGGATTTGTTCTCTTCACCTTCATTTATCTTCCCTCCCCAAAGCTCCTGCAGCCCCAACCCTAATCCCCATCCTTACTTTATTCTTTTGGTACTGGATATCAGTTCATGAGCTGCATTTTTTTTTCCCTAGGAGGAAGTTAGATTAAAAAAAGGAGAAATACTCATTGATCCAAAATTAGGGTCAAATGTTTATATTACAACCAGAACTTTCACAGAATTAATATGATTCCCGAATGTTTTTATTTAGAAGCAACCTAGTGTAATGGTTAAGCTAATAAAGTCTTATAACCAGTTTGCTGGATCAAATCCCAGCTCTACTATTTAGCTCTGGGGCAAGCCTTTGACTTCTCTGTTTCTCAGTTTCGTTTTTCATCTACAAAATGAGGAAAAATATTTTATATGTAATTTTAACATCTGTATTGTATGATTTTTGTGAGGATTAAAAACAATGTGTATAATCTACTTGAAAGGCTACCTGGCTATACCCTAAGTGTGTTATAGCTATTTGCTATTATTCTTTCTTTCTTTTTTTTTTTTTTAAAGAGAGAGTGAGAGAGAGACAGAGAATTTTTTTAAATATTTATTTATTTTTTTAGTTCTTGGCGGACACAACATCTTTGTTTGTATGTGGTGCTGAGGATCGAACCTGGGCCGCACGCATGCCAGGCGAGCGCGCTACCGCTTGAGCCACATCCCCAGCCCCTTGTTTATTTACTTTTATGTGGTGCTGAGGATTGAACCCAGTGCCTCACACATGGGAGGCAAGTGCTTTACCGCTGAGCCACAACCCAGCCACCACATATTCTTTCTTATTACTATACGAAAAGTGAATGTATCTTTTTTCTTTTTCCAATTGCATTTCAAAAGATCTGCTTCTGCTATCCCACACATTGTTTGGAATCAGGTTTCTGAAAGCAAGTGGATATAGGCCATATCCAAATTTGGCCGTGTCTAATCCTATTTAGACAAAGCATTGGCAAGTTCATGTGTAAAGTAATGGTGGCAATTATAACACTTTCTTAGGCCTGGAAGATGAAGACATGACTTTTCCTAAGAGCACTAATGAATCTGGATAGTTAGGGGTGGACATATAAATGATTAATTCTGGGAAGCTTGATTGTGGGTATAGTAATCATTTAAATACTTAATAATTCACATATTTTTAAAAAAGCCTGGAAGGTCCCCAAATAGTATTTGATTCTTCTCCAACTTTCATCATTATTTATTGTTTCTATTTTTAAGTGGAGGGGGGGAAAACCCAAGCTATTCTTTTATTTTTGAAGATAATGGTGGTTGGTTCGTTGTGATGTTAATTTAGGTATATATAGTAGCAGAATGCATTTTGATTCACTGTACACAATTGCAGCACAACTTTTCATTTCAGCGGTTGTACATGATGTAGCATCACACCATAGGTGCAGTCATACGTGTACCTAGGATAATGATGTGCATATCATTCTATCATCTTTCTTGCCCCCATGCACCCTCCCCACCTTCCCCTTTGCCCAATCACAGTTCCTCCATTTTTCCATGCCTTCCTCCTCCCTATTATGGATCAGCATCCACATATCAAAGAGAACATTTGGCCTTTGGTTTTTGGGATTAGCTTACTTCACTTAGATATTCTCCAATTCCATCCATTTACATGCAAATGCCATAATTTTATTCTCTTTTAATGCTGAGTAATATTCCATTGTGAATATATGCCACAATAGTTTATATACCACAGTTTCTCTATCCATTCACTTCTTGAGGGGCATCTAGGTTGCTTCCACAGTTTAGCTATGGTGAATTGAGCAGCTATTGATGTGGCTGCTGAACATTGATGTGACTGCGTGACTATAGTATGCTGATTTTAAATCCTTTGGGTGTAGACTGAGGAGTGGGATAGCTGGGTAAAATGGTGGTTCCATTCCAAGTTTTCTAAGGAATCTCCATACTGCTTTCCAGATTGGTTACACCAATTTGCAGTCCCACCAGCAATGTATGAGTGTGCCTTTTCCCCCACATCCTCGCCAACATTTATTGTTGTCTGTATTCTTGATAACTGGCGTTCTGACTGGTGTGAGGTAAAATATTAGAGTAGTTTTGATTTGTATTTCTCTAATTACTGGAGAATGATGAAAGATAGGGGTTTATTTTCATTTTGCTGCATATGGATTTCCAGTTCTCCCAGCACCATTTGTTGAAAAGGTTATCTTTTCTCCAATGCATGTTTAGATGTCTTTGTCTAATATAAGATAACTGTAGTTATGTGAGTTTGTCTCTGTGTCCTCTATTCTGTACCATTGGTCTACATGTTTATTTTGGTGTCAATACATGCCATTTTTTTACTATAGTTTTGTAGTATAAAGTCTGGTATTGTATTCACTCTTCTTGCTACGGATTGCTTTGGCTATTCTGGGTCTCTTATTTTTCCAAATGAATTTCATGATTGCTTTTTCTATTTTTATGAGGAATGACATTGGGATTTTAATTAGAATCACATTGTATCTATACAGTACTTTTGGTATATGGCCATTTTGACAATATTAGTTTTGCCTATCCAACAGCATGGGAGATCTTCTCATCTTCTAAGGTCTTCTTCAATTTCTTTCTTTAGTGTTCTGTAGTTTTCATTGTAGAGGTCTTTCACCTCTTTTTAAAAAAAATATTTTATTTATTTGTATGTGATGCTGAGGATCGAACCCAGGGCCTCGCAGGTTCTAGGTGAGCACTCTACTGCTGAGCCACAACCCCATCCCTCTTTTACTTCTTTTGTTAAGTTGATTCCCAAGTATTTTATTTTATTTTTTGAGGTTATTGTGAATGGAGTAGTTTTTCTAATTTCTCTTTCAGAGGATTCATCACTGATGTGTAAAAATGCATTTGATTTATGGGTATTGATTTTATATCCTGCTACTTTGCTGAATTCATTAATTAATTCTAGAAGTTTTCTGGTGGAGTTACTTAGATCTTCTAAGTATAAAATCATGTTGTCAGCAAATAATGACAGTTTGAGTTCTTCTTTTCCTATTTGTAATCCTTTAATTTTTTTCATCTGTCTAATGTTGAATAGAAGTGGTGAAAGAGGATATCCTTGTCTTGTTTCAGTTTTTAGAGGGAATACTTCCAATTTTTCTCCATTTAGATGACGTTGGCCTTGAGTTTAGCATAGATAGCTTTTACAATGTTGAGGTATGTTTCTACTACTCTTAGATTTTTTGATTTGCATTTCTCTAATTGATAGTGATGATGAACATTTTTTTCATGTATTTGTTGATTGATTGTACATCATCTTCTGAGAAGTGTCTCTTCAGATCCTTGGCCCATTTATTGATTTGCATCAATGTTCATCAGGGATATTGGTCTGAAATTTGCTTTCCTTAATGTGCTAGTATCAGGATGATACTAGCTTCATAGAATGAGTTTGGAAGCGTTCCTTCCTTTTCTATTTCATGGAATAATTTGAGGAATATTGGTATTAATTCTTCCTTGTGGGTCTTGTAGAACTCAGCTGTGAATCCGCTTAGTCCCGGGTTTTTCTTGATTGGTAGGTTTTTGATGGAGTCTTCTATTTCCTTGCTTGAAATTGATCTGTTTAAATTGTGTAAGTCCTCTTGACTCAGTTTGGATTGATCATATGCCTCTAAAAATTTGTTGATGTCTTCAAGGTTTTCTATTTTATTGGAGTATAAATTTTCAAAATAGTTTCTAATTGTCTTCTGTATTTCAATAGTCTCTGTTGTGATATTCTTTTTTCATTGCAAATTTTAGTAATTTGAGTTTTCTCCCTTCTTCTTTCCGGTAGTGGCTAAGGGTTTGTCAATTTTATTTATTTTTTTCAAAGAACCAGATTTTTGTCTTGTCAATTTTTTGAGTTGTTTCTTTAGTTTCAATTTCAACAATTTCTGCTCTGATTTTAATTATTTCCTGTCTTCTACTACTTTTGGTGTTGGTTTGTTCTTCTTTTTCTAAGGTTTTGAGCTGTAATGTAGGCCATTTATTTTCTTCTTCTTCTTTTTTTTTTTAAGAGAGAGAGAGGGAGAGAGAGAGAGAATTTTTTAATATTTATTTTTAGTTTTCAGTGGACACAACATCTTTATTTTATCTTTATGTGGTGCTGAGGATCGAACCCAGTGCCCTGCGCATGCCAGGCGAGCGCGTTACTGCTTGAGCCACACCCCCAGCCCTATTTTCATCTTTTAATGAATGAACTCCATGCAATGAACTTTTCTCTTAGCACTGCCTTCATAGTGTCCAAGAGATTTTGTTAAGTTGTACCGGAGTTCTTATTTACCTCTAAGTATTTTTTTAATCTCCTCTCTGATGTCTCCTGTTATGTATGCATCATTCAGTAGTGTATTGTTTAGTCTCCAGGTGTTGGAGTAACTTCTATTTTTAATTTTATTCTTGATTTCTAATTTCATTCCATTATGGTTTGATAGAGTGCAGGGTAGTGTCTCTTTTTGTTTTGTATTTGCTAAGACTTGCTTTGTGGCATAACATATGGTCTATTTTGGAGAAGGATCCACATGCTGCTGAGAAGAAAGTTTATTCACTCATTGCTGGATGGAATATTCTGTATATATGGTAAGTCTAACTTATTAATTGTATTATTGAGTTCTTTGTTTAGTTTTCTTTGTTTAGTTTTTGTTTGGAAGAACCATCCAGTGTTGAGAGAGGTGTATTAAAGTCACCCAGAGTTATTGTGTCGTGGTTCCTTTGGTTCTTGTAGTTGAGAAGGGTTTGTTTGACATACATAGATGGCCCATTGTTTGGGGCATAGATATTCATGATAGTTATGTCTTGTTGATGTATGAATCTCTTTAGCAGTATGAAATGTCCTTCTTTATCCCTTTTCACTAGCTTTGGTTTGTAGTCCACTTTATCTGATATGAGAATGGAAACCCCTGCTTGTTTACAAGGTCCATGTAAGTGGTTTTTCCTATCCTTTTACCTTCAGTCTGTGGATGTCTTTTCCTGTGTGATGAGTCTCTTGAAGGAAGCATATTGTTGGGTGTTTTTTTTTTTCCAATCCAATCTGTCAACCTAGGTCTTTAAATTGATGAGTTTAGGCCATTCACATTCAGGGTTATTATTGAAATATGATTTGTAATCCCAGACATTTTTGTTTTTAAACTTACTTGGTTTCTCCTTTGTTTAGCCTTTCCTTTGGTGTAGTTCCTCCCTTTGCTAATTTTTATTGTTGTTTTTAAATTCCTCCTCCTGGAATATTTTGCTGAGGGTGCTCTGTAGTGCGGGCTTTCTCACTATAAATTCTTTCAACTTTTGTTTATCATGAAAGAAGCTTAATTTTTCTGGATATAAGATTCTTGGTTGGCATCCATTTTCTTTCAGAGATTGGTGTATGTTGTTCCAGGATCTCCTGGCTTTGAGGTTCTGGGATGAAACATCTGCTGATATTAATTGGTCTCCCTCTATATGTGATCTGATTCCTCTCTCTTGCAGCCTTTAAGAGTCTATTCTTATTCTGTATGCTAGGCATTTTCATTATAAGGTACCTTGGTGTAGGTCTGTTGTAATTTTGTACATTTGGTGTGCTGTAAGCCTGTTGTATTTGATTTTCCAATTCATTCTTCATGTTTGGGAATTTTTCTCATTGAAGAGATTGTTTATTCCTTTGGTTTGTGCCTTCCTCTATCCCAATAACTCTTATATTTGGTCTTTTGATGCTGTCCCTTAATTCTTGGATGTTCTGTTCATGGTTTCTTACTATCTTCACTGTGTGGTCAACTTTATTTTCCAGATTGTATACTTTGTCTTCATTATCTGGCATTCTATATTCCAAATGATCTAGCCTGTTGGTTATGCTTTATATTGAGTTTTTTTAAATTTGAATTATTGTTTCCTTCATTTCAAGGATTTCTGATTGTTTTTTCCCCAGAGTCTCTATTTCTTGAAGTAATATTTTGCTACCTGTATTTGCTCTCTTTTCTCTTTATTGGTGTGATCAATAGACACCTGTATTTTATCTCTTATCTCTTTGTTGGAATGATCAATTTTTGCCTGTATTTACTCATTTAGGGCATTCTTTAATTCACAGATCATTTTAATTATAAACATTCTGAACTCCTTCTTTGACATTTCACCAACTGCACTGTACATGGGTTCTGTTATGATAGTATCCTGGTTTGTTTGGGGCAATTTCCTCCCTTGTTTTTTCATGTTGTATATGTGTCTTCCTTTCTTGCAGTGTGGATCTGAGATATTGCAGTTTATACCCTATAATCTTATAGTATCTGTGCAGATAATTTGTGCCTCACCTTGGTGTTGGGCTTCCAGACCCTTCTGTGGTTGTCCTATGATGGATGCTACGGTAACTAAAGGTGGTGGCGGCAATAGCGGAGGTAGGAGATAGCAGTGGAGGTGGCACAAGATGGATGCAACATCTTTCAGAGATGGGGCTGAAAGGGTGGGCCTTACACTGGCTTTGGGATGCCTGCTCCAAGATGCAGCTGCTGCTAGGCCCTGTCTGTTGTTACAAGGCAGAGGCTACTGAGTGGGGAGGGCTCTGGCGATGGCTGCAGTGTCCCAAGATGGAAGTGGGTTAGTTCTGGGCTCCCAGGTATGGGGGAGTGGAAGACCCTGGTGGACCCTGGGCCTAGGCTCCCATGCGGGTCAGCAGAGGTGGTCCTAGGCCAAGGCCTGAACTCTGGCAGTGTTCTACTGGGCCTACCCTGGACCTGGGCTTCATTTTAATGTTTTGGCTTATTACATAGTGAAGATGTTTACAATAACCTAAAAAATTAGGAGATTTTTTTTCACTTAATGCCTGTAAAATACAAAATTAGAATTTTATTATATAGTTTTATTTAAAGAGGAGTTAAAAGCAAGAACATGTCCTTATAGATGGAAAGGAGGAGGGATCAATCAGCTGAATTTTACAAGTCCATGATGCTGAAGATTGTTATTATATGTGCTCAGTTGATCTCCCACAAACAATTCCTAAAATCAAAATAATTCCCTTCTTTCCTTTTTTAACTATTGGGCTTTGAACTCAGAAATGCTTTACCACTATATCCCCAACTCTTTTTAATCCTTTATTTTATGTCAGGGTCTCACTGTGTTGCACAGGCTGGCCTTGAACTTGCAATCTTCTGGCCTCAGCCTCTTGTGTTGCAGGGATTACCAGTGTGTACCACTGTGCTGGCTTTAGTTTTCCTTTTTTAAAAGCTTCCATTCAAATAAAGTTTTGAATTTCAACAGGAAGAAAAAAAAGTCATTTTTACATAGTATTTGCATGTAGTTAAGTATTTAAATGTTTGATATTTAAATTAGGTTAACATATTATAACTTACTGTTGTAGATTATGCAAACAAATGATTGCAATTATTCCTCTTTTCGATATGTGCCCCCACTCACCTCCATGAAATGAGACGCTGCAGATCCTCCTGACAGGAAGTGAAATCTATTTCCCCCAGGATCCATATGAGTTGGTCTTGTGATCTGTTTGACTAATAAAACACAGTAGAAGTGATGCTGTTCCAGTTTTAAGCCTGGACCTTAAAAGCCTTCTTTATTTTAGTCTCTAATCACCACATGAAAAAGCCAGGCTGCCTGGTGGGAAATAGACACTTACTAAATGCCACAAGGCCCCATTGCCCTGGTGACAAACACGAAGTGTCAGTCTTGTGGATGGGACCATTCTGGAATGGGCAACCTGTATAAGCAGAGCAGTCTATATTTGACCTGCACCTGTTTGCAGCTGCCTGTGCAGGTCTGGCCAATATCAGAACTATACAGCTGAGCCCAGGCCAAACAGCCAACCTGCACAACAGTGAGCTAAGTGACTGGCCATTGGTATCAGATTAGGAAAAAGAACTAACATATACTGAGCGCTCACAGTATGTTAAGTATCATACAAAGCGTTTTTCAATTATTGACTCAGTCCTTATAACAACTGTGCTATATGGTTACAAGTGAATAAAGTAGCCTGAGGCCATCTGTTAGTCTCAGACAGAAGTGACCAAAGTGCCATCTCAGCAAAACTCCTTAGGCTGCTGACCTTCCCCCTATCTACTCATGATGGGGCAAATACCAAGGTAGACAAAGTCAATACTCTTCATGGACCTTCCTGGCTGGGGTTTCTCTAGAGTAGGATTAACAGACTTTTCCTGTAAGTGATTGGATTGTAAATATTTTAGGTTTGGTGGGCTGTATGGTCTCTGTCACAACTTTTTAAACTTTGCTTTTGTAGTGTGAAAGTAGCCAAAGGCAATATGTAAACAAGTGAGGCTGGGGTCTCAATGAGCTGGTGGTAGGCTGGTTTTGGCCTATAGCCTTGCTCTTTTTACCTCCCCCTGGGAAGTAAGCTCTGCTGAGAGCCATAGCCAAGTAGGAATGAAGCATGGCATTTTGGGTTGAAAGGTGACCCTGCTCAGGGATTAGGGTGGCTCCGGGTTTAGGGTGGATTTTGCTGGGATTAGGGCGTATCCTGCTGCCTCAGGCGCCTGCTCCTTTGGAGTTCCCGTTGGTTCTATGAGAATTGGTGCTCTGAGCCGAGTGGAGGCAGGGTATTCCCAAGTAGTGTGTGTAGAGTGTCGGTAAGAGTTCGGGAATAAAGAGTTGCTGTTTGAATCTGCAAGGCTTTGTGGTGGCTTGGTTATTTTGTGCCCAGCCAGACTGCGGCAAAGCTCCACTGGATGTAATTAATCAACTTTTCTCTTATGCATCTAGCATAGTATCCAGCTCTATATCATTTTTGGGAGAAATGACAAAATAACCACACATGTCATTTTCAGCAGGCCTTAGTCTCAGGTGAGAAAGCCATGGGGGTGTTTCATCTTTAATCTGATTCCTTCTGTAGCTATGAGGTGACTGCTGAGCAATAGACCATATTTTTCAGGTTCACATGAGGGGGTCCAATTCTGATTGCTCTGACTAGAGTTTCAAGAATTATGTTAAATAAGGAGAATAAGGAGGGGAATTTTCTAGAGTCCCAACAAACTTTTCCTTGTGTTTTGGCTGGAATGAGTCACGTATTCATTTCTGAGCCAAACCCTAGTAAGAGGACAAGATTGCTTATTAGTTTCCACTCCAGGAGATGCTGTTGGATCAATAGTTACTTAACTGCTAACTGATACCACTTCTAATGTTTCTTCTCACTTGAGTGATAATTCAAAATAATTCTTCATTAAAACTTTTAGCACCTGGCTTCATTGTTGTTGTCTCCAGTAGTGTTATTACCAAGTCTGACAATGATCTAATTTTTGTTATTTTCAAGTGTCATCTGAAAAATTTCAAGTGCTTTAAAAATTCTAGTCTTCATTTCTGTTATCAGATTTTATTCTGACTTCATTTGTAGAGGGTATTTTTTTTTCATTCATTTTGCTCAGTCTTTAGTAGATTATTTCTATTTATGGATTCACATCTCTCTTTTTTTTTTGGCTCAGAGAAATTTTCTACCACTATATATTTTAAAAATATTTACATACTCCAATTCTGTCTATTCTTACTTTTTAGAACTTCTGTGACATGAGTATTGGGCCTTCTCTTGTCCTTCTTCCTTGTCTTTAAAAGCTATATTGGTTGAATTTCATCTTTTCCAAATATATATGTTGAAGTCTTTACATCCAGTGACCTTGGGGCAGAAATGGGGTGACTTTGCTTGGAAATAGGGTTGTTGCAGATGTAACTCGTTAAGATGAGGTCATGCTGGTCCCTAATCCAATGTGATTGCTCTTCTCTATTTCTTTCTCCTCCTTCTTCTTTACAAGAATTTAGAAGTGATGTTGAATAAGGTGATGTTGAATTTTATTTACTGCTTTTCCTGTCCCTATCAAGATGGTTATATGGTTTCTGTCCTTTGTTAGTATGACATACAAACTTATTGATTTGTATATGTTGAATTGTCCTTGTATCCCTGGGATGAATTCCAGTTGATCATGGTGAATAACCTTTTTTATTGATTCAGTCTTGTTTTTCATTCTTGGTTGGCACAGGTTTTCTATTTCTATATGATTCAATCTTGGTAAGGTGTATGTATCTGGGAATTTGTTTCTTCTAGGTTACACATGTTAGTGTATAGTGGTTCATAATAACTTCTAATGATCATATATATTTCTATGGTGTCTGTCATAATGTCTCCTTTTTAATCTGATTTTATTATTTATGTCTTCTCTTTTTCCTAACCTAGCTAAGGATTTGTCAATTTTGTCTGTCTTTTAAAGAACCATCTCTTCCTTTTGTTGATATTTTTGTATTTTTAAAATTCCATTTCATTTACTTCTGCTCTGGTCTTTATTATTTCTCCCCTTCTACTAATTCCGAGTTTACTTTATTCCCTAGTTCCTTATGCACAGGAGTAGGTTAAACAACCTTGAGGTCTTTCTGCTTTTATGATGTAGGTATGGATTACTATAAAATTGTCTTATTATTCCTTTTCTGTATTCTATAGGTTTTGGTATGTTATATTTTCCTCTTAATTTACTTCAAGAAAATTTTAAATTTCCTGATCTATTTGTTGTTTATGAGTTATGTGCTCAATTTCCATGTATTTCCCCTTTGTATTTAGTTTTCACAGTTTTTTGTTATTAATTTCTAGTTTTATTGTCCTGTAGTATTTCCATATTACAGGTTGGAAAACATACTCGATGTGATTTCATTTTTTTTAATTTTTTTTTTTTAGAATTTGTGGAGACTTGTTTTATGGCTTACAATATAAGTTATCTTGGAATAGTCCCATGTGCTGTTGAGAAGGATGTGCATTCTGCAACTGTTGGGTGGAATATTCTATAGTGTCTATCAGGTCCATTTGGTCTAGGGTGCAATTAACTTTGCTATTTGTTGATTTTCTATTTTGGTGATGTTTGCATTGCTAAAAGTATGGTGTTAAAGTTCCCTATGATTATTGTATAGGAATCTATTCCCTCCTTTAGTTCAATTAATGTTTGCTTTATATATTTAGCTGCTCCCATATTGGGTGCATGTATATGTATTTCTTCTTGTTGAATTGACTCGTTTATTAGTTCACAATGACCTTCCTTGTCTTTTACTGCTTTTGATTTAAAGTCTATTTTAACAAGTGATTCCTGCTTTATTTTGAATTCCATTTGCATGGAATATTGTTCCAATTCTTCACTTTCAGTCTACGCATGTCTGCATAGGTGAAATGACTTTCTTGTAAGCAGCATATAGTGGGTACGATTTCTTAAATTCATTCATTAATGCTATGTCTTTTAACTGGAGAATTCAGTCCATTTATGTTTAAGGTAGTTATCAATAGGTATGATCTTATTGCCATTTTGTTACCTGTTTTCTAGTTTTATTATTGTTTCTTTATTTCCTTCTGTCTTGTATTCTTCTTTTATGGAGAAACGATTTTTCTCTAGCCATGTGCTTTGATTCCTTGCTTATTTTTTGATATCTACTATAGATTTGTGGTTATTATGAGGTTTATAAAAAGTCTTTGATGATAACTAGTTATTTTTAAATATTAGCAACTTAACATTAATTATTGAGATAGGGAAATAAACAGGAAGGAAAGATAAAAAAGTACTAATAAGAAATCGCTACACTTGTACTTTATTTCTTTCTACAATTTCAATTTTTGATGGATCACTTAACATCTTCCTATATTACCTATATCTTAATATATTAATGTAATTGTTATTTTGGTTTATTGTGTTTTATAGTTATCATATCAGAGATATGAATGGCTACACATCATATTTACAATAGTAAAACATTTGGAGTTTTTGTGAATCTTATATCTTCTGATTTGTTAGCATATATTTCTTTCAGTTTGAAGAAGTCACTTTGAAATTCTTTTAGAACAGGTCTGGTGGTGATAAATTTCTCAGTTTTTTTTTTTTTTTTTTTTTTTTTGGCTTGGGAATATTCTATCTTTTCATCATTTCCAAAGGATAGTTTTGCTGGGTATAGTATTCTTGTGTTTTTGTTTGGCAGGTTTTGTTTCATCTCTCTTGTCCCCACCACCATTTTAACACTGACAATTTCTCCTCACCCCTTTCTAGTCTGCAAGGTTTCTGATAAAAAGTCTGATTTCAGGTGTTTTTTTTTTTTTTTAATAGCCTGTCTTTAAGCTCAGTAAATTTTTCTTCTGTTTGATCTATTCTGCTATTGCTGCCTTCCAGCACATTTTGAATCTCCCCTTTTGTACTTTTTAGCTTCAAGGATTTATGGTTGATCTTAAAAAAATTACTTTAATCTCTCTGTTAAGTTTCCCTGACAAGTACTGAATTGTTTCTCTATGTTATCTTAAAGCTAGTCGGGTTTCCTTAAAACAGCTGTTTCCAATTCTCTTGAGAGTTTGCTTATATTGGTTTGTTTCTGGGACCTTATTTTGTTTCTAGGTTAAGGTCATGATTCTCTGAAAGTTCTTGAAGTTTGTGGGTTCATAACATTTTCTATAAATTGGAGGATTAGGTATTTAATCCAGTCTTCACAATCTGGCTTTGTTTGAGCCTATCCTTCCAGAAATTCTAGGCTGCCTTGTTATTTTCCACACTAAGGTCACTTTCAGTGTTTGAGCACTAGAGGGCGCCCTAGGGCCAGGTTTGCTGCAGTATGGCTGCCTGTGTGTTGTTGCTGTTTCAGCACTAGAGTGTGACTGAAGCTCAGGTTTCTCCCAAATCTGCGACTGTTGGTTGTTCAGCATGTACTGAGAAAGTGCCCAAAGGGTAGTCTGTCTCACAAGCTTTCATCATGAGCTCCAACAAAAAATCCTGTGCTCACTCTCCTGCCCTGCTCCCCAGCAGGTGGATCATGGGCCAGGGCAGGCCTAGACCTTTTGTCACAGTCATTGACCTGTGGTCAGCTCTCAGCCTCACCATGGAGGGACTGGCCTCAGAATTCTATGCAGGGCTTGGTGTTTCCCTCCCATTTCCTCCCTGAAGCAGATAATTACTCTTTGTCTGTTGTGCTGCCTGGGGATAAGGGAGAAATGAGGTGGACAATCACGTGGCTTCTTATGCTTTAACACTGAATCAGAGCCAAAGCCCACAGCCCACCAATACCAGTGCAGCCCAGAGGAAGACCAAGGCCCACAAGCCTGTGGGCTGCCTGCTGCTGAAGCAGACACATGGCCCGATTCTGCCACCAGCCACAGGTTATGCCAGTCAAAAGAGAAGCCTGATTGACCAGGACTGCAGTTCTCTGCCTTGTCTGAGCCACATTGATCCAGAACCTTCATCTATGGGCACTGGCCTGAGAACAGGGTCATTAGTGTCTTACCAGTGATAGAGTTCACTGGTCTGGCACTGAGTTCTTAGGCGAAGTCCTGTGTTCACGTTTCTGTCCTTCTACCCCAGCAGGTGGAGTCTTGCTCCTTGCAGCGCTGCTGGAAGTTGAGAGACAGGTGGTAAGGTGACTGTGGCTGCCAGTCTGACACTCAGCTGCACCCGACTCGAATCTCACAGTAGCAGGGATGTGTGGTCTCAGGGGCGTGACCCACCTGTGGTTGTAATGAGGAAAGCTGAAATAGGAATCTGTTCTGTTCCCAGGGCACAGGTCTTTGCTGGTATTGGGGAGGGTCTGGGGCTCTGAGTTTGGCACCTTTGGCTCTGCCTGGTACTGAGTCTCACTGCAGCAGGCCCGGTTCTGAGCTCCAACACAAAGTCTTGTGCTCACTCTCCTGCCTTCTCCCCAGCAGGTAGAATCTTGCTCCTTGTTAAGCTGTCCCAGACTGTGGGAGGGTGGTGGAAGCAGGCCCTTGGCTGCCTGGCTAATGCAGGTCCACAGGCTCAGTCAGCCGACTCTCCTTTGAGGATAGAGGCCACGGGGCTGTGCCCAACACTGGCTTTCACTTAGTGGGTCTGGTACTGGGTTTCAAGTCTAAGGCCTGGACTTCCTTTTTCATTTTAAATCCTGCCCTAAGAGGGACGTGTCTCCATTGCTGTGCTGCTTTGAGTTGGTAGAGGGACAACTCTTTCCTGCATGACTTCTTGTTGCACACCACACATCTAACTATACTCCAGTGCTCAGAACATAGCCAGGTGGCTATACCTGGCCATTAGGAAGGCTGTATTGGGTCATATCAACTTTTATTTTCTCTCGTAGGCAGCCATAGGCCCAGTTAAAATCAGGGGTTCTAAAATGAACCCCTGATGAGAAGGAGGAATATTAGGAGGCAATTCACACTTGCTGAAATTAGGAAAGGAAAACACACCCAGAAATACTCTACAGACTTCCTTTTCTATCTCCCTGGCCAGATCTGCATCCTCTGATATCCTTGAGGAGTGGAATTCCATTGAATCAATCAATTATTGAAGGTGTGAAAGGGAAAGAGAGGCAGAATGTATTTGGGGTAGGCAATAGCAAAATCTGCCACACTTACATACAAGTTTCTCAGTTTGTGGTGATGCTGCATTCATGGTATTTGCTTTTCTTCAATTTTGGTGATTTTTGGTTATGGGAACTCCTCCTCTTTTAGTTGGTATGCTAATTTCTGAATATGGGGTTTCTGTTAATATGTCTGTGAATGCTGCATCTGCTGACCACAAAATGCCTCTGGGACTTCAGGGAGGGGCAGGTGCACTGTCCAGGGCCCATTTTCCAGTGGGGAGACTTTGCCTTCCAGCCTGGGTCTTGCCCAAGTGCTCACATGCACTGCCCCTATTGGGGGCTCATGATCCCACGAGTTCACTACCTGCAGTGGGGAAGAAGGACGGATCTCCTGGATGGCCCTTGGTTGGTGTCCTGATAAATCACTCAAAAGTTCATCATCGGGGGCCTTCCTCATCCTCTGCCTTAGACATGGAGCACCCTCGAAACAGCTGCTATCTTTTGCACAAGTCCTCTGATATACAGGTTTAGGTTTCCTTTTTCATTTTAAATCCAATTTCACTTGTTTTTTTATGTGCTGGTATTTCTCAATTTATAGTTGCCTGAGAGTGTCTCTATAATGGACAAAACAAAAAATTTTATGTCATTTCTAGGAGTTGGGGTAAGACATGTATGTGCTCAGTTTACCCACACATCTTCATGATCCAATTTTAGGTTAAATATAATTATTTTTATTTATTCTGATTTGCTATACATGATGGCAGAATGCCATCATTCATTTCATATTATAGAGCACAATTTTTCAAGACACTGATCGTACACAGAGTATTTTCACACCATTCGTGTCTTATACATATACTTAGGGTAATGATGTCTAACTCATTCCACCATCATTCCTACCCCCTTGTCCCCTCCCTTTCCCTCCCTCCTCTTTGCCCTATCTAAAGTCCCTTCATTCCTCCCATGCTCTCCCCCACCCAATCATCATTATGTATCTGCATCCTCATATCAAAGAAAACATTCAACTTTTGATTTTTTTGGGGATTGGCTAACTTCATTTAGCATTATATTCTCCAATTTCATCCATTTACCTGCAAATGCCATGATTTTATTATCTTTTAATGCTAAGTAATGTTCCATTGTGTATATATACCAAAGTTTCCCTATCCATTCATCTACTGAAGGGCATCTGGGTTGACTCCACAGTTTAGCTATTGTCAATTATGTGCTATAAACACTGATGTGGCTGCATCACTGTAACAGGCTGTTTTTAAGTCCTTTGGGTATAGATCAAGGAGAGGGACATCTGGGTCAAATGGTGGTTTCATTCCCAGTTTTCCAAGGAATCTCCATACTGCTTTCCATATTGGCTGCACCAATTTGCAGTCCCACCAGCAGTGTATGAGTGCACCTTTCCCCCACATCCTCGCCAACACTTATTGTTGTTTGTAAATTTAATGTTGATGTCATAAGAGGGTAGTTTCTTTTGACTGCTATAACAAATTTCTACAAACTGAGTGAGTTGAAAAGCAGAAGTTTGTTTCCTCACACTCTGGAGGCCACACAACTGAAACCAAGGTTGTGCTCCTGCTGAGGGCTCTAGGGGAGAATCCCCTTTTACCTCTCCCAGCTTCTGTTGGTTCCAGGTGGTCCTTGGTTTGTGGCTGCATCAATACAATCTCTGCCTCTGTTTTTACATGGCTTTGTCCTCTGTGTTTGTATATCTTCTGTCTCTCAAAAGGGTACATGTTATGGGACTTAGGGCACTCCTGCATAATCTAGGATGATATCATCTAAAGATGCTTAACTTAGTTATATCTCAAAGACCCCTTTTCAAGTGATGTCACAGTCAAGGGATCTGGGTATTAGGACATGGGCAGAGCTTTTTAAGGCCAGCATTAATTTCTATAATGGGCTAGGCAATTACGTTGAACAGTTGTAATGCAAGATTAGAAATATTCTTGTGCCATAAATTATAGTATGAAATATCTTCTATAGTCAGTAAATAGTAAAGTATATTATATGATATCACAATATTACAATATCACATGGGCATTTTTTTTTTTTTTTTGGTGGTGGTCCTGGGTATTGAACCCAGGGTCTTGCACATGCAATCTTACACTGAGCTACGTCTCCAACCCTCATGGGTCATTTGTAACTTCTCACTTATCTACAGAAGTAGCTTATAAAAGAGCAAAACCAACCAACCAACCAAACAAACAAAAAGCACTCATCTACTTTTCCAGAAGTTCTTTAACTGTTGCTATTTATAGTACCCTCATGTCCTGAGGAAAATAGATAATAGCAACCAAAGAAGTTATTTTATTTCCTTCTAAGGACTTTAAATACTGAACCAGCATTCACTTGGTAATCATACATGATCTTTCCTTTGTCAGGTTAGGGAGAAAGTCATAAATAGAATTAAATAATAGTGAACCCAAGCTGGACATTTGCAGTGCAGGTGACAAGTAAGACTTTTCACATTCCTTTTTTTAAAAAATATTTTTAGTTGTAGATAGACACAACAACTTAATTCTGTTCATTTATTTTTTTATCTGGTGCTGAGGATTGAACCCAGTGCCACAACCCCAGCCCAGCTTCTCACATTCTTGAGGCAACATGAGAAGCTGCCATCCCTCCCTGCTGATTCTGATTCTCTCCAGATCTCTCAGCATCAGCTGCCCCCTGGCTGGGGGCAGGGCTTTGGCTTAACCCCAGCGGGGTTCCTTTCTTCCTCTTGTGAGAAGCATGAGAATTTCTTGGGTGCTCTGTGTTCTCTGCAGTCCTCTCCTACCTCTCCCTGAGGTGCTCTTTTCTCTGGGGGCCACTTGCTGGAAGAAGGACCTGGGTGAGGTGATGAGAAAAAGGTATGACAAAACTTACCTGAAGCGGAGTTGTCAGTTTTCTTGGGTCAGCAGGAAGTGCTCATGAGAAGAGCTTCCTGGGGGACAGAATGGCCCCTTAGGGAACAGGAAAGCTGGGTTTGGGATTGTCAGACCCCCTGGCAGGGTCTGTTTCCTTCCTAACTGTAGCATTTCTGCCCTAGTTCAGTGGCAAGTGCCTTCTGATAGCCACCTCTCCAAAGGTGGCAATGACAGGATGGGGTCATGTCTTATTAAAGAACCCACTTTAGCAAAGATTTGTGGGGCTCACGTCTCTTCTCTTTTGGGGATACCGCCAGGCAGAGGCCCAGGTTGCAGGGATTGTGCAGGCTGACAGATTACGGGATTTGGTAAGGCTTTTCACCCTGAAGAAACAGGGAAACTGGGCTTAGTTACTTTTCACTGCTCAAGGTTTCCCGAGCCTTGATTCAGTCTTTCTCCCTGACCTTGCAAAGCAAAATCCTGAGCAACATTTCTTAAGGAGATGAGTCATGCAGAAGTTATCATATATTTGGAACAGGATTGCTAAATGGGACTTTTCTGTTTGGTTTTGGATGTTGGTCAAAGTCCAAAGCAGGAATATCATAAAAAGGGCTACCTCTGAACAAGTTATCCTAAGATAGGACATAACTGGCCCTGAGAACACCACCTACCATCCCAGTGGCCCACCTCAACCTATATGAGAAGAGGACCTGGGAGAGGGAGAGTCGTCTGAGAACTGGGTCTTTTGGACAATGCAGTGTTTGTGCCAAGAGCCTTTAATAACTTCTGCCAGAAGCCCAGGGTGGGGACAGTAATATAAGACTCATTCTTAAAGATTAGGAGATACCCATGAGTGCAGGAGGCTGGCTCTTCATTTTGCTTGGACATCAGCTTGGGCACTGGAACTCATGATCTGCCCATGATCTCATCTGAGTGGAGGGAAGACAACTGGGACAGGTGGCAGGCTGTGTGGTGCTTGGGCTGCTCTCAAGCAGTAGGTACACAACAGGGCTAAGGAGCCACCTCTGGGTCATCTGGATCTCACAGGATGCTTGAGCCTTTTAACAAATGAAAATATCTGGAAGACGTCATTGGGTGATTGAAAGGGGGAGTTCGCCTCACAGGGTTAGGAGGAGAGACTAGAACTCTCCAGGATCAGGTTAAATCACACAGCTTAGTACTTTAGTCTGTTTCCAGGTCAGTATCCATTTGAGTTGGGGCAGAGGTTTATACCTGAAAGTCTTTGGAAAATATAAATATTGTTTATGTGGCAGGAAATAACAGATCCACTCACCTTAATAGGGAGTGGGGCAACCGCAGTATTGATGCAAGGAGCTAGGATTATTTTTCATTTGGTACCTGATATTTAGAAATAATGTAGCATTTTCATAAGTCTTCCATGAATTCTTTTTTAAGGAAATTATTAAATGGTAGTTTATTTGATTAATTAGTATTATTATTTGTGGTGAACCCAGAGCAGGGTAGGTAAGTTCTCTACCACTGAGCTATTATACTCTGTCCTTAAACTAGTTTAAAACTTGGAGTGCTGGAAACATCTCATGTAGTACTGGAAAATACAGTTTTATTTTCTATGTAATTTGTATTTTCAAAGAAATAGCTCTTGCAATTGTTGGTCAACTCTACCATTTTACTAATTCATTAATTTCTACTTTAATGAATTCTTTCTATTATTTTTAGTATTTTTTTCCTGTAAAAACACAAAAATTTAGCTATATAAATCTTCCTCAGATAACAGCTTTGGTTGCATTCAGACACTTAGGATGTAGTAGTATGATTATTATTTAGTATTAAACATTATGAAAGAGTTTATTTTCTTCTCTGACCCAATAGTCACTTAGGGGAATGACGTTCAATTTTGAAGTGGTTAAATTTTGTTTCTTTCAGTTTCAAAATAGTTAATGTATTATATTGTATACAGATAAGGTGACTTGTACAGTTTCTTTTTTTAGAATTTATGAAAATTTAATGTAATGTCCTAGCTGACAAATTTTCTTTATTGTTTTCATGGGTATTGAAAATTTTCTGTTTTCTATATAAAGGGAGAATTAGTTACCCGCACTTAAATCAGACTTACTAATGAAAGAATTTATATCCTTTCTATCATTTTAATGCTCTATCATTTTAATGTTGAAGCTGAAGAATCTTAAGTAAAATTTATTCCATTAACATTATACGTATGTCAGTTTCTCTTGGTCTACTCAATGTTTTTGCTCAAAATAAGGAAATTTTACGGAATAGTGAGTTGGGCTCTTCATCAATATAAAATCACTCCATCTTTTAATTAAATTTATTTAAAGACATTTATGTAGCAGGGTAATAATTATTTGTTGTAAAGTTTTAAGATAATATAAACTTGCACAAGTGGAAGAGAAGCTCTTTTTTATTCCTACCAAGAATTTCATTCCCTTGATGTATCATTATTAAAGATTTGCTGTATAATCATCCAGACTTAAAAACCTCATATAATTATTTTTTCTTATTAAATTCTGTAATCTACTTCTAAAACTCAATAATATGATAATGTCTGTCATATTTTAATTGTACAGACTTACCATAATTATTTAACAACCGTTTTTCAAAACAAATCTGATTAAAGAAATATTCTTAGAAATGAAAATCAATAAAATATCATGTATTTTCCTGGGTATAGAAAAATATGGTGAATGATATGGATGATTTAAGACTTAGAAGATATGATACTGTGTTCATACACTTCACTTGTGTGTTCAGAAAAAAAAATCACAGCAGAAGGTACTATCTTCAGATTACTGGCTGTAAGGTAATGAGACATTCATTCTTCTGTTCAAGTCTAACACCATGACATCCAAAACGTTTAAAAATTGCCTAGTCAAATACCCACACAAGAAACATGTTCAAATAGGACAGAGAAGTAGCTACTACATGATTAAAAGTCTACCTGAACACAAATAATACCAACAGGCAGGACTTAAAATCATTGCATTTCTTGAAGATAAAATAATTCATTTGCTGGAACTTGCTGAAGAAGTACTCTCATTAATATTCTTCAGAGTACAAGTATTTCTCGTGTGATACCTGCTATAAAGATTCATATCTTATTCTCTTCCAGGGAAAATGCTGAAATTGCTGTGCATCCAGTGAAAGCTAGGGTGCAAATAGAAATTTAGAGACTATTTTGTTATCTTGAAAGTGAATATTGCTCTAATGCCACATTTCTAGATTCAGGTTTGAGAGCAAATTAAAGTACTAATTTCATGCATAGCATTAAAAATATAAGTGTAAGCAAAGAATTTCTTCTGTTTATGAAGTGTTCAGAAAGCAATATACAGAAATTCTGTTTTGGGGTTGATTTAGTGAAATTGTATTATCACTGTTGACCAAAGCCTTAAGTACAGAAGTTGTAGAGGAGAAAAGACTTGACTCTAATCCATTTGCTCTTGGAGTAGAAGGACAACATCACTACCAGCAGTAACCTATTATGACTAGAGTTGGCAAAAAATACGTTCCTCTGCTAACTTCAGTTTAAAGTGAGGGGCTTTCTGATGTTGTAAATGTGTGGTACATTAGTCGTAGGGGCAATCTGGTAATTAATGGAGTTGAAATATTATTATACCTGCATCGTAATACCAACTTCAAACATTCGAGAAGTAATATTTTAAATAACATGAATGAAGTTATGACTCAACTTGTTTTATGGGGAATATTTCAAATTTTTTCTTGTCTCAAAAAGTTCATTCTGTGATGATGACTTCATATGACGAGTTCAAACTTGACCTTCATCATCAGGTCAATGTACGTGTTACATTTCTATGAATTTTTGGGTATATACACAAAAGAATGCTTATAAAAATTTAAGGGCATAAGTAATCAGAACACAAAAACGTTGATTGCTTACTATCCAACTAAAGAAAAACAACACATCATTATTGTAAAGTCTTTTTCTCATGTGCCCCTTATAGTTGTATGACACAGGTATGTTTGTATCCCTTAACAACATGTTTTTAGTTTTGATCTTTTCAATTTTGAAATTTTTTTTCAGTACTGAGGATTAAACCCAGGGCTGTGTGCACCCTAGGTAGTGTGCTCTCCCACTGAGCTAGACCCCTCAATCACCAGACCCCTCAATTTTGGATTTTTGAACTTTATGTTTCTGAGATTTATCCATGTTGTATGTAATATTTTTTTCCACTGAATTACAGTATTTCATTATATAAAATATACATCATTTTTTTTTCATTCTACTCCAGAGAACAATGTGTTGTTTTATTTTAAAAATTATTCTCTTCTATCAATAATCTTGTGTCATGAATTCAAATACATAAAAGCAAGAGTGTTTGTGTATGGTGGTGGGTAATGCAGGTAGTGATGGAGTGTAAGGTTGGAAGTGAAGTTCCATTTTTTTTTTCACATAGATTTTCAATTACCTCAATTATTTTCTCTCATCTCCTATAATATACCAAGTATCTATTTATAAATAAGCCTATGTCTAGTTTTTCCATTGGTTTATTAGTATCTTGGAGCTTCAGTTAGGAAATGAGTCTCATAATCCATGAACATGGTATAGCTCATTATATATTTAGATTTCCCCTAATGTCTCTCAATGAAATTTTATGAATATCTTTACCAAAGATATGGGACCTTTTGTCTCTTTGGTCCTTTAAAGATATCTGAAGCATTGCTCAATTTCTCAGCTGCCTCTTCCATATTGGACAACAGTCCTCTGGCAATATGCTAGACTCTCATCTATGGATTTTTGTTATGTTATAGAACCTGTCCTAGTAATTCTATACTCTTTTTAGCACTATTATAAATATTCTTTAAATAAAATATATTTTTAAGTTTGTCCAGATATTTTAATTTCCTTCAGCAAGACAGCTGGATCAAAGTGCCAGTCTGTCACCAGTGGGAAGGAGTCTCCAGGTCTTCTTTGTACTTATGTCCTCCAGATCTTCCCATTTTATCCATTATCCCCTTCTCTTCTTCCTCTCATGTGTTATTTCATCTGCATCAAGCTCCAAGTTACTTTTTGCTTCTTCCTGTTTGCTTCAGATTTCTTTCAGCGTCTCTGACGACCTTTCCTTTTCTACTCTCTTCAGATTTTAATTCAAATTAAAGCCCATTTTGTGATAAAGGAAATGGAAATGAACTTGGTGGAAAACTAAAAACAAAACAATAATCTCATGGGGATTCAGTTCAGATAAGAACATTTGCTTGTTTGAGGTCTGTTTATGATTCTGGTTAAAAACTCAGAGAAAAATAAAGAGAGAGTAGTGATGATTTTGACTTCAAATTAAGGTAAAGTTGAAATTTTATCTTTCTTTATTATTTGGGAGCTGTGGAGACTTGGAATTATTTAAGAACAGGGATTAGTTAATGTAAGTTGACCTCTTTTCTTCCTTTTGGTGGGTCAAGAGGTTTACATTTTGTCCACTCAAGCTGCTCAATTTCCCCAGTGCTGTTTATGTTGCACAGTAGATGGAAGAGTTCAAATTTTAAAAAGGGAAAGATCATTGTGGATACAATGATCATTTTGAAGTCCAAAAAGGTAAATATCATGGGATGTCAAATGTTTCACGTCCTTTGAGCTATTTTGAAGCCTGAATTGTCTAGTTTGCTGGATTGGCTGATGGCCCCCCATTATCTAATTGAGCAAGTGCCTGCCCTTTGGTATTTATTTGGATGACATGAGGGCAAAGAGTTATGGTTTTATTGTAGGAGACATGTGGGAGAGGTCACTGAAGAATAATAACAGGATATAGGATGGGAAGAAAAAGAAGGATTTGAGAGATTAGCATTTGAGGAATTGAAAATGAATATAGCTCTTGCAAGGGAGATGTATCTCAATTTACACAAAAGATCGACTTATAAAAATTTGTGTATGTATTAAATTTTAATAAGTATAATCATACTCAAATTTCCCAAAGGGTCTTCGTACATAATGAAACCTAGTTGTGAATCCTTTTGTAAAGTGAAGAACTTTTTTTTCCTATTTTTAAAATATCAAATTTTATTAAAATAAATGTTACATGGACTTCAAATGCTGACTATTAAAATACGCTAGCAGTATAAACATAGTATTCATTTACCAAAGAGAAGACTTTTCTAAAATCGACTAGGATAAGAAATAGCATATTGTCACTTCTTGAATTCTAATGAGTATTTTTTTTCTAAGGAATATATTTTAAGTTTGAATTTTAACAGTTTGGGTATTTAGGTTTTTCTGTCTTTCTTTTCTTCTTATATAGCATTTAGTTTTCAAAACTGAGAACTACATTTTGCTTCTTTCATTTGTACTACTTGTACATGCAGTGCTATATATAGATAGCTATATAAGAAACACAGATGTCATTATATTCTTACATGATAGTTCATATTTTTTTTCTAATAATCTAATTGCTTATTTCTTCAAACTTCCTTAAGATCACTAAAGAATTTGTACAATCTTGAAAGTAAAATAAAAGAATTTAAAGTATAACTTTGCTATTTTTGAAAGCTAAGTTCCAAATTCTAACTTGGCATTGTCTTCTTTGGATGGTGTATGCAGTCTCAAAAACTAGCTGCTTTTATTCAGAGCCAAATGGACAGAGCTATGCTCAAAAAATTATCATCCCCATCTCAACTAACACTTCAGCAGGGATATGAGATTATAAACTAATGGAAATAAGAACAGGGGGTTTGGTGCAGGTAAGAGTATGATAGAAAGAATATTTTATATTTTATTAAGACAGGAGAGCATTAATGCTTTAGAATGGCAACTTGCCCTTGAAGCTGACTTTGGCAATTTGAAGCTCCCCAGAAAAGAAAATAGAAGTGCTCTGGAATCTCTCTGGGGTGAAATTTACAGATAAAATTTGGATCCTTCCTAGTGTTTACAAAGAATAGAGATATTCATGATGAATGGAAACTCTCATAGGAGATCATTTCTCAAGGCCTCTGCTTCCTATTACACACACACACACACACACACACACACACACACACACATGCATATATATGTATATAAATTAGCAATCATTGTAGTGATATTTTATTTACATTTTTATTGAAAAGTGATATTTATCTGATAGAAGTCTCATTTCCACAATACTCTTCTCTTGTTGTCAATGGGTTAAATGAAGGAGCTGCCATTACAAAGGTTCATCAAGAGAAAAAGACAAGGAAGATCATGCAGCTAAAATTAATGTTCCACAGATCTTCAAAAACTACATACAGGGGACAAATTAAAGAAAGAATGCTAATGCTTTCAACACACACTTAACTTGGTAGTAGATGAGAGTTGTCTTTGGAGACATTTCAAAGCCAAATCTGTATAGATTTATCTCATCTGCTTACATAATTTATAATTTTTTAAAATTTTTTCTTCAACAATTACTCAAGAGTAATGAGTATTGATTGTAAATTCTTTAAAATTTGCATATAAGAAGCAAAATATACCTTCTATGATTTTGCCACCTGTAGATAATTACCCTGAATATTTTACGTATACCTTTACATTTTATCTAAATATGAGTGTATGCAATTTCAAACATGAATAAAGTACTTTCTAATTTCCCTTTAATTACTTGTTATATCATGAAAATCTTTCCTGTCATTAACTATTTTGGTTCTAGTAACTGCATATTTTTTCTTTTTAAATATTCATCACAGTAGAGAATTTTGACATATTATCCATACATGGAACATAATTTATTCTAATTAGGATCCCATTTTTGCGGTGTACATGATGTGGAATTCCACTGGTTGAGTATTCATATGTGAACACAGAAAATCAACTGTCTTTTCTATTCCTATTTCCCCTTCCTTCTTTTCATTCCCCTTTGTCTAATCCAATGTTCTTCTATTCTTCCCTCCCCTCCCCATTGTGGTTAGCATCCACATATCAGAGAGAATATTCAGCCTTTGATTTTTTGGGATTGGCTTATTTCACTTAGCATGGTATTTTCCAATTCCATCCACTTACCTCCAAATGCCATAATTTCGTTCTTCTTTATGGCTGAATAATATTCCATTGTGTATATATACTACATTTTCTTTATCCATTCATATGTTGAAGGGCACCTAGTTTGGTTCCATAGCTTAGCTATTGTGAATTGTTTGCTCACATTATTTGCTATTAAATGGTGTCATGTAATTTTTTATGCATCGCAAACTCATTTTTTTTGTGTGTGACCTAATGCAATTCATTACTTTGAAGGTAGCATGTAATTCCAAGGGAAGGTGTTTCAACCTCAATGATCAGGATACACAGGAAGAATGCAATTCCTGCCTTATGATTAGTGAATTTGATGTCTGAAGTATTCACACTCCCAGAGGTGATTGCTCCTCTTGGCACTGATTGGCAACAGGTATTTAGATTGCAGGATAATGTCTTTGAGTCTCTCAGTGACTAGAGAAATGCTCATCAGATATAGCAGGTAAGGACCAATAATTCTGATTGTACTGCAAAACAGGATGCTGTCCCACAGATGAGGAATTGCTCTGCTTAAAATGAACAAGAACCACAGAAACACTTTCTACACATTGTCTCAGTTGCCAATTCTGTTATAAACCACCAGAAAACTTAGTGGTTAAAACAAGAACGCTTTGTTCTCACTTATGCGGGTTGATCTCATAGAAGATTTAAAGAGTAGCACTGTGGTTACCAGGGACTGGAAAGGGTAGTAGGGAAGAGGAATAGGGAGATGTTGATTTGTGTTATAAAATCACATTTAGAAGGAGTAATTTCTAATGTCACCAATAATTTTCTGTATATTTCAAAATAGCTAGATGAGAGAATCCTTACTTTCAACGTAAGGAAATAGTAACTGTTTGAGGTGGGAAAATGCTAATTACCCTGAGTTGATCATTACACATTGTATACAAGGATTGAAATATCAACTCTACTCCATAAATATGTAAAATTATTATGTACTAATTAAAATACATTTTAAAACCAACAAAACAACAGTGTTTTATTATTTTTCATGTCTGTGTGTCAACTGGGCTTAGCTGGGCTGATCTTCTGTTCTATGATATAATGTAGCTGAAGACAGAGGCTCAGCTGCATGTAGCTGGGTGCTCCACTAAGGTTGGTTTAATATCCATGGCCTGTCTAAATGCACCTTCTTATTCTGTACTCTGGTTGGAGGTTCTTTACATCTTGATGGATTGGCTTCTAAGAAGGAATTTTCCAAAAGTGCAAAATGGAAGTTACATGGATTCTTATAGATTAACCTTAGAAGCTATAAACATCTCTTCTGCCTCATTTCATTGGACAAAGCAACCCGCAGGATCAACCTAGATTCAAAGGGAAAGTAAACAAATGAGAGAAGCAGTAAAGTTTCATAGCAATCGCATGAAGAGGGGAGGATTTCTTATAGTATCTTTAGAAATGGTGATCCTCATACATATGACTGTGTTTAATTTTTTTGAAATAGGAATTTATTAATAATTCTACTTTACAGAAGATAGTACTAAGACTTTGAGAGAATGAATGACCTTCCCATAACTATACCACTCACTGGTAAGTGGTGGGACTCAAAACCAGGTTGTCTGATCTCATATCCTGTGTGTGTGTGTGTGTGTGTGTGTGTGTGTAACAGAAAAAATTTTCAGCCATTTTTTTTTATTTGGTTGGCTTGTATTAGGTAAATACTGAATCTCAAGTAACCCATGGAGGCCTGGTCTACTCCTGTTAACTTCTTTTGATCTTTATGGAAGGCAAAGAGTCACAGCATGTGTTGCCTACTTGCTTACCATACTGAACTGGGGTAAAGTTCTGGTGGTGTTTTAGAATAAAGAAATCCACATCCTAATTCCTGAATTGTGAATACATTATATTACGTGGCAAAGGGTAATTAAGGTTGCCAGTGGAATTAAGATTGCTAGCCAGTTGATTTTCACACAGGCAGACTCTCCTGGACATTGTGGGCAGGCCCATTATAAACACAGTGCTCCTTTAAAGTGAAAGATAAGTAGATGAGGAGGTTGGAGTCATGTGAGATGAGAAGGTCTTGACCCACTATTGGTAGCTTTGAAGATGGAGGAAGGATCCATGAGTCTAGAAACTAGAAAAGGCAAGGAATGGCTTCTCCTGCAAAGCTCCAGAAAGGAGTGTCGTCCTGTTGACACAGTAACCAGACTTCTACAGGATTACAAGATAACAAATTGGCAATGTTTTAAGTTTGTGGAAATTCATTATTACAGCAATTGAACACTAATACAGATTTCCTTGCAATGAAAGAAGGCTGTATTAAATGCAAGTTGACTCATAAAATCACAGCTGAACAGGATCTTAAAACGTTTCAGCCCAATTTAAAAAAATGCTTTTATTAATGCTTTATAGTTATATATGATAGTGGGTTTCATTTTGACATAATCATATGTGCATGGAATATAATTTGTGCCATTTCAGCCCCCAGTGCTTCCTATTTCCCTTTCCTCTTCTCTCCCCCGGTTTCCCTTTCTTTATCTACCAGTCTTCCTTCTCCTTATTTATTATTGTTTTTTTAAAAATTTGTGCATTGTAGATATACCTAAAGGTGAAATTCACTGTGCTATCTTGGTACATGTACATAGTGTAATTTTATTAAATTAAATTTAATAATTTTCTTTCTTTTCTCATCCCTTCTCCCTCTTCCTCAATCTCCTTTCTCTATTCTACTAATCTTTCTTCTATTTTCATGAGATATGTACCCTTATTTTTCCATTACTTTGTTTGATCTTCCATACAGGAGAGAGAATATTTGACCCTTGACTTTCTGAGTCTGACTTATTTCACTTAGCGTGATGTCCTCTAATTCCATCAATCTACCAGCAAATGACATAATTTCATTCTTATTTATGACTGAGTAAAATTCCATTGTATATATACACACCACATTTTCTTTATCCATTTATCTCTTCAAAGGCACCTGGGCTGGTCATATCTTGGCTATTGTAAATGGTGCTGCTCTAAACATTGACGTGCCTTTATCGCTACAATATGCTGATTTTAGTTCTTTTGGACAAAGACTAAGGTGTGGGATAGCTGGGTAGTATGGTTGTTTCATTCCTAGTCTTTTGAGGAAACTCCATACTGCTTTTCAAAGTAGTTGTACTAAGTTTTCAGTCCCACCAACAATGTATGAGTACCTTTCTCTCCACATCCTTGCCATAATTTATTATTATTTGTATTTTTGATAATTGCCATTATAACTGGTGTGAGATAAAAACTCACTGTAGTTTTGACTTGCATTTCCCTGATTGCCAAGGAAGTTGAACACTTTTCATATATTTGTTGGCTCTTTGTATTTCTTCTTTTGAGAGATTTCTGTTTAGTTCTTTTGCTGATTTACTAATTGGGTTATTGTTTTTTTTTTAAAGTTCTTTATATATTCTGGGTATTAATCCCCTGTCAGAAGAGAAGCTGGCAAAGATTTTCTCCCATTCTGTAGGCTCCCTTTTCACACTCTTTATCATTTCCTTTGTTGTGAAAAAGCTTTTTAATTTGAAGCTATCTCACTTATTGATTCTTGTTTTTATTTCTTTAACTTTGGGGGTTTTGTTAAGGAAGTCAGTATCTGTGCCAATATGTTGGAGCATTGACCCCATGTTTTCTTCTAGCAGTTGCAAAGTTTCTCATCTAATTCCTAGGTCTTTGATCCACTTTGATTTTACTTTTATTTAAGGTGAGATATAGGGATCTAGTTTCATTCTTTTGCATATGGATAAACAGTTTTCTCTGCACCATATTTTAAAAAAGATATCTTTTCTTTAATATATATTTTTGATATCTTTGCCAAGTATCAGATGACTGTAACTACATGGGTTTTTCTCTTGGTTTTCTATTCTAGTCCATTGGTCTTCATGTCTGTTTTGGTGCCAGAATCATGTTGTGTTTGTTACTACAGTTCTGTAGTATAATTTGAGATCAGTTATTGTGGTACCTCCTGTATCACTCTTCTTGCTCAGGATTGCTTTGGCTATTCTGGGTCTTTCATTCTTTCAAATGAATTTTAGACTAATTTTTTTTTTCCCAGTCTGTGAAGAATGTTATTGGTATTTTGATAGAGATTGCATTGAATCTTTTGGTAATATGATCATTTTGATAATATTAGTTCTGCCTATCCATGAACATGGGCATTCTTTTCATCTTCTTCAATTTCTTTTCTCAGTGTTCTAAAGTTTTTGTCTTTCTGTCCATATTTTTATTTTATTATGATTGTACATAGTGGTGTGATTTTTCACATATCTGTACATGCCCACAATATTACAATGTACTTTGACCAATATCATTCCACAGTATTACCCTTTTCTCTTCAACCCTCTTTCCCCTGGTTCCTTTCCTGTATTCTATGACTTCCTTTCAATTTTCATGAAACGTCCCCACCTTTCTTTTCCTTTCTCCTCACTAGCTTCCACACATGAGAGAAAACATGCAATCCTTTACCATCTGAGTTTGGCTTATTTTGCTTAACCTAATGTTCTCAAGTTCCATCCATTTTTCTGTAAATGACACAATCCCATTTTCTTTATGGCTGAATGTAACTCCACTGTGTATGTATACAATATTTTCTTTATCCATCCATTCATTGATGAACACCTGGTTCCATAGTTTGGGTATTGTGAATTGTGCTGCAATAAACATGGGTGTGCATGTATCAGTATAGTATGATGACTGTAATTCTTTAGCATAAATACTGAGGAGTGCTTTAGCTCAGTCTAATGGTGGTTCCATTCCTAGTCTTTTGAGGAACTCCATACTGATTTCAATAGTGGTCGTACTAATTTATATTCCCACCCACAGTGTAAAAAGTGTTCCTTTTCCTTCACATCCTTTCCAGCATTTATTATTATTTGTATTCTTGGTGACTGCCATTCTGACTGGTATAAGATAAAATCTCACTGTAGTTTTGTTTTGCATTTCGCCAATTGCTAATGATGTTGAAAATTTAAAAAATACATTTGTATTTATTCTTTTGAGAAGTGTTTAATTCATTTGCCTGTTTATTAATTGGGTTTTTAAAAAAAATTTTGGTGTCAAGTTTTTGGAGTTCTTCATATAATTTAGATATTAACCCTCTGTCAGAAGAGTAATTAGCAAAGACTTTCTCCCATCCGGTAGGCTCTCTCTTCACATTTCTAATTGTTTCCTTTACTGTGCAGAAGCTTTTAAACTTGATGCCGTCCCATATATTAACTTCTAGTGTTATCTCTTGAGCTTTAAGGGTCCTGTTAAGAAAGTTGTTGCCTATATGCTGGAATGGTAATCTACATGTTCTTCTAGGAAGTGCATAGTTTTTGGTCCAATTTCTAAGTCTTTGATCCATTTTGTTGATTTTTGTTCAGAGTGTGAGATAAGGGTCTAGTCTCATTCTCCTACAGAAAGATAACCAGTTGTCTCAGTACCATTTGTTAAAAAGGACCCCCTTTTCTCCAATGTTTGTTTTCTCACCTTTTCAAGGATCAGATGATTGCATTTATCTCTGTCTTCTATTATGTACTGTTGCCGCTGCCTTGTGTTTTTGTTTATGTTTATTGTAGTACCAAGCAGTTTTCATTACTACAGCTCTCTGCAGTATAATTTAAAGTTATGTATTGGATGCCTCCAGCATTTTTTTTTTTGTGGGAATTAGAATTCCTTTGGCTATTCTTTTGTTCTTCCAAAGGAATTTTAGAAAATTTTTTTTCTATTTCTGTGAACAATTTCACTGGTATTTTTATGGGGATTGCTTTGATTCTGTATATTGTTTTGGGTATTATGGTTATTTTAAGAACATGAATTCTGCATATCCATGAACATGGGAGGTCATTCCATCTACTGAGATCTTTCTCAATTTATTTCTTCAGTGTTTTATAGCTTTCATTTTAGAAGTCTTTAATCTCATTTGTTAGATTTATTCCTAGGTATTTTATTTTATTTTGAGGCTATTGTGAATGGGATTGTTTTCCTTATTTCTTTCTCAGCAGACTCATTGTTGGTACTATTGATTCTTGTATGTTTGTGTAGTACCATGCAACTTTGCTGAAGTTATTTGTTCTCATAGTTTTTTGTGGAATTTTTTTAGATCTTCTAAGTATAGAATCATTTAATCTGCAAACAGTAATAATTGGACTTCTTTTCCTATGTGTAATCCTTTAATTTCCTTCTTTTTCCTGATTGCTCTGGTTAGAGTTTCAGGAATAGAGTTTCCACTCAATAGAATGGAAGTGGTGAGCACAGTGATCAGCCCAATTTTAATTCCTGATATTAATTCTCTATCACATATTTGAAAAATATTCTTCTAGGCTTGATGAGCATGTCAAGAGTGGAATCGCCAATGTCCAGAGTGTTTTTTCCATTGTTGGGTGATTTGCACTATCTTCCTGCAGGAGACAAATATGAATCTGAACCTCACTAACAACATTCCTTCTTTAATTCTGGTTGTTTTCTGATGTTGTACAGAAAATTTCCAAATATCTTGTCCATAAAAGTTACTCTTTACAGTATTTGAAGACTTAACTCTAATCCCTTGCATATGAATATCTTTGTGCTCTTCTTGTGAATTCTACAAGACTCTTCTTTTAGTGACAAACTGCCACAAACATTACAGATGTGGTTTGGTAAGTAGAGATCTTGCAAAGGGAGGCTTAATGGTCTTTTCTGTTTTGGAAATTTCACCTGATTATTGCATTCACATTATCAGAAGCATCTCTGCCACAATGCTGAATGCAGTTTAAATAGCTCTCCTTTCCACCTTGATGTAAACTTCCTTTTCCTGTTTTCAAGGCTCCGTGGGCTTGCTTTGCACCTGATATCAACTTATATTCTTGAAACATGCTATGGTTTTCATATCCTCCATCTTCCTGGTCCATTTCTTTATATGACCTGTGCCTGGCAGTAAAGTTGTAAAGGTGATAGAACCGGATTCTGCAGTATAGAGGAAAGAGCATAATTTGTGTAATCAGAGAGACCTTTCTTTGTTCAAATTCTGCTTTTACTGCTTCTGGGCTAGCAAACTGGCAAGTGTGATAACCTCTCATGAATCTCAGTTTCCTCATCTGGAAAATGGTGAAGAATACTTCTTATTTACAGGGTTTTGGTGAAGATTAGATGAGGTTGCCTATGCAATACTTTGCAAAACATAGTACTTGGCATTATGTAATATCTCTTCTCTCCTGCTTCTCCTTTGACCCGCCACTTTGTTCTTCTTTGTCTTATACAATTAGAGAACAATAAAAACTTGAGCTGTGGGCTCAGCTTCATAAAATTCAGGATGTGTGTGGTGGTCTGGAGCAACTGTAGACTTCCATGGGGTGGCAGGACTTGAATCCAACCTTAAAGATTGTAGGGAGTGGGTTGAATAATGGGGATGAATAGAAAAGTTTTGTTCTTTGAAAGTAGCATTCATTTTAAAGTCTTCTGAAGATGACTTGAAGACAAAGCCGCTAGCATTCTATGTAGGAAGGGAAATTTAGTTTATAACTCATTAGTTTTGAAATCCAGCTTAAAGGAGTTGGGATGTAACTTGACTGCTGTGATGAGACAAACATGAAAAACAAACAAATAAAAAGGCTAATGTTTAAATTGCCTAGGACCTGAGCAGGGACTTTATCAACTCTTTGCAAACCATAAAAGCTCATTTTAAAACTTTCCTTGGGGCATGTTTTTTGTTTTTAATTAACTTAATAGGCCTGGTTTGGAAAATTAAGAACAGATAGTACCTGTCACCAGAAGGATGAAAAGTAAGACTAGGGAACACTCAGTATGATTAGGAAAAGTGGTATCTGGGAAAGCTCTAGACTCTATGGGTCTATCAAAGTTTAGTTTCTGCTTAAGTTCTCCCAGAACTCATGCTTTTTAATGTGACCTGGAAAGTAATTATTTTATTTATTTTTTCATGTGAAGTTATAATCTGGGACATTATTTTGAAAGTTGTGTCAGTAGCTATTCTTTGGTCTACTTGGCCTCTGCTAGTTTTATTTTTAACCCTCTCTTGATTATTTCTAAACCCTTAATCATTAAATCTCATTTTCTTTTATTAGGAGGGATTTATTCACAAGGCTAATGCAGACCTGCCTGGCATCCTTTAATATGTGTGACTGAATGCTGAGATGGTCCTGCAAGTATGAACAGGTGCTTCTGACATAAGATACACAAAATATGTAGAAAATGGAGAAACTCATGCCAGAGCCCATACTTTGGTATATGGATTCATTTTTTTTGAATGCTGAAGAAATTCTTTTGAAAATAATAGTGACAGAAACAATAGAACCAACAACGATGACCTCTTTTCAGGCAATAGGCTAAGTACTAAAGATAAAACAACAAGCTGCATGGTTTCTAGGTCCTGTGAAATCTTCAGAAAGAGAGATCATCCTGCTAATTACCACTAGTAAATAGACAAATAAATGAGACATTTACTAACTGTATAAATATTATGATGAAAGGAAAAAAGACATTGAGATTAATGGGTTATGATGGGGAACAGGGTAGGCAACACAGGATTTACCAAAGGTAAACATTTAAACTAAAACCCACAGAGGATAAAGAATTCAAACTCAAGGACAGGTAGAAGTTAATTCAGCACAGAGAAAATAACATGCTCAAAGGCCCTGAGGCAGGGAAGATTTTGCCTTATTTGGCAAAGTGAGAGAAGGCTGAGGAGATGAGGGAAAAACTGAGGGAGGAGGGAAAAATCAGGTTGAGAGAGTTCATCAAGTTAGTGGTATTTTACTGATTCAATTCCTCAAAATGCCACTCTACTTTTTTTCTATTCATTTGTCACTTCCTAATTTTCTCAATCATTGCAAAACCAGAGAAACAAAAGAATAATTTATTCCCAGAAAGGCCCAGAAATTTCCCACGGAAAATATACAATTAGTCTGCCTGGCTTCTGTCTGTGACCCAGGGTTGAAGCTGTGGAACTTTTATCTAAGAATTCAGTTTATTCTCAAAACCTTATACCAATCTTGACTTCAGTAACAGAGTTTGAGTGGGGACAATTGTCCAGGCATTTGGGACCCAGTCTCATATTATATCCACTGATGGTCTGGCTCTGGTTTTGCGTCTATTCTGATAAATGGCTTCTACCATCTCTTGATGATCTGATCCTAAATAATTCTTGTAAGCTCATCCATTCATTCAGCTCATTTATTCAGTTTGATGGGGGGACCTATTATAGGAGAGGAACTGTCTGAGACCTTGAGGATACAAAGATAAATAATGTTTCCTACCTCTAGGGTAGCAGGTGAGGTGGGTGATGTGGTACCTGTAGGGTCAGCGACAGTAGGGAAGGTGGACCTCATCTTGTCTGTGGGGTTCAGGGAGGGCTTCCTAGAAGAAAGGCAGATAAGTAAACTTGGCCACACACAGGTGGTAAGAGGGGAGGAAGAGGGTGGAGAGTGGGAAGAGTCTTCGGGGAGAAAAGGCGGCAGGGAGAGGTGTGGGATGGTGGATAGTATGGTCTGAGTGAACTCCAGGACTTGGACTGGATTGGGATTTGTTCCTCCCAGGCATCAGTTGTGAACTTGGATCCTCTTACCTCATGCAGACTTGCTGGCTGTTTGAAACGGCTCTGGGTTCCCCCATTGCAGTATCCTGCCCATTTCTTAGGGCTCTCGTAGCCTTATGCTAATTTGGGGGATCTGTCATCTGGGGCATTCTCTTCTGCTAGGTCACTGTGCCTCCTCTCTGCATGTACAGGGGGACTTCTTCATTCCTGGGATGCTTTTTCCTCTTCTTGCCTCTTATTAGGTCATCTGGGAGTTGAGTTAGAGGAGCTCTGACCCTGATTGTTCCCCCGAGGACCATTGTCTTGACTCTTTGTGGCAGGAACACACTACTTGTTGATAGACTTCCATTGTCCTCTTCTCTCCACTCCTGTGCAGGGTTGCCATCCTTTGAGAGTGGAAAGGTCAAGAAGAATGAGAAGGGAGGAGAACATGGCAGTTTGAAAATGACAGCAATCATCCCAGGCTTTAGGGACAAGAAAGTGCTCTCATTAGAGGCTAAGATATAAAACTGGGTCTGAAAGACCAAGATTAAAACTAATAGTATCGCTTATCCCTATGTATGTTATCCATACAATAAAACAAACAAAATGACCCTTGGAACACGGTCAGCTGGGAATAGCATGGAGATGCAGAAAGGAGAGAAATCCCAAGAATAACTCTTGAGCAATTGACCTACACTTTTTCCTTCTAAGAAAGGCCCTGGTGTGAGACCTTGGAGAGAAAGTACTAGAATAATTACTCTCAAGGCAACATAACGGAAACAAGGAACTGAAACCCCATAACCAAAGCAGACTTTCAGGTAGATTTGAGTGTGTGTTCACCCTCTTCACTATTCGTTAATTCATTGATTCAGTCCTCTGAACAAAAATTTATTGACTAATTTTTGTGCCAGGCATTATGCAAGGTTTGGGGGATATATCTGTCCACAAAAGAGCTAATTTCTTGACCTCACAGAATTGGTAGATTGAATTGTATATGTCTGGGTGTGCAAGAGTGTATGTGGGCTTAGAGGAACAGATAGTTTTAAAAACAATTATTATAAAATGTAAATAGCACAAAGGAGCTTCATGATGTTTATTGGAAGCTCATAGGTTGGGCAACCGACCTATCTCAGGGGTCAAGGAAAGCTTTCTGGGGCAAATGACTTTGAAGCTCAGACCAGATAGCAAAGTAGAAGTTACAGAAAAGTGGCAGAGGGACATTCTAAAAACAGCAGCATGTGTGCCAATGCCAGGAAGGGAAGGGATTTGACTCCTCAAGGAGAGATAGCCCAAGGCAGAATAGTTTATAAGGAGAGTGATGTTCAGGTATTGTTTATCACTTCTGAGGATACCATAAGCAAAGGAATATGGCGCCACAGTATTAGATTGATGTAGGAAACACTGGTGCCCACACCAGAGTCCCTGAGGCCACTCCTGGTTTTAGCCTTGGATATGGTGGGCATCCCCATATAAGCTTCCGATTGCTATGGACTGCTGGAATCCACCTCAAACTTTATTGTGTTTTTCCTCTTTTTGCTTCAAATCCTTCTATAAGTTCAGCACTAGCTGGCTGTAGCCAGAGCAAGAGCATTAAGCCACCGGGGCCAAATTTAGCAAATGGGGGCTACAGAAGGTGGATGGATACTCTGATATTTGTCAGGCTGCCCATTCTGGAAGCATTCTGTACCTTTCTCAGGAAACATGAAAGAACTGAGCCCCAGGAGTGCACATTGATGACCTTGATAATGAACCTGTGCTTTGGCCTTCCCTCCTTTTGTGAATCACCCCAATCTCTCACTCATGTTTTCCAGGGTCACATTCCAAATGAACCACCAGTACCCAAGTCCCACTTGTGCCCTTGAGGGAGCCCAGACTTAGACAACTGGCCACCTATAGCCAAGTGAACTTTGCCTAACTTTTAATTATGTTCTTTTTATTGAGTGCTGTAGCTCAGTTATTCCTCAAGTACTTATGATTGTACCTTCTCTAAAGAAGGTGCTGCTGATGGCTTGCCATGTCTGCAAGTGGGTGAAACTAAGGTTCAGCTCACCTCAATTTAAGTCCCAGATTGATGTTCAGAATTTCTGCCTTCAAATTAAATATATTTGGCTGTTTTTTTTGGGGGGGCATGACTACTTCTTAAGGGTATTACTAATTCTGTATACCTATTCCCTGAGTATCATTCTACTATTATCTTTTGTCAGAACTCAACTCTTCAAAGGAATAATTTGGTCAAATGCAAAGCAATTAAAATGCTATTTGGTGCTCATTCATATTTTGGAATTACACACACACATTCATACACACACACACACACACACACACATACACGCATGCACACACACACACTACTCATACCACCTTAGTATATTTCAATGAACTTTGAACAAAATCCATTGTTAATTCTTTTTGTTCTTTTTTGAACAAGAAGAATACAGAAATCATCTCATTCAAGAGACTGGATTCCATCAAAAGTCCATGTCTTGAGACCTAACTAATTGAGTACCATTGCAGAGTAAACTCAGCAGGGGAGAGGCCCATTTAAGATATTCTTCCCCTGGTTAGAGGATTCTTGAGGTTTCAGGTGAAATCTTTCAATTTATATTTTGTGTGTGGGGGGGATGTAGTAGTTTTCATGATGTTATAAATATGCTAACCTCATTCCTGGGCTGATTGCCATTTGCCTGGGTCTTAGTGGTCCAGCCTCTTGCAAATTCTCATCAGCAGCTTAGCAATGAACTGCTTGTTCTTTATTCTACCTGCCTCAAATGCTGGACTTACACTGAAAGAAAAGAAAATCCACTGGCCTAACTAGAATATCAGAAAGAAGAATGAAATAGAATTTTTGGCTCTCAAGGCCATTTCAGTTTGTCATTTTGTGAAATTAGAGACAGATGGATGATGTCTATGTGTTGCAGGAAATTCTGTCCTATATTCTAGCCAATTCGGGGAGTTTTGGAAAAGGACAGAAAGGAGAAAGAGAAAGTGTTTTGGATGGGATAGAATATATGCTAATTCCGTGACAAAAATAGCATCAAATCTGCAAACATTAATTCTAGGCAAGTTTTATTCTTAGCCTGCTTTTTGTTTTCTATTCTTGCTTTCACAGTATTAAGTGAATTTAAACTGGTTGCTAAAGGAAAAATATTCAGAATTCACCTGCTTCATCTCTTACTGGAGAGTACAGTTTTTTCATAAGCACTGTGGGAGTAGAAGAGATTACTAGGGGTCCAATAATTTATATTCAAGGCAGATCATAGCTAATACTGAGTTGATCAACATTTCTCCATACCTGAGTGGTAGAAGATATAGATGATGGTGGGTAGTGCCGCAGTCTGAAATCTGTTGGTGCTGATAATGCCAAGGTCGCGGGTTCATTCCCCGTACGGGCCACCAAATGCCGCAGTCTGGCTGGGCACAATCCAGGAGCCACTTGTCAAAAGAAACTAACTTTATTTTTAGAACCACACAAGATAAACAAAACAGCTCCTCAGGAAAAAACCCTCAGAGCCCAACTGCCACCACCGGCTTCCCACAAGCCACACACCCCAACAACCTCTTCCTCCCACAATCCTCCTGCTCTTGAGGCCGATTGGCTGGGTCGCATGGGCGGAGCCAAAAAAGTCCCCCAATGAGCAGCTCCGTGGTCTGAAAGGGCAGGGAAACAGCCCAATGAGCATCACCGCAGAGGAGCCAATCAGCTAGATGTTGCTGGGGCCGCTGTGAGCCAATCATCAGCTGGCAGTCTGAAAGTTTGCTGGGGCCCCTTCAGCTCATCAGCTGGCAGTCTGAAAGTTTGCTGGGGCCCCTTCGGCTGTGGCTCTCAACAGGGTAGAAAAGGGGCTATGGTGTGTAAAGAGTTGGCATTTAGAGAAGAATGTGCTCCACACTCCAAGGGATCCAAACCCAGTCCATTTCTCTACAAATGAACCTATCCCTCAGGGATGCCCTAAACTTTGTGATTATTTATTCTGAGGCTGAGGTTAAAGGGACAGGATCACTATGTCAGAATAGAAAAAAAAATACATTGGGGGTGTGGGTGATTGACAAGGTATTGAGGAATTCAAGGAATTGGAGTTCAGATGTAAGCACATAAAAAGGACCCAGAAACTAAATGTTGAGAAGTCAGGAACCTGAAGTCTGGGATGGCCCTGACATGGCCTTTGCTACATACAGGGCAGATGGATTTCTGATTTAAGTCAATTTTTTTTTGGAAGGCAAGTGGAAAGTAGCTGTAACATTGGTCCAACTTCTTTTCTTTGAGTTTTAGTGTCTCTTATGTAAAATAGAGATGCAAATCCTTCCTACATCTAATTATGGGAATGAAAATCAAATGGGAACATACAGAAGATGTTTTATAAATCATAAGACAGGAAGTTTGGTGAGGTTTATTGGTGTATAACTATAATCCTAGCTACTTGGGAAGCTAAGGCAGGAGGATTGCAAGTTCAAAACCAGCCTCAGAAATTTAGCAAGACCCTGTTTCAAAATGAAGAACAAAATTCTTTTTAAAAAGGGGACTGGAGATGTAACTCAGTGGTAGAGCTCTTACCTAGTATGTATGAAGAAGCCCTAGTTTCAATCCTTAGTACTTAAGAAAAAAAAGAAGAAGGAAAGAGGGGGAAAAGAGGGTGGGGCCTCATACCTTATTGGTGAGTGGAAAGACTCCTCTTCAGACTAGATGATAGAGGATGTTTATTGGCAACTCTGTTGTTCTAAACATAGCAGATGCTATCTGCTAATATGTCCCATCTTTGCTTATGTATATTATTTTTTCTTCATAAGTATCCTACTAAAAAGTTTTAAAAAATAACTTTTCAGGAATATAGACTTCAGAATTGTATAAAAATACTTGGCCTTTTCCCCGCGGACGTACTTGGACAGAGTAGTCCCTGGTTCACTGTCACACCCAGGATTCTGATGCTCACATGGGGCAGAACTAGGCAATTGGCATCCTTTGGACAATCCCATCTGGTTGTGTTTCTCTCTGGCTGCCCTGAGCATGGTGCATGACAAGCAGACAAAAGGGTGAGCCCTCCAGAGCCTCCAGGTTGGTTGATTGGCTCCGGCACGTCATCCTTAAGGAGGAGGAGTGCGATGGAAGACAAGCGGAGTCTCAGGAATTGTTGTAAGACCCCCACTTCTTTTCTTGGCTACTCATAGAAGGCCTGATTACTAGGTGGCAACCTCGGCAATAAGTCATAGGGCCTTGAATAATGGGTAGCTGTTTGAAAAAGGTCACTTCTATGTGGAAGTCGGTTTTCTTCAATGGGCTGAATGGAAATAATAGCGGCATGTCATTCTTTCATGACTTCCTTGAAATATCTCCCCACCCCCTTTATTGAAGTGTTCTCAGAAAAAAAACATAAAGATAGAAGGTTCAGTTTAGGTTTCTAATTCAGGTACAAAAGGAATCTAATGATACCAGAAGGGCCATGTAAGTGACTGTGTTGTGCTTACCCTTCCCAAGTTCTACTACACCTC
Organism: Callospermophilus lateralis; assembly: GCF_048772815.1. Lineage (NCBI taxonomy): Eukaryota > Metazoa > Chordata > Mammalia > Rodentia > Sciuridae > Callospermophilus > Callospermophilus lateralis. Next base: position 57,169,679 of record NC_135312.1, on the reverse strand, counting down.
CTTATTCAATAGTGGGCTTTCTAGAAGTTGGTTGTTAGGGATAAAAAAAAAAAAAATCAGATACCTCATAACTCCTGACTTTAATTTTATTTTATTTGAAGCATCAATTTTACTATAAGATTTGTTAGAAATAGAAATGTATTAAGAACAGTCTCTGCTATCCCAGAAACAGGAGAGAAGGGACAGGGAAGATCAAGGCGGGGGGGGGGTGTCCCAGGTAAAACAGTCTCTGACATCTCTTCCAGCTGGGAGTGAGACCCCCTCATCTCCGACTGACTTTGATGCTCTTGGGACTGGAATCCATATGGAGAAGCCCCCACAGTCGCACACGGCTCTTCAGCATCTGCTCCAAGTGAGATCCCGTACGATGGTTTCTACTTGGTTTTGCCTGTGTATCAGTTCTCCACTTTCTTTGGAGCCACTTTTTGGAATCCAGGGTTTTGGAATCCAGGGTTTGTCGACCCTCTTTTCACTCCAGCCACTCTGTTTCTGAATCTGGGGCTTGTTTTTTTTTTTTTTTTTGGACAGCATACAGCAACACATTTGGAGGATACAATCCTCCTAGTTACCCCTTACAACCCTTGCTGTAGTCAGGGATATAGGTTGGGGTCTCACCATAGGGTGGCTTGGTGGAGAAGGAACTGTCTTCTGACAATGTACCCTGGAGGACTTGCTGCTATCTGCCTCCCACCCATTCTTGTTGCAGGGCCTGGGTAGGGGTGTGCTTGAGGACATGCTAGAGGGCTATATTGGGAGTGGGGGTCCTGGCTTGCAGGGTACAGAAGGGAATGTCAGGCAGCCTTGTTCTTCTGTCCTGACTGCTTTTCTCCTTCAGGCAGCTGGTGCTCACAGGGCAGAGAAGGAAGAAGTGAAGGGCAGAGAGGGAAGCTGGAAGGATCCGAAGGGCCTGGGCCAGGCCCACCCTCTAGAGGCAGAGGCTTAACTTGTACCGTGCAGCCTGCCCCTTGGGATTTCTGGAACTGGAGGATCAGATATGTACTCATTGCCTCATTCAATTTTCTGTTACCAAAACACCCAAATATTACGTGGGCTTTAACCCATATCAAATATGACCCTAATAATTGAGGAGTCCAGGTGGTTATGCAGTGACTTGTTAGAATATTCCTCATCCTGGCTCATCCACAGGTGCCCAGTAACCTGGTCTAGATGAAGTTGACAGTCAGGAACTGACTGATGATGCTTCACATTTTGGCGGAAATGTGTGTTGGGGGGATGTCATACCTTGTGAGTAGGACCTGCTCTTTCTGCTTCACAAAGTGGTTCCATTAAATAGGAGGTATCTCATGACTGTAGAGTACAGAAGGACAAGATCCACCATGGGACTGTTGTATCCTTCCCACTGGTATAATTCTGGGGCACAGTATGGGAGAGTGCCACGGATCATATCCAGCTTCTATCCAACCCTGAACCTGCCACCCAGGCCAAAGTCTTAGAGTTGGATGATTCCTTCAGCATCTACCAGGATGTTCTCTGACTTCAGATCTCTGTGCATGATTCTCTTCTTGTGGCAGTAATGCATGGCACATATGATTTGCCTGGATATTCTCTGGGTCTCCTCCTCCTGCATGCCAGTGGCCTCTGGGATGTGGTTCAGTAGATGTCCCCACTTGTGTGCTCCATCACAAGGTAGACATTTCCAATGGTTTCTACAATATGAAACAGTTGGATCACATTGGGGTGTTCCACAGCCTTCATTATATCTACTTTAGTTATAATAAAAGGCAAAAGAAAAATTTGCTTAGACTAGCCTCAAACTTAAAATCCTTCAGTCTCAGCCTCCTGAATAGCAATAATCATTGGTATGTACCACCATGTCCAGCACAACAAAGATACTCAGGCGTATGTTGCTGGGGATAGAATCAGGACCTTATGCATGCTAGACAAGGGCTATTTTCTGAAACCACACATCTCATTCAAGAATATAGAGTCTCATAGCCTAACCACTCCTGAAAGATTTTTCTTTTTCTTTTTTTTTGTGTCTTTTTATTTATTTATTTATTTATTTTTATTGGTTGTTCAAAACATTACAAAGCTCTTGACATATCATATTTCATACATTAGATTCAAGTGGGTTATGAACTCCCATTTTTACCCCAAATACAGATTGCAGAATTACATCAGTTACGCATCCACATTTTTACATAATGCCATATTAGTAACTGTTGTATTCTGCTACCTTTCCTATCCTCTACTATCCCCCCTCCCCTCCCCTCCCATCTTCTCTCTCTACGCCATCTACTGTAATTCATTTCTCTCCTTGTTTTTTTCCCATTCCCCTCACAACCTCTTATATGTAATTTTGTGTAACAATGAGGGTCTCCTTCCATTTCCATGCAATTTCCCTTTTCTCTCCCTTTCCCTCCCACCTCATGTCTCTGTTTAATGTTAATCTTTTCCTCCTGCTCTTCCTCCCTGCTCTGTTCTTAGTTGCTCTCCTTATATCAAAGAAGACATTTGGCATTTGTTTTTTAGGGATTGGCTAGCTTCACTTAGCATAATCTGCTCTAATGCCATCCATTTCCCTGCAAATTCCATGATTTTGTCATTTTTTAGTGCAGAGTAATACTCCATTGTGTATAAATGCCACATTTTTTTTTTATCCACTCATCTATTGAAGGGCATCTGGGTTGGTTCCACAGTCTATCTATTGTGAATTGTGCTGCTATGAACATCGATGTGGCAGTATCCCTGTAGTATGCTCTTTTAAGGTCTTCAGGGAATAGTCCGAGAAGGGCAATAGCTGGGTCAAATGGTGGTTCCATTCCCAGCTTTCCCAGGAATCTCCATACTGCTAAAGCATCCAGTCAGATGAGTTTTGCTTATGCTGAACTTAACTTGAGTCGGACTCCTATAAGGATCTTTTTATTTCCTGTGTGAGGAAGGGACCCAAGGTCTTCCCGAGTCGGACTGAACACACACAGAGCCCATCCAAGAACATAGGGGACTCATGATGCTTGGACTACACAGCAGGCCGGGTGAATCTGAAGGACGCAATAGTGAACTGGAAAATTCTCCTGAGGAAATTGCTCAGTATGCACCACAGAGAAAAAAGGAAGGCAGAAAAGCAGAAGACAGGCTCTGAAATCAAGAATGTACCAACCAGAATTTAAGAGATGAGAAGGAAGCATGTAAGAGAATCAAAATAGAGCACTCGCCAAGCCAGGACTAACATTTCTTGTTCAAGCCAACAAAGGCTTCCATCATTTAAGGAGCAGAGTCTCCCGCAACAGTGGTGGGGTAGAATAAAGGAAAAGAGAAGGAAGTGGATGTTAATTGAATGCCACTATGGGTTACAGCTATCCCATGATCTGCCTCACTTATCAGTCCATTAATCTTGAGATTGAAATCTTGGCCCCCCGTTTTGTCATGGAGCAGAGACTTACTCTGTCTCATTGGTTTCTGTGCCCTTGGTGGTTAAAAGACACACACACACACACACACACACACACACACAAGCTGCTAAATAAAGACTGTTGAATGAACATGAACTCTTGTAGAGTTCATGTCAGATCCACAGTGACAGAGAGGGTAAGAGGAGGAGAATGGATCTGAATTCAGCATCGTTTTCCCCCAGTGCCCATACTGATTCCACGATGCTAAGAAACATCTGTGTGTTTCCTATTATGATTTGAATCTTAACTGTCCCTCAAAAGACTTGGCCCCTGACGCATCAGTATTCAGAGATGTAGCCTTTGGTAGGTGATTGGATCATGAAGGCTGTGACCTCATCAATGGATTAGTGCATCAATGGATTAGTGCATCAATGGATTCAAAGCTCAATCAACTATTGGAAGGTGGTGGGAACATTAGGAGGGGGGGCCTGGTGGGAGGAAATAGGTCACTGGGGGCATGACCTTGACGGATAGATTTGTTCCCAATGCCTTGTTGATAGGAATGCAAGAGTAAAGACTGCGCTGATAAAGTTTGATGGAAACGGGGACTTCCTTGGGAGTCAGACTGGAGGGCATTCATGTTGCAATCTGAGGAAAAAAATCAAAACAAAACAAAACCCTTGTCTATATTTTGTCCATACTGATACTTTGTGTGAGGCTGAGTTTGAAGGGGACAGGGTCGTCTGGTGGTGTTCAGGCTCTGGTGTGGGTATAAATAGGGGATCACAGCTGAGATTTTGCCTTGATTTTGCTCTACTAAAACAGTAGAGCAGAAAAATTTTTAAAAACTTACCGTTCATTCAGAAAAATAGAAAATAAAAAGTTGGCACCAAGGAGGACATGTGTGGCTGCTGAAGAGATTAGCACCATTAGAAAGAATCCAGGATCATGTAGGTTTTCACCAGATGTCAAGGGAAAATGCAGGATGCCAGGAGGTGCGTGGCAGGGTCAGAACCATGGTAGCAGCCCTAATAGGGTGCTGTGAGAAGCTATGAGTGAAGTAGAAGCTGCATTGGAGACCGCAGGAAGTTAGAGATGCCAAGATTGTGGAATGTCCACCAAGGAAAGCTGCAGGCAGCAAGCAGAGCCCACCCAAGAGAGTGGCCTTGCGGGGTAATAGTGGGGGGACTGCCTAAGCCACCTTTGAGCTCACATCATTCCGCTGGGTGAAAGGAATGCTGAACATGAAGCTATAGGATTTGATGTTTGCCCTGTCTGGTCTTGATTTGAATCTATTCCTCCTTACCTCCTTACTGTTTTCCTATTCTTTCTTTTTGGAATGGGAGTATTCACCTTGTGTCATCGTATCTTGGGAGTATGTAACTTGTTTTTTTTTTTTTTTTTTTTTAAATAGGGGATCACAGCTGAGATTTTGCCTTGAATCTCAGAGGAAACTTTGAACTTGGATACTTGAGCACTATTAAAGCTATTGAACTTGGAAATTCTTGGAAATGGGCCAAATGCTGTTTGCATTATTTGATGGGGATCAGTCTTCGGGGTCTGGGGGCAAAATGTTTGGATCTTAAAAGCTCATATGTTGATGGCTTGGTTTCCAGCTTAGCAGTGTTCAGAGGTGGGGCCTTTGGCATGTGACTGGATCTTAAAGGATGTGATGTCATAAATGGATTTTGAAGATTCATAATTCAATGGGCTATTGGGAGGTGGGTCCTAATGCGAGGAAATAGGTCATTGGGGCATGCCCTTGGAAGGTCGATTTTCTCCTTTTGTCCCTGATTCCCTTCTCATCCCCCTTCTCTCTGCTTCCTGTCCACCATGGTGTGAGCAGCTTTGCCCTGCCACTTGCTCACTGCCATGGTGTTCCACCTGGAAAGAGTCCCAAAGCAATAGGTTCAAGAAACTGTTGAGAGCCACAGCCGAAGGGGCCCCAGCAAACTTCCAGCTGCCAGCAAACTTCCAGCTGCCAGCTGATGATTGGCTCACAGCGGCCCCAGCAACTTCTAGCTGCCAACTGATTGACTCCTCTGTGGTGATGCTCATTGGGCTGTTTACCCGCCTTTTCAGACCACGGAGCTGCTCATTGGGGGACTTTTTTTTGGCTCCGCCCACGCGACCCAGCAAATCAGCCTCAAGAGCAGGAAGAGTGGGGGAGGTTGAGAGGCTTGTGGGAAGCCGGTGGTGGCAGTTGGGCTCTGAAGGTTTTCCTGAGGAGCGCTTTTTTTTGGCGTGTATGGTTCTAAAAATAAAGTTCGTTTCTTTTGACAAGTGGCTCCTGAATTGTGCCCAGCCAGACTGCGGCAAGAAACCATGAACTTTCACCTTTTAAACTATGAGCCAAAATAAATCTTTCCCCCTTTGAGTCATTTTTTTCAGGTATTTTGTCAGAGTGATGGAAAATCAACACACCTTCCAAGGCCACCAGTTAGGTACCAGGGGACAGGGATCCAGGAGAGAGTTCTCGCCCCTCTCTCTGATGCAGGACCCTTCCAGTCCATCTTGAAAGCTGAGAGTCCAGTTCTTTTGTCCATTTGTTGACTTGGCTTGGCAAAAACACTAGGCTTTGACTGCTAGGGTTCAGCAGCTTTTATACCTCCTTGCAAACTGAGTGAAGTGTACATTCTCAGGTGGGTTTGGGGCAAAAAAAAAAAAAAAGGCAGAATTAATTGGAAAGGCTGTCTTTCCTCAGTGTAGAGAAAGGGAGATGTTTACAGAAAATGGATTCATTTCTTCCCAATTGCTTTCACTTACATGTCTGGGTTCTAATGAAGAAAAGATTGGTAGCCAGGTTCCCTGCTCCTGACTTTAAAAATTTAATGTGTTCCCATATAATTTTTAGCATTTCTTACATAAATTCAAGAGACATTAATTAGTCTTTACCCAAAACATCTGCTCACAGAGATTGGAGGTTGGTTCACCTCAAACCTTTCTATCATTAGGGTTCTATCTTTAAAATAAAATATTGAAAATATATGCTAAAATTTTGTGTACTTTCTATAAATGCAACTTACCACTAGTCATCAATACTTTATTAAGAATTATGTAGGCATATTAGCTTGGAAGAGAGAAAAGAAAACTCTGAGAGAATTTTGATGAGGCCTATGTGTGAGGAAATGTTCTGAACTTAGCAGGGAACTTCACTGGGTCTCCTACTAAGTAAATCAGAGGAGAGACTTCATTGATCATTGGCTGATAAATATGCTAGTCATGGGGAGAGTTGGGAGGTTGATGGTGAGAGAATGAGGTGCAAGGGTATTAAGACAAATATAACGCGGTTTCTCACTTTTAGCAGAAGGGCAAGACATATAAAATAGAAATTTAAAAATTTATTTTAAGCAGTGCTGTGATGTGTTTCTGATATGAATTGTCCTCCAAAGATCTATGGTGATCAAAGTTTGGCTCAAGGGGTGATGCCCAAGGTGGTAAAACCTTTGGTAGGTAGGGTCTAGTGGGAGGTCCTTGGGTTACTGGGGTGTGTCCTCAGCAGGCATTGTGGGACTGCAGTCTGTTTCCCTGATGCTTGTTCCTGCAAGTGCTCCTGCCATTGTTCTCTAACATGATGTGACACAGCTGAGACCTGAGTTCATGTCAGTGCCAGGTCCTTGAACCTCCAAAGTTGTGAACTAAAAAGACTGTTTCTTTTTTTTTTCTGGCAAATTATTTTTTATTTGTTCAAATTACTTATGCATGGGAGACAGTAGAATGCATTTTGACACATCATACATAGACGGAATATAACTTCTCACTCTTCTGGTTGTGCATGATGTACAGTTACACCAGTCCTGTAATCATATATGCACACAGGGTAATAGTGTCTTCTTCATTTTGTTATTATTCCTACCCCTATGCACCCTCCCCTCCCTTCACTCCCTTCTGTCTAATCCAAAGTACCTCGTTCTTCTCTAGCCACCCCCTCCTTATTGTGAATTAGCATTCACATATCAGAGAAAACATTTTTGGCCTTTGGTTTCTTTGGGATTGGCTTATTTCACTTAGCACGATAGTCTCCAGCTCCATCTACTTACCAGCAAGTGCCATAATTTCATTCTTTTTTTTAAGGCTGAGTAATATTTCATTGTGTATATGTACCACAATTTCTTTTTTTATTAGTTGCTCAAAACATTACAATGATCTTGACATATCATTCATTTGATTCAAATGGGGTATGAATTCTTATTTTTCCACATGTACAGATTGCAGGATCACATTGGTTATACAGCCACGTTTATACATACAGCCATACTAGTACCACAATTTCTTTATCCATTCATCTGTTGAAGGGCACCTAGGTTGATTCCATGGTTCAGCTATTGTGAATTGAGCTGCTATAAACATCCATGTGGCTGTGTCACTATATTATGCTGATTTTAAGTCCTTTGGGAAAAATGTACACACATACATTGCTGGTGGGACTGCAAATTGGTGTAACCACTATGGAAAGCAGTATGGAGATTCCTCAGAAAATGTGGAATGGAACCACCATTTGACCCAGTTATCCCACTCCTCAGTTTATACCCAAAGGACCTTTTCTTTTTATAAAGTTAGCAGCTTCAGTATTTCATTGTCATTAATGCAAAGCTGAACTATCATAAGCAGATAGTTTCAGTACAATATGGTACATATAGGGGACACATAGACATCAAGGGCTATGGGAACCAAGAGGAGATGACTTCACCCAGTCGGGGGTAGGATGATGTCATGGAAGGCTTGCTGTAGAGATGAGTCGGACCTGAGTTTCTGTTCATTTTTAAAAGCCAGGTTTATGGAGGAAGATTTCATTGGTGTAAGATTTATTTTTCTAGGTGTATAATTTTGTGAATTGGAACAAATGTACACAATCAGATAATCAAGATATAGAATATTTTCATCATCCTAAAATGTTCCCCTTATCCCCTTTGTGGTCAATGACTTTCCTTCATCCCTAGCCCTGGTCACCCTCATCTGTTTCTCTTTCTATAGCACTGTCTTTTCTGGGCCTATAAAAGGAATCATGGAATATGTAGCCTTTTTTGTCTGGCCTCTTTCATTCAACATAATGCTTTGGAGATTTTCCATGTTGCTCTTTGGGCCAATAATTAGTTCCTTTTTGTTGCTGAATTGTATTCCATTGAAGGCATGTACTCAAGTTAGTATGTATTTATCAAGATTAATTGGCTGTTTTCAGTTTGGTGGGATTATAAATATTTAGGTCCAGTCCTTTGTGTGGCGTATACCTTCATTTCTCTTGGACAAATACCTAGGAGTGAGACTGCCAGGTCGCTCATATATATATATGGGTTTCTTATATGGCTGATGAAAATAAGGCATTTATTAAAAAATATATAATAAATATATATTTATTTTTAAGAAACGCCTTATTTTCATCAGCCATATAAGAGACTCATAGTTCATAACAGGGAGCTTCTCTTTATGGGAGTATGAAGAGGAGAATTAGGGAAGAGCTGGGATTTTTAAAAAGAAGATTCGATCAAGCAAAACAAAGTCAGCTGGGCAAACAGCCTGGGGGAGAACATTGCAGGCAAAAGGATCCACATGTGCAAGAAGAGTTAGCAAAGAGGCATTCAAAAATAAAGGTGCAAGGTGTCCATTGTTTAGAATAACATGCAGATTCCTGATGATGGCTGTAGGAGCCAGTGAGTGTGAGTGTGTGGGTGGAAGTAAATTTGCTGATGTTGAAAAGTGAATGGGAGAAAGCAGAGGGAGGTATCTGCAGCATTCTCAAAAGTGGTGGCTGTTGAGCGAAAGGATGGAGGAAAAGTAGGAGTAACAAGTCGACCCTGGGGCCAAGTGCGCCAAGCGGGAGGGTGATCTCCGCAGAATGAGGGACCAGTGAGGAAGAGGGCCAGACATAGATGACCACAGACAGAAATGGCAAAGAAAGGCTTGGACCTAGAGGACAGCTGAGGAGATAAAATAAGGGCAGCCCTTGACCTGGTTGCCTGACAGCTCATTGTTGGCACTGTAGGTAGGGGACAGGTGGTGACAGCAGGAAGCCGAGGCAGTGTGTGTCTGATTTGCCTCCTACTTTATTATGAAAACTGATGAGGAAAAAATAGAAAAGAAAACGGATTCCAGGTACAGAATTCAGAAGTGCTGTCTAAATGTCCCCATAAATAGGCAATTCACAGAACTACACCATGGTTATCAATGAATACTATTAGTATTTACTTTTAGTAAACATCATAAAAATATAATAAAATCACTCACAATCCTATCATTCCTTACTAATATCTTGTTGGATTTCCTTCCCATAAGGTATTTATTCATATACTTTTCACAGACTTGAGACACTACTATGTGGGACTCCATGTAAACATCTTGTTCGTGACATTACTTCAATGACTGTGTCACTTGTTACTTTATACACACCAGAATGTGGCTCCATGAGGCCAGGGATGAGGCTGTCTTATTTGCCATTATATTCTTAATTCTAACAATGTGACTTCATATTCTAAATGCTTCACATATATCTAATAAATTAATTTTTGTTAATATTATAGTGTGAGCATTTTTCCATGTTATCAATGTTGCTTAAAGGCATTAATATTACTTAAAGGCATTTTTTTAGTGACTTCATAGTCTTTCTTAGAATCTACATACTATCTTTTATTTAATAACTCCTGGTTTGTCAGAGGCATAATTAGAATTTTTACAGTTGATCTAATCACATTATAGTAATGAGGGCTGTTGTTTATTAAATGCTCACTGTTTAAAATAATTCATTACTGTGTTTTCACATGTGATGTTTTATTTTTATCTTCCCAACATTCTGTGTGAGTGTAAAATATCCCACTCCAAATATATGTCTTTGTCGTATTTCAAGTTGATTATTCAGAGAAACCGCAGACCTCTGCAGACACGGGAATGGCTCTGGAAAAACTGCCCTTTGGTAAAAAGAATTTACACCTACCTGCATTAGTAAACAGCACATGAAGGCAGACCCTGTTCTATCTGATAGCCTTCCCTTCTTTCTGCCTAGCAGGGACCCTCCACAGGAAAAAGAGATGGGGGAATCTGGCAGTTGGCCCAGAGAGAGATGAACACAGTTGGCTGTTATCTGGGAAAATTCATCTGCATAAATGAAGACCCTTGCTTACAGGGCACATCCTCCCCCAACTCCCACAGCCTTGGCTACCTTCCTTTCCTGAGAAGCCCACGCCTGCATATCCTTGATTAGCTCTATGTAAGGGTCAGTCATCTTGCCTGTGTCTAATACTCCCATGCCTTAGGCATGTAATAAAACTTTTATGTTCTTTTTTTCCCCTGTCATCTATTATCAATTTATCTCGAAAACTAATATTATTAAAACAAGGGAAGAGTAAATGTAAAAATTCTATAATCCCAATTAGTTAAATATTCTTCTACTTCTTCTTCCCATTTTACAGCTGCAGAAAATGAAGCTCAGAGAGTTTTGGTAACCTGTCTAAACTCATAAAGATAATGGATGGCACAATTGCACCCAATCCCAGGTCTGTGTATAACAGGGGCTCCTTTGAAATTGTCCTTTGCTCCCTTTGAAAGAGGACCCAGGAAGTGTCCTGATTGACTCCATTTTCTTTCTTTGGCCTATTCTTTGAGTCCTTCCAGCTTATCTCAAATTCCAGGAACAGTGAGCCCCGTAAGCTTATTTGCTATGACTGGAATCAAAATTGCCTCACATCCACAGGAGCAATAATCTCATGGTGGGAACCAAACTTCTTCCCTTAAGCAATGATGCGCTCAAGTCCCAACAGCACCTCGTTGAACTGACTTGAGATAATGCTCGAGACCACAGTTTGACCAAGACTGCTTGACTATGCAGAAGTCTTGCCCTCTCCCTTTGTCCTTCCCCTATATAATCCTGAAGCTGCTGTCTGTACCTCAAAGACAGGGCTCAGAGACCTCCCTGTTTCCCCTAGTGTTTATTCCTACACTGAATAAATTCCATCACCACCCTCGACTCTCTCATTGAACTCTTGAGGGGGCAGGTGGCTGACTGTGGTCTATTGGGGTCCCAGAGTCAGGCCTGTGCTCTGTTTCTTCTGCGCTGCCTTGGAGTGGAGGCTGGCCCCCTTCAATGAATTAATGAACACTTACAGCTGTGTCACACGACTAAATCAGTCAGGGTCACTCCAGGTGCATTGGGTTGGCACTGAGTAATGACATAGAGACAGAGAAAATACCTTTTCCTAGGGGTTCAGTGCCCAGTCCTCGGCCCCGGATCCCACAAGGGAAGCAAGAGAGGCAGACGGGAGAGAGAGAGAGAGAGAGAGAGAGAGAGAGAGAGAGAGAGAGAGAGAGAGGGAGAGAGAATGCCTGAAGCTCTATTGAGGGGGGGAAGACACCTCTCAATAAATAAATAAATCGCTGCCATTCTGACTGGAGTGAGATGATATCTTAGAGTAGTTTCGATTTGCATTTGTCTGATTGCTAGAGATGATGAGCATTTTTTCATATATCTGTTTATTGATTGTATATCCTCTTCTGAGAAGTGTCTGTTCAGGTCCTTGGCCCATTTGTTGATTGGGTTGTTTGTTTCTTTGGTGTCTAGCTTTTTGAGTTCTTTATATACCCTAGAGATTAGGGCTCTATCTGGTGTGTGAGTGGTAAAAATTTGCTCCCAGGATGTGGGCTCTCTGTTCACCTCAAAGATTGTTTCTTTTGCTGAGAAGAAACTTTTTAGTTTGATTCCATCCCATTTATTGATTCTTGGTTTTAATTTTGTGCCACAGGAGTCTTATTAAGGAAATTGGGGCCTAATCCTTCACGATGAAGATTAGGGCCCTACTTTTTCTTCTATTAGATGCAGAGTCTTTGGTCTAATTCCTAGGTCCTTGATCCATTTTGAGTTGAGTTTTGTGCATGGTGAAAGCTAGGCATTTAATTTCATTTTGTTGCATATGGATTTCCAGTTTTCCCAGCACCATTTGTTGAAGAGGCTATCTTTTCTCCAGTGCAAGTTTTTGGCACCTTTGTCTAATATAAGATAATCATAATTTTGTGGGTTAGTCTCTGTGTCCTCTATTCTGTACCATTCATTGGTCTATCAGTATTTTTGGTGCCAATACCATGCTGTTTTTGTTACTATTGCTCTGTAGTATAGTTTAAGGTCTGGTATAGTGATGCCACCTGTTTTACTCTTCCTGCTAAGGATTGCTTTAGCTATTCTGGGTCTCTTATTTTTCCAGATGAATTTCATAATTGCTTTTTCTATTTGTATGAAGAATGCCATTGGGATTTTGATCAGAACTGCACTAAATATGTATAGTGCTTTTGATTGTATGGTCATTTTGATAATATTCATTCTGCCTATTCAAGAGCAAGGTAGATCTTTCCATTTTCTAAGGTCTTCTTTGGTTTCTTTCTTTAGGGTTGTGCACTTTTCATTGTATAGATCTTTCACCTCTTTCATTAAGTTGATTACCAAGTATCTTATTTTTTTTTTTGAGGTTATTGTGAATGGGGTAGTTTCCCCCATTTCCTTCTCAGAGGCTTTGTCACTGATATAGAGAAATGCCTTTGATTTATGGGTGTTGATTTTGTATCCTGCTACTTTGCTGAATTCATTTAATAGTTCTAGAAGTTTTCTGGTGGAGTTTTTTGGGTCTTCTAGGTATAGAAACATATCATCAGCAAATAGTGCCAATTTGAGTTCTTCTTTTCTTATACATATCCCTTTGATTTCTTTCATCTAATTGCTCTGGCCAGTGTTTCAAGAACTATGTTGAATAGAAGTGATGAAAGAGGGTTTCCCTGTCTTGTTCTAGTTTTTAGAGGGAATGTCCTCAATTTTTCTCCGTTTAGAATGATGTTGGCCTGAGGGTTAGTGTGGATAGCCTTTATGATGTTGAGATATGCTCCTGTTATTCCTAGTTTTTCTAGTGTTTTGAACATAAAGGGGTGCTGTATTTTGTCAAATGCTTTTTCTGCATCTATTGAGATGATCTTATGATTCTTATCTTTAAGTCTATTGATGTGATGAATTACATTTATTGATTTCCATATGTTGAACCAACCTTGCATCCCGGAATGAATCCCACTTGATTATGGTGCAGGATCTTTTTGACAACAATAAGTGTTGGAGAGGATGTGGGGAAAAAGGTACACTCATACATTTCTGGTGGGACTGCAAATTGGTACAGCCAATATGGAAAGCAGATTCCTTGGAAATCTGGGAATGAAACCACCGTTTGATCCAGCTATCCCTCTCCTTGGACTATACCCAAAGCACTTAAAAACAGGATACTACAGGGACACACCCACATCAATGTTTATAGCAGCACAATTCACAATAGCTAAACTGTGGGGCCAACCTAGATGCCCTTCAGTGGATGAATGGATAAAAAAATGTGGCATTTATACACAATGGAATTTTACTCAGCATTAAAAGAGAATAAAATCATGGCATTTGCAGGTAAATGAATGGCGTTGGAGAAGATAATGCTAAGTGAAGTTAGCGAAATTAAAAAAAAATGCTGAATGTTTTCTCTGATATAAGGCAGCTGACTCATAGTAGGGTAGGGAGAGGGAACATGGGAGGAATAGATGAATTCTAGATAGGGAAGAAGGGAGGGAGGGCATGGGAGGGGGCAGGGGATTAGCAAGGATGGTGGAATGTGATAGGCACCATCAGCCGAAGTACATGTATGAAGACTTGAATTGGGTGTCAACATACTTTATATATAAACAGAGATATGAAAAATTATGGTATATATGTGTAATAAGAATTATAATGCAAAAAAACAATAAAACAACAAAACACATGTATATAGGCATGAATTGGCATGAACACACTCTATGTACATAAATATGAAAAATTGTGCTATATATGTGTAATAAGAATTGTAATGCATTCCACTGTCATGTATTAAAAAAATAAAATCAATAAAATTTAAAAAAAGTAAGTAAGTAAATAAATGTTCCACCCAAATGAGATAAGGGGTTGGGTTTCAGGGAGGTGTAGCCTAGTCACATAGAGTGACATCCACTCCCAGAGCTTCACTCCCCTGCTGAGTGGAGGTGAGATCTACCTGCCTCTGCACACAGCAGAAACCATGGCTCCGTGGCTCAAGGCTATGGGCCCGTGCTCACTCCTATGTGGCAGCTCCCAACAACTTACCAAGCACCTATAATGGGTTCGAGGGAATATATGGGCATGGGGGAGGTAAAGGTGGATGAATCATGTTTCAGTCATCCTAGATACACTTCTGGATGTGGACAGACAAAAAAGTAAGGTGTTTAATACAAAGAGAGAAGGCAAAAATTTAACTCCTGCTCACCACCAGGAGGCTATAAAAGCCAATTCAATTAATTTATGAACTGTTTACGGGCCATCCTTTACGTGTCAGGCACTGTACTAGGCACTGGGGACGTTGCTGTGAGTGAGAGAGAGACCAGTGTCCTGACCTCAGGAAGTTTAGAGTAGTGGAAAAGAGAGCAGTAAAGGTGCAAATACTACAACTCTAGAGAATATTAGAAAAGGGCAAGTTATCAGAGGTTGGGAGTCAACTCTGGTGCATTGTGATCATTTCTTCCTCTTTGGGTGTAATATTTAAGATTAGAACAATTTCTCCAGTGCAGAAACAAAAAGCACAACATGGCAAAGGTAACATTTAGATCAGGTTTATTGCAAGAGGAGGGAAGGGCAAGAGCAAGTGAGATACACCCCGGAGAGAGGGTCAGTGGATTGGCGGGGGGCCAAGATGCTCCAAGTGATTAGGCTTTGGTTAGGATAGGGGGTGGGCATTTGAAGAGGCACAAAACCTTGGAGTGGCAGGTAGCCATGCCTCTTTGGACCTGACATTTGGGTGCTTGAGCAGCTGTCGCCTGTTTGCCTGTGTTATGTAAAAACTGAGGGCATGCACCTGTGCACCCAGATCACTTTGCCCTTTCTGGCCCAGTGCCACTGGCTGAAGGTCATATAATGCTCAGCTGACCCTCAGAGCAGCTTGTGGGCACAGGGGTGAGTTTGGGGACATAATGTGTCTCGGCCTCCTTCTGGAAGGTGGAGGAAGACTGGCAGTGTCACTCGGTGTCTCTGAGTAGTCTGCCCACCTTTGTAAGGTGGATTTCTTTCTAGTCCCACTCACACGGGGAGGAGGGAATTTATGTTCTCACAGCATCCCGTGGTGTGTTTTGACACATCTGGACCAATTGCTGGGCAAGGTCCCCTTTACAGCCAACGCTTTCCCCCACCCTCTTCTCCCACCCTTGTTATCTCTAGCTAATACCTAGGCACACCCACTGGGCTCTGGGCATGTAGAGCAAAGATAAGGATCCTGGTCTTAGGGATCTGGGAGGACCTCTTGGAAGCAAGGTTACTTCTGTTGAGATTTAAAGATAAGTGGAGCTCTCCAGATGGGAAGGAGAAAGGGATACAGAGACAGAGGCACATTTTGAAGTGTGGAACCTGTGTATATAGAGAGGGGATGTTGAATAAAGACAGTAAAGGGCGTAAAAGAGAGAAGGGTTAACAGTCTAAGAGGCTGGAGAGATAGAAACAGCCAAGAAGAATGAAAGGAAAACTGGATCCAGGGGGAGAGATTTGGGAACCCCAAATGATGAAGATATTTTTCTCGCAGGAGAAAAGGAATAATGAAGAGTGGCAAGTTCTCTCTAGGGGTCAGAAAAAATAGTAGTTGAAATTTTCCTGTAGGATTATACAACCTCTAGGTTGACACTGATGACCTGGGCAGGAGCAGTTTGGGTGGTATGGGGAGGGCAGAAGCAGTCTGGGGTGGAATGGGTCAGTGGCCAAGTGGGCACACCACCCTTCAAAGTCATGGAGGCTACTCCCTGGAGCCCACCCCTCCTTGAGTGCAGAGGAGATGGGTGCTTAACGGGTGTGGGCAGCCATGAATTGTGGCAGCTGCGTTCCTGGAGGAGGGCTGCTATGAATTTTGCTGTTCACCATTATAATTTTATGGGGGTAATTTGTTTTGCTTTGTGACTTTTTAAGAACTGGCACTAAAAGAAAAATGAGAGGCTTTCCAGGGACAGCTTCTTTGACAGCTCAGCAGCACCACACACATCTTGAGAAAGTTAAAGCTTAAAGGGGATGAGAAAAATTTACAGGAAATTTATTAGTTGTGTTTCAAGCTGTGCACAGTGCAGCCGAGTAACAGTGTATCAATGTCTTCCAGGGAGGCTGCCATTCACCTAGCTGCAAGAATTATGGCCATAAAAATGGCCTGTGAAGTGAGAAACTCACTCAGGATATACAGTGGGGCTATGGGAAGAAATGACCCTAACACTCATGACAAGCTTCTGGCTTTTCATTGGGAATCACTCTTCAGAGAGGCCAGTCTATTCTTAAAAAATTGCTGGGGATCAATGCTGCAGGGCTGTGTGCATCCATCAACTTGACCCTGTCTTGTCTACTCAAATGGGAAATGCTGACTTCTCAAGTATTATAGAGTTGCCCTTAGAAGTGGGAGAACTGAAAAATCTCAATTTTTTTTTCTTGACTTTGATAGGCACCATGATTTTCTCACGTGCACACTTAGCTTTGTAATTATGTTTCTATTAGCCTCATATAAAAACGAACTTGCTTTGTCAAAGCATACATATTTGGATTGTGAGAAAGGCAGCCCATTGGGTGATGGAAAGGAGCCAATTTTGGCCAAAGTTTTAATTTTGCTGTCGAGGTTCTACCACCAGAAAATCCCAGTCAGGAGATCCAACTGGCAGTAGGTAGACTAATCTCATCAAACATGCTGCAAAACATGGCTACAGAACATGCAGTGAGGTGACTTCCATCTCAAGAACCAGGAACTGACTGATAGTTAGGTATGTTCAGACTAAGGTCCAATCATTTTCAAGGTCTCAGTCATCAATGAAAATGAAAGATAGTTAATTCAGTCTTGAAATTCCTAAGCAAGATTATTCTGTAGACGCATTTCTAGTGCTATGGTCTGAAGTGGAATCTTTAACAATGGGGTTCCATGAAAGCCTAGCAAAGATTTTTAGCAGCTGGGCATATGTTAATTCCAAGACCCACAGAGGAAATCTGTTGGGGATTGGCTAAGCAATTGAGTGTGGAAGAGACAGAGCATTCAGGCTCTGTCCTCAAAGTTTCAAATACTGTAGAGCTAAGGAGTTAAGAGAGAAGAGCAAGCAAGCAATGGAGTGTGTTTCCTAACCAGGAGTCATCACTCTGAAGTCTCTTGAGTGAAAGACTCTTTAATTCATTCTAAAATGCCATCTTTTCACATTTTTTTTTTTCGTGGTGCTGGGGATCAAACCCAAGTTCTCGCACATGTTAGGCAAATGCTTTACCACTGAGCTACATCCCAGCCTAACATTTTTTTAATGACTTTAGTCTTTAATGACTTTAGAACTCAATACCATTCAATGGAATTAGTTTTGGAACACAAACTTGAAAACAAATTCATTTCTATATGTACATATAGGGAGAATGAGGGGAGGGAGGGAGGGAAATGGTACATTAGAAAGGAAGTGAGATAGAAGCACAAAAGGCAGGTGCACATTTAATTGCAGATTTTCTGAACTGTATTCTTTATTCTGTCAAATTATTCAGGCAAAACATTCCTTTAGTCCTCCTGGGTTGAGTAACATTAGGATGCATCTTGAGAACTAGTAGGAGATTTGTCTCATCCCCACTGGTCTTTGGGATAATTACTTTGGATGATTTTCCTTAATCCTTCTCCTTGGTGATTCTCAAGGTGCCACATTATGCCACTTTGCTGACATTCTGCCTGCTTCTTATAATTGCTTTCTGCTCTGTGCTCCTTTGTCAGAGACCCCGAGGCCAGATGAGGAATAGTAATTGTCAACTGATCTCGAAACTTGTCCTCAGAGAAGCAATGCCATAAACAGGCCTCATGTTCAAAATACTGTATTATGTATTTCTAATGCCAAGAAATGTACTCAGGATTTAAATATAATACTTGCCTTTCCAAATAGTGGGATTTAAGGGAGATTTTGATGTATTCAATAAGGACACACGCAGTTGAAATGTTGGGTCATTTTTCAGGGGTGAGGCAGATGTTTCCAGAGAAGAAATGCAGGGGAAAATTATTTACTTTAGTAGAAATGTCACTTTCTGCTCAAGAATTGTAGAATACAAGGTTGAAAGAATAATTTTGAGAACACCTCTGTACTCCCACTCAGTGTTTGAGCCCCTGTGAAGAAGGCTTCCTGTGCACGGGTATCAATCCTAGTAAGGAACTCCCGTCACCTCTCCCACTATGCTGTGGGTTGTGCCAATTTATATCTGGAGCAACAGAACACATACACATTTGATGAAGCTGAAGCAGCTTTAATAACATACAAATAGGCAGTAAGGGTCAACAGATGCCTAGCATTCATGGTGATCTGGCCCTAATAGGTGCATAGAAGCAGATGGGATCCTGTCTCTCTGTGTGTGACCCAACTGCATGCAGGTGAGGGTCCCTGAAAAGTAGCCTGCCCTGGGGTCTATATCCCAGAGTAACAGGAATCACTAGGCTGATGTGTTACAGGACATCCTGTTTCAGGAGGGTCAGAGACAGAGCCCAAGCTGTTCCAGCTGGTTCTTCATTATCCCAAAATGTTGCACATTTTACAGTCATTGTTGAGGACTGAAAACAAGCAAAGAGGGAAACCTGAGTCAATCCAAGGCCACCCAGAGAGCTGTTCTCCAGCCACTGCTTCTAAAAGAGCAAGAATACTCCTTAGATCCCAAAGGATTAAAAAAGACAAAATGCTATGCCTAAAAATCAGAAGTCACTTTATTTTTCTAAATGAAACTGAAAATCTAATTTCCTTGATCATAAGACTGATCATAAGAGTTGTTCTAGATAGATTCTAAATGCAAATTTTTTTTAAAAAAATTTTGTAGTAGTAGATGGACAGAATTCCTATATTTTATTTGTTTATTTTTAAGTGGTGCTGAGGACTGAACCCAGTGCCTCACGCATACTTGGCAAGCGCTCTGCTGCTGAGCTACAGCCCCAGCCCCTGGGTGCAATTTTTGAACATAGCATCCTTTTCTTGCTGACAATTCAGGGATACTAAGTGATGGAGTCTCTATTTTTTTCCCATAATGTGAAAAACTTGAGGAATGTAAAGTTCAGCTACTTATAAGGTCCTGGTTCAGAGCTTAATACATTGCACCTGTTATGGTTTAAATGAGGTATCCCCCAAAAGCTCACGTGGGAGACAATGAAGGTCTGGAGGAGAAATGATTGAGTTATAGCCTTAACCTAATCAGTGAATTAATCCCTGGTGGGATTAATTGAGTGGTAACTGGAGGCAGGTGGGGTGTGGCTCAAGGAAGTGGTTCATTGGGGGTGTGGCTATCTGGTATATATTTTGTATCTAGAGAGTGGAGTCTCTCTTTCTCTCTGCTTCTGATCATCATGTGAGCTGCTTCTCTCCACCATGCTCTTCCGCCATGAAACCGTGAGCCCCTAAATAAACTTTCCTCCTCTACAATTGTTCTGGTTGGTTCTGTCAGTCACAGCAGTGGAAAAGCTGACTGAAGCAGCACCTGATGCTGTATATTACCACTTAAGGTAACTTTTTACCTACTGAAGTATGTTGGGTATCATGAATGTTGATATCTTGCTTTTATTGTCTTGAAATGGTTTTAGATCTTGAACTCATTTTATTTGACTTATTTTTAAAGTTTAATGTGTGACTTAAGGATTCAGTTGCTTTTTGAAAATGGTGAATGTGACTAGATTTCCATTAAATCTTTTTTGGTTAATCAGTTTGTGGATTTGATTGTAAATAAGGTTCACAGTGTCAGAGTAAGAAATGTATCTGGCGAACTAAGCCCTGTACATCCTGCCCTGCTGTTTCTCCTGCGCCCACGAATACTCACACTCTGACCCACACACCCCTGGGTACTGTCCTTCATGCACAGAGGTGCTCAGTTAATTTTTGCTTTCCTCCCCATTACCTCCTACTGCTGCAATTTAAAAAAATTTGTTTATAACCAGGAGTAAGTCACTTAGCATCCCCCGGAAGAAAATACTATTCATAGTCACTGAACCACCTGAATCACATCTCATGATCTCACAAAATGTGCACTGATCATAAAGAAAAGGACTAAACAGAGGTTTCCTAACCTCAGCACTATTGATATTTTGGGTGAGATAATTCTTTGCTGTCCTGTACACTGTAGGTGATTAATAGCATCCCGTACCTCTACCTACTAGATACTGATAATAAGCCTCAGGTATGCCCCCAGTATGTTTCTTTATACTGCCAAATGTCCCTGGGGCTCAAAAATTAGAACTTGGTCAAGAACTATTGACTAAAAATAAAATCCATGGTTCTATGGAACACATAATTCTCCTGCAAAAGTGGGGGGGGGGACACTTCTTGTTCCCTAATTTATGTCTACCTCCTGGTACCTGGTAAGATTCAGTATGTAGTTATACACCTAAGTACAAAGAGGTCAGAATGTGATGTATCATGTGAAAATGACCTGTCAGCCTCCATTTTCCAGATGTGTGGTAGGTGCTCAATTAATTTGTTTTCAATGATTGCATGATGAATGAACAATTGAATGATTTTTTTTTTTTTTTAATCTGGGACTTTAGATCTTGAGACTTGGTCATTACTATAATTCAATGGTTCTTCAAGTCAGGAGTATCACTTCTTACTCTGAGGGATGTGTGGGGGCTGTGGGGGGTGATGCTCACTGAATCTCAGCTGTGGCTCTGGGCAGTGCCTCAGGGATCCTCACCTGCTGCAGCTCTGAGCCTCTTTCCCTGTGTCCTGACTCTCCCCCTTCACATGGCTCCTCTTGCACGGATGAAAGCAGCTTTGTTCAAACTGAGGTCTCTGACCGATTATTAAATTCTGGGTGATCCAGATTGATTTGGTCTTTTAAAAACAGAAATGGGTAAAGCAGAAGAAAAAGTGTGTCACAGATTGTCCAAGTATGATTTCTTGAAATTTTTTTTTTTTAGTTATTTTGAGTTTGCTTATATCCTGAGTTAAGATTAAAAAAAATATTTTATTGTGAAGTTTGAAAGTCCCTTTCCTGTGGAATACTTGCTCAGGGGTGGGATGATCAGAGCAGACAACACTCCTGCTAGTCGGTTGATAATGGAAGGTGGGGGAAGTAAAGGGAGGGCTAGATCCATACCACAGAGGCCCTGGCCTTCCAGGGCAATGACTGTGCAGTCCTCTCACAAGAAAAAGAAGCAAAGTGAGGTGGTGGGAGGTGGGGGAAGTTGAATCGGACCACCTCGGGCTTCCGGCTGGATTCCTGGTGAAAACGAGGACTTGCTGATCTTTTTGTGTGTGTTTTTTCTAAAGCCAAAAGAGAATACAGCTGTTCTGTCTGCAGAATTTTTCTCGTGGCCTCATGAAAAATGATATCGGGATACTTCACTAGTCTTTTGTTTTTCCAAGTTGAAAAATTCGGTGTTTTATTAGTCTGATCAAATGTCCCTTGCAACAATATTGACTCAGATGAAGGCAGATGAAGATATTTCCTCTAAGGAAAAAGCCTGTCACTCATGACATTTAGAACAAGTATAGGCTAGCTGGAAATGCCTCTTTTAGCACTGCTAACATGAAGAACAAATGGATTCGAAAAGCATGAGTGCCCTTGGTTAATCTTTTTTCCATGTATTTGAATTCAGAAGGTGATTGATTTTAAAGACTAGAAAACACTATGATTAAATTACATAAAGTCAAGTGCTGGTATATTATTTCTTTTAAAAGATGATAACCATATTTCTTTTTTCACTTTATTTTAAAAGTCGCGGGGAGGGAAAGGACTACAAAATAAAATACAGAATCAACAGTCAGGAATATTACAAAGGAGCTGTCTAGATGAAGCAGAAGACTAAAAAAGGTATTTACTAATCTGAGTGTGCTCTTCTGAACATGATTACATCAAGCCACTTTTTAAAAAAATGTGCACAATGCTATAGAGTGCTTGGATTGTTAGTTTTGCTTAGATTTTCAGGACTGCCATCTTTGCAAGGCAAATCAAGACCTAACTTCATGCAGCCCAGGAGACAGTATTGGAAACCTATCTCTGATCTGACTTATTTCTTGCTTCCCAACCTATTCAGACTCTGTCTTCTTTCTTTGTTACTAACCTTTTTCGATGCAACATCATCAGTTAATCCTGATACATAGCCCTTTCCCCTCAGTATGATGCAGTTTGTATTTTTCCACTGCTTTGTGTCCCTCTCCATCACATTTTTTCAAGATCTGGTGTATCTCCAGAGACTTTTATATTTAGACAGCCTTCTTGTGGATGGCATTCCTGGAGGGCTCTTCTTTCTCAAGTAGAACTTAAACATCGATAAAAATAAACACATTTATAGCAAGTTTTAAGGCGTTAAGAAGAAAAAATAAAATGTGTTAAAGGTAGGTTGCTAATAGAAGTAAATACTTAGAGAAAAGAAGCCATGTGAACTAGCGGTTGATTTGTGTGTTTGTTTCCCTCCTCCCTCTGAAAGCACTGCAGGGCCAGAGAAAGATCAGACCAGTGTGAAATCAAATGAACTATTAAAAATGATGGGAATTGTGTAAGGAATTTGTATACAAGATAGCAATATCAAATCTCTATAAAAATCAATAGTCTTTTTCTGTTCTGGCAAAAAAAAAAAATCCTAAAAATGAAAATGGAAAAATGTTCCATGTTCAATATCTATGAAATCCTTAGTAATAAAGATAACAAGATACAAGATCTGTATGAAGAAAATCGTGAAAACGTTATTGAATCACATGAAGCAAGAGTTGAACAAATGGAGAGACACACCATGTTCTAGGATAGAAAGGCTGATAATCACAAAATACCAACTTTATAAAAATTAATAGATGACTGTACCAATTCTTAATGAAATTCCAAATTTTCTTTTTAGAATTGGAAAAAAATCTTAAGATTTAACTGGAAGCATACAAACATAAATAGAGGAAAAATTTTTGAACAAGAAAATTAAAGTTCCAGCAAGCAAGCTAATAGTATTGGTAAAATAACAGATTCATAGCTTAGAAAAATGGAAGAATCAAGAGATAGGACTGACTGCATAAAGTTAGGTCTTGGTTTGCCTTGCAAAGATGGCAGTCCTGAAAAATCTCTGAGCTCACTTATTTCTTGTTTCCCAACCTATTCAGACCATCTGTCTTCATTACTAATCTTTTTTCGATGTGATATCATCAGTTAATCCTGATACATAGAACTTTCCCCTCAGCATGATACTGCTTTTATTTTTTACATTACATGTGAATATGCAATATTCACCCAAAATATATTTAGTGCATGCTTACTATATATACCAAATTTTATTTGAGGCATGGAAAAAGTAAGCATTGTTATTGAGAGAGGGAAAGGATAAATTAATGAAGGGAGCTAGCACCACTGAGTGTTCATGTGGAGGAAGATAAAATTAAACCTCCCTGGTGTTACACACGCAAATGCATTCCAGTGTCAAAGTATGATTTTTAAAAAGTTCAAAACATGATTCTCATATGAATATGCATTGAGCAGAAATCAAAGATGCATTTATGAGGGCTCCAGCAGATTGGAAAGCTGGTTTAGAAAGAATTTGAAGAGCAAAAGTTCAGCTAGTTGGTCAGGAAGGGCAGACTAGAACAAGCTTACTAAGACAAACTGGTTAATGGCTCACAGGGAAATAAAACTACAATGTGAGCTCCTTTCTTTATCAGACATAATTTGCCTCTTGACTGGAGAAAAACATAGAAATTAATGAAAAATCAGAGTATGGGTTCTAATTAATAGTAAATAGCAAATCAAAAAGAGAACATTTCTTAGTCTTAAGGGCAAAGAGATGGACATAATCCTTTCATGGCCCTCCTAGATAATGTCCTAGGATAACTGAGAGGACGTCGAATCATTCTTTTCCTGTATTCCCAAGTCTTAGATCATTTTTCTTAATTTCAGATAGATTAAAGAATTAAATGTAGATAACCAAACAAATTTTAAATGCCTGCAAGAAAATCTAAGAGATATAGATATGCATGTTCTGGGAGTTAAGAGGTTTTTAAACAAGATTTAATATCCAGAAGCAATGACTATATATAGTTAACTACAACAAAACCCCTTGTTTGGGGAAAAAGGCTGTATAAACCTTTAATAGTTTATAAATATTTTTCCAAATCTATTTCTTACATAGGGGATGAATAGAGGGGTACTGAGAAAAGAGCTCTTCTAGGGAGAAGATGAGTACTAAATGGAAAAATGGGCAAAGGGGATTCAGAGGCAATTCGGGAGAGAATAAAGATGCTGGAATTCACTAAGACCCAGGAAATACAAATTGAAGAAAAGGAGATAGCCTAAACCCTGCCAGACGGCCACAGCCCTGAGAGCACAATCTCTTCGTGGTTGGCATGCAGAGAATATTCTTATACTCTGCTGATGGAAATGGGAATTGCTATAGTCTTTTGGAAAAGAAACTAGAAATAGTTATTAAAATAAAGATATATATCCCTAGGTCCAGAAAAATCTCACTTCTGAGAGACTGTTCAAAAGAAAAGCACCAGGCTTAAGAATGTACGTTTAAGAGTGTTTTTTATGGCATTACCTGAGCAAACATTGGACAGAAATGAGTACCTGTCAACTGAGGAATGGTGAGAAATTTAGGAAATATTCATCCCATGTGATATTATGCATTCAGTGAATGAAAAGGAATTAGTCTCACACCAGGTAACTGAAAGGGATTTTCATGGAATATCATATGAGTAAAGTAAGATACAGAAAAGTCTGTAAAATATGAACTAATTTTTATAAAATAAAACTGCAATTTCTACCATGTTTGTATGTATACAGATGGTCACATACAATCATGTAAACATGAATTAGAAATACAGAAAAATGAATGTCATGGATGACCATGAAGGGAGAAGGGAGAGAAAGAAAACCAAGCAAAATAGGGAATTTTACAGTGTAAAAAAAAAAAAAAAATGGCACTAGAAGCCACCCTAATTGTGATCATCACATCTATGCCACTTTGAAAAGCCATATTTGTGTATATGTAACAGGAAAACTATTTTAAAAAAGAGATTTGACTCGTGAGAGAAAGATATCCACACAATAAATAGAACAAAAGGAAGGTATGGGTAAGCAAAGAGAAGAATGATTATCACTGAGACTGGAAACAGAAGCTCTCTGGCCTCCTAAGAAAGGTACCTGGGAGCAAAATTCATGGCTAACACCTGAACTGAGCCCTTGCAAGCTGTGGTTTCAAAACTCTGGTGTACTTATAGATATGAGTCTCTTTCCTCCTCCAATAAGAACTTAGACCTCAGAGACTGAAAAGAGGGGAATTTCTGTGTATAAACAAAGAGATGGACGTTTTGGAGGATGTGCCGCTGCTACCCTAACCAGCTTTGCAAGTTTTCCTTCTGCACCCCAGCTATATAGGGATTCTGAAAGGGAGGGGCCAGAGAGGTAGGCGGAACTTGGAGAGGAGATGGTAGTGCATCCAGAGTCGGAAATGCAGGATGCCTGGAGGTGAATCTAAATTCTTTTGTTATAATGACCTCTGCCTCTGACATATATACATCTGTAAAGAGCTATGCATCACTAGGAAAAAAATAATGGTGAAGGCAGTTGAATGTATAACAAGACAGGTGGTGGAGTAGAATGCAGAGGCTGATATTCATGGTGTGTTGGGCCTGCACTTAGATTACCTTATCTGTTTCTCACACACAGCTATGTGAAGTCCCTGCCATTACTGCCTACTGCGTGATTGAAGAGTTAGAAAACAAACAAAACAACAAGAAAAAAAAAAAAAAAACCAATGAATTTTACATATTTAAGTATCTTTTGTTTTCATTTATTGGTCAGCAACTGACGATTGTTCTGATGGGGTAAAAAGTGGAGGGAGAGTTGGCTACATTGATTTATGTGATTAGGAATGCAGAAGACTCGGGAAATATAGCTTGGGATGGAGAAGAAAAACTTGCCTGAGTAGAGAAAAGCTGATTAGGGTGTGTGTGTGTGTGTGTGTGTGTGTGTGTGTGTGTGTGTGTGTGTGTATGTATGTATGTGTGTATTTGGTGCTAGGGATGGAACCTGGGCCTCAGGCATGCTAGGCAGGCACTCTACCACTGAGTCACACCCTCAGTCCTAAAGTTGGGATTTTGAGGTGGGCAAAAGGTACATTGCAACAAATGGCACTCAGGCCAGGGCCTTCAAAGAGGGATGCAAAAGAGATTGTGAGGAAGGTTTTGGCTGTGCTCTGCCAGAGCAATGCCTTTTTTCCCCTTTGTTTATCTCCCAGGATCTACGTTGTTCTTTAAGGCCTTTGCATTTGTGTGTCTCAGGACACTGATGAACCTCATGTTGTGTACATGAAGATTGGTCTTAAAAAAAAAAAAAGACAATTTTATTCAGGGTTCTAGACAGATGAGAAAACTGAGGTTCAAGATGGTTTAAGTAACTTTGCAGAAGTCATTTCATTCTATCTCAGTTTTCTCCCTGTGAAATGGGGACTGCACTAGGCGATCTCTGTTTCCATTGGGCTCCCAAATTCTCTGAGGGAGAACATACTGAGTTCTTTCTACACAGGAAAGAGGAGCAGCTAGGCCCTGTGCTTTCCCCTTCCTGCTTTTCTGGTAGCTGCCATCACAGGAGCTGAATTGGGAGACTCTGAATTAACTAGGTGTTCAACCACAGGTACCTGAAGGTGGAGGGCCCCTGTCACCTCCCGAACCACGTCCCCCCTAAGTGCAGGGACGGAACAGCTGTGAACAAACTTTTACTTCCTGGGACGGCCTGCACTCCCTGGGGGTTTGCAGGGTGCCTTGGGCTGGAGGAAGCAGACCCCACAATTCTCCATCTCCAGGGCCCCTCAGGCTAAGCTGCTGGTAGCCGTTAAGGGAACTTGATAACACTTTGGTTTTTCTTTCCATTAAAACAGAGAATACTCATTTTGTCATAAAACTTCCTTAAAATAACAACATTGCTCTGCTGATTTTAAAAGTGATACATACTAACTGTAGTTAACATTCAGAAAATGTGTGTGTGTGTGTGTGTGTGTGTATGAATGAATATGTGAATGAGTTTTCTGTAGTCTTACACTGAGAGGCCATTACGTAAGTATTTGGTGTATACAGTTTTTGTCATTGTTCTCTTCCCATTTTTATTGTAATTATTCATTTGACAAGTGTTCGTTGAGGTATTATGTTTGGACAAAGCAGTGAATAGGGCTGAGAAGTTTCTGCCCTCCTTAAATATATTGCAAGTTTACTTTCAAAATCTATGGTTTCATACTATCGATATATTTATTATCTTGCTATTTTTACTTAGTATTGATCACTGTGGTGCACCACTATCTGTAAAGTAGTCTTGTAACACATACACGTATTTCTTCTTAGGGATGCTCCTTCCTCTCGCTCCCACAGTTGAGTGGGTGGTGCCATCTTCTTGAAGTTCCAACTCTTGGCTACTCTTGATTTTTCCATGGTACATCAGAGCTAACCTGGATCAAATAGTACCTTTCCCTAGGGTTTGTGAATTTGCCATGAGTGAGAGTAATGAGCATCTCCGGTCTGGTGGTGGAGACAGGCAACTTGGGTCAGGTCTACTGTCAAGCTGGGGTAGGTGAAAGTGAGACTGAAAGGTAGACAGTGGGAGACGTGTGTGTGTGTGTGTGTGTGTGTGTGTGTGTGTGTGTGTGTGTGTGTTTGTGGCAGGGAGGGAAAAGAAGAGGTGACAATCCCAGATCTATTCTAGCACCAGGTTTCATTTGTCAGGTGTGCTCTCAGCTGCCCATCTTATGTACTCCTGAACTTGCTAATACATTCTGTTTTTGTCTACAGTACTTGGGATTAGGTTTCTATTACCATTATGAAATTTGGCTTATAAAAAGAGAATAGAGACTCTATTTATTTTTTGGACATTTAAAAAGTGTCTTCAGGTCTGTGAGGTGGCTCATGTGTGTAATCCCAGAGGCTTGAGAGGCTGAGGCAGGAGGATCATGAGTTCAAAGCCAGCCTCAGCAAAAGCAAGGTGCTAAGCAACTCAGTAACACCCTGTCTTTAAATAAAATACAGATAGATTTGGGGATGTGGCTCAATGGGCAAGTGATACTGAGTTCAATCCACAGTTACCATGCCCTTCCCCCCAAAAAAAGTTTCTCCAGTATAGTTTTCAATAGGAATGTGGGAAAGTAAAAGGATAAAGAGATAGCCAATGATGAAGTGAATTGGGACCACTCCATATAGGCTGAATTTGTTCTAGCCCATAGTATCACCCGTATACAAGTTATGGGACTGAGAAATATCTTGTTACAACCCCAATTAAACTCCGAAAAACCACAAAACTCTTGGAGAGACTATTCAGTCATACATAACTCGACTCTCATTAAAATGTAATTGTTTGCTGAAACCCGTATCCAAAATCTGGGTTCGTTTAAAAAAAAATGAGAAAAAGAGCAAGAAGGAATTATTACTACCCTTACAGCAAATCTTGATGGTGGTAAGAATAACTAGCCGATCATCAGGAAGCCTTCAGCAAACTCCTGTCAGACATGCACTTGACAGGGAGAGGTTGAAGAATATGGTTTGAAAGCCATGGCACCTGGCTTTGGTCCAGATCAGAAGTCGGCAGCTCTTGATTTCAGTGACTTAGTTCTGTTCCTTCTTTGTTTATACCTCTGTATTTATACAGAAATCAGTTGGAAAGAGGGTACTTTTGTATGTGCCAAGTCCAAATGTCTGCGGACTTCTTCCTATCACAATTGTGAGTAATCATTGTGCATTGCCACTTTGCCACAGGTGTTCACCTGGAAGACTATTAGCAACCACGTAGTTAGAAGAGGGTCTGGGAAGGTCCATTTTCTTTTGTGCTCATCCTACTTCTTTGAATATAAAATGAGGCATAGACTCAAATTACTTAATAAGTTTTGTAATACATCCC
This sequence comes from Callospermophilus lateralis, assembly GCF_048772815.1. Taxonomy (NCBI): domain Eukaryota; kingdom Metazoa; phylum Chordata; class Mammalia; order Rodentia; family Sciuridae; genus Callospermophilus; species Callospermophilus lateralis. Next base: position 57,140,471 of record NC_135312.1, on the reverse strand, counting down.
TGGTATTTGAAATCCCTTAATCACGTAGAGTTTTCTGAAGCTGTGGAAATGTAAGGCAGAGGAAAGAAAATCCCCTCTGATATGAGTAGAAAAAAAAAAAATGACAGGTCTGAAGATTCTGGGCAGCCTGGGGAGAATCAGGCATTTCTAACATGTAATGGCTTGTGGGAGAGGATTAGGTGTCTGATCTTACTTTCAGAGCAAACATGCAGGAGCAGCTGTATCATGCCGGCATCAAAGGCCAACAGACAGCTCCGTGACTCGGCTACACCGGGAGTGTCACGGTACTAATGAGTTCCACTCACTCCTAAAAATACACATCAGCTTCAGGAAGAAGCTGAGCTATTTGATCCTCTCCTCCCATCATTGTCAGGGTGCTGCCTTTTATCCTGTGGGAAGCGTGTGGCCATTCCCCCACCAAGTGACCAGGCTGGGGAAGTTTCCTGGTAGCAGCCTTCAAGTTCCCCACTGTTTGTCAGTGTTCCTCAGGCCCCTCTTTCCTGGGTCCCTATTTCAGGCTTCTCAGAGCAACAGGTCCAGTGCCCTGCCTGTGCCAGGAACCCTCAGCTTAGTGACCTCAATCTTGCTTCCCACTTAGGGACAGAAGAGAAAGAGTCCACCCTACATTGACTCACTCACCTAATTCCATATTTTAGCACCCAAACTGGTGATACACCTTGGTCAGGATCAAGTGTTTCTATGTTAGAATTATTTCCATTGAAGTTCCAACCCCCAACTCAAAGTGTTGAAAGCATAAGGTTTTTTTTTGAGCATTGGGTTTTGGTGAAGCTTTCAGTTAAGGCTAAAGCCAGGGATGAAAATAGTGTCAGTAGGTGATATCACAAGAAGGGTTGGATACCAGCCAGGACAAAATCATAGAGGCCCACCAGGGTCTCCTGTATACTGCTGAATGAACACAACAGACAGCTGTTTGTGTAGTAGGGATCCACATAAATGTGCAATTGCAAGCAGGCATCATAAATGTTAAGATGGAGAGCCACCTCATGCTATGAAGCACGTAGGAGGGGCACCTGGTCCAGTGAAGAGCAGAGCAGAATAGAGTCAGGTACCTCTTCACCGAGCAAAGGAAGTGTCAGTAAAGTATATGTTACAATCAGATTAGGAGGTGTTAATGGAAAGGTGATGAACATATCGTTTTTCTCATATGAAACCACCAGGTCATCCATTTAAGAACGATGGTGTTTTCTAAATAAGAAATAAGGCTTCATGGTATGACAGGCATAAACATACATACATAAAGTGCCAGGACATTCAGGATATATAGTCACCATCTCTCTTCTCTCTCCTCTGCTGTTAACAAACAGCCAATCTCATAAGTGGGTCCTATTCTCAGAGGTGAAAAGAAACTAACAAATTGAGCACCAAATGTTCTTAAGATTAGCTCATTTGATCCTCATTACCTTTTCATGAGGTCAATACTACTGCCAATGTATAGACATAAATGAAATAAATAACCAAAAATCAATCTAGCAAACAAAACCTGGAGGATTGAGAGAGTTAAGCAACTTACTTAAGGTCACCCCGTTGGTCAGTGTAGAAACCAGGACTCAAGTCTAGTGGTGCCTGGTTCTGGACACTCATTCCATTACTCTCCTCTCAGGAAATTTAAGTTTTGCTGGAATCTTCTAGAACAGATCCTCTAAGCATGGTTTAATGAATTGAATTTATAATAAAAGTTTTAATTGTGGCAGGCAGAGGGCCATTGGATGTTTTAGAAAAGCAGCTGGATAGGTAGCCACCTATTCAGTCATCATATAGGAATCAGTGTTGCTTGCTGTACTCTGTCCTTGGCAGGAGTTTTCAATTTGTGTGCTACTTTATTTTTCTAAGTGTGGTAAATTGAATGCTTAACTTCCCACTAACAGAATTATATATGCATTTACTTGCTGTGGCTTCAGCACGAGTGTTACATGCTTCTTCTTCCCCACTCCCTGGATTTCTCAGGTTGGCCAGTGTGCCTTCCTTTCATCATGGAGATGTAAATGTAGTCAGATGTGAGATGAGCAGATGCTGGAAATATCCTTGTGTGATTGGGCTTGCTTCTATTACATTCTGAGGGCGCATGTTCCTTTGGCTTGGGCCCCGAATTGTGACTTGTGGAGCAGACCTACTCACGGCCTGGAGGCCATGTCCCACAGCCCTGTAACAGGAAGTAAAGTTGCTCAGCAGAACACACACAGGCTGCTTTAGCCAAACAGTAGCTGCCTCGCCATCCCATAAGCAAGAGATAAATGCTTGTAATTGTGAACTACTGAGTTTGGGAAAGTATTGCAATATTGCATTATTATAGAAACACTTGACTAATGCAATCTGTGAATAATGTCTCCTTTTACCATAACTGAGTTGACTCATCATCTTGAAGGCACCAGGCAGAACCTAGAGCTGAAAGGGTCATATGATGCATACGAAGGTGGGAATAATTTGCCGTTACTAAGAGGTAAATGGTATTGAATATCCATTAAATGCTTACTGGAATGTGTGAGAACTTTGTATCATGGGTTTATAAGGGAACAAATTAAGAGCAATAAAGAATCCTTCCAGAACCATGACCCTTACTGTAAGACTGAGGACATGATTGGATAACTGAGTTTTATAAACCTTGTGAGACATTTTCCAGACATAGTTATGATTATGTTGTCCCTGTTTCTGGCACTGCCTTGAGGCTTTCAATATCATCCTGTATGTGGACAATAGTGGTTGGATTTATAATATGCTATAGACAAAAGTTTGAGCACTGGTCTAGTGTTAGGTTTTCAACTTTTTGCAAAAGCTGATGCTGTATTGATTAAACATAGTTAACTGGTTCTTTGGAAAAAATTTAAAATGTACATATTTATGGGGTACAATATGATAATTGACTATGTATATGGTGTTTAATGATCACATCAATGTGATTAGCACATCTTTGTGTTGGGAAACTTCAAACTTCTCTCTTCCAGTTACTCTTGAGATATACAATAAGCTATTGTGACTATAGTCATTCTGCTGTACTATAGATCACTTGAACTGATTCCTTATATCTGATTGTATTTTGGTAACTGTTATCCAACTTCTCTTTACCCTCCCTCCTACCCTTTCTGGTTGCTAGTGGCCATTTTCTATTCTATGAGATCAACATTTTTAGCTCCCTCACATGAGTGACAACATGCCATATTTGTCTTTCTGTGCCTGGTTTATTTCACTTACCAAAATGTACTCTAGTTCATCATCCTTATTGCATCAAATGGCAGGGTTTTATTTTTTTATGGCTGAATCATATTCCAATGTGTATATACCCCACATTAACGCATTTTTCTTTACTCATCTGTCAGTGGACACCTTGAATGATCCTGCATCTTGGTTGTTGTAGAGCACCTCACAAAACACGGGAATGTAGGTGTCTCTTCAACATAGTAAGTTAATTTCCTTTGGGTATATGCCCTTCCTTCCTTCTTCCTTCCCTCTCTCACTTGTTTGTGACAGTGAGCTCTTAAAGGAGTGGATTGATTTGTGTATATTGGTGATGAGTGACTGTGTGTGTGTTTGTGTGTGTACCCACTTGCATGACCATTTGCTCATGAGAATGAGTCATTGAAAAGCTCCACTATTCCATCTTGATTTGAGAAAATTTTTAGTCACCATGTACATTGCCAGACTGAATTTCTTATTGTGCTAACTCAGATTTAATATTGCCTTCCCTCATGATTTCAGACAAGAACACCAAGGGTCAAAATTTCTTTTTTTATACACTCTTATGTTCACGGAAGTGAGAATTTATGGTCTTTTTCAAAGCCCAAGTAACAAAAGTTCTCTGGGAAACTGTAGTTCCTTATTTAATGTGCATTTTAGTGAACAAGTTAGTAGCATTTTCCAAACTATAGTCTCTTTTTACCATCGATTGGCTGAGTATATCCAGATTTTCCAGTGGTAACTCCTAGAATATTTGTCATACCAAGACAAAAATAGAAGCACCTAGTAAATGCCTGATAAAGTGAGTCATTAATATATTAAAAATTAATCAACTAATAGAGAAGAAGAGTGGATCTGAGGGCAGGGAAAGAGGGCTTGGGGAGTAATGGAGGGTGGAAAGGATCAAAGTCCCTGTAGGAATGTATGACTCTGCCCCAGTGAAATCCATTATTTTGTATAATATGTGTGCTAATAAAAAATAATTGTCACTGCACTGAGGAAGGAGATAAATGTGAGAAGTACATCTGACTCTAGCATCCCTTTTGATCAGTAAGTGCCACTGCTGAACATGAGGTTGTGCTCTTGCCTCTAAATTCTTTTGATGCTGCAAAAATTTATGTAAATTTAATTTTCCTAATTAAGCTCATTGAAGCTGCCTATATTTAGGGATGGCTCTATCAGACCTCAGATAAGGAGAGAGTACCTTTTTAGTACTAATTTGTAATAGTCCTTCATCCAATACCATCATCAATGCCATGGTTGCTGATTTGTCATTACTGTCATTTATGGAGCAACCTAGCTTCTAGACCTTACAGAAGCACTTAAAATATTTATTAGTCCTTACCACAAGATGTGAGATACGTATTATTTCTACTCTATAGGTAACAAAATGGAGGCTTTATAAAGGTTAAGACACATGTCACCAGAACACATCTCATAAATGGTAGAGCTGGAATTTGAACCACAACAAAATATCCCCATGGTTAAACAGCAGCATCAAAAGAGCAAGGTCAAGATGTCTGGTCAAAATCACTCCATCAAGCTGTCATGATATTTGTGAGATGGGGGCAGGTATTTCCCTAAGTACAAGGCAAATGTTTCTGTGATGCTGATTAAAGGTATTACATTTGCTACTTTAGGAAGAACATGAGTATGTTATTTGAGAAAGCTCAAAGAAAGCTCTGGAAGATGAAGGTGCTATTTGTATAAATGTTTTTGCAAACTTGAACAAACACTTAATACCCTAAATCCTTCTAATGCTATAGCATTATTTACAGTAGAGTATAGAGGGAGGATTTATGCCTGTAATAGTCAAAGCCAACCAGGGTATGCATGGAAAGCTAATGGTGTTCTCATTTCAAATGCTAGGCTGGAAATTAATTTCACTAGATGTTACACTTCTGCCAAATACTTTGTAGCTTCGCATTTACTGATATATAAACTTGATGAATTAACTTTAAATTGACAGCATTCCAAATTCTTTTACTACTCCGTTTCTTACTCTTTGCCTGTCATTTTGCATTGGCTACCTTCTATATAGTTCAATTTGCTTTCCAAAATAGTTCAACTTTCAAAGTGAAGCACAGTAAACTGTCTTGTGTTCTTATTTGTACTGCAATAGAAGAAAATACTATGAGGAAAATACCTTGTCAAAATATATGTATACCCAATAATACAACAATATTTAAAGAAATGTGCACTAAACTATTAACATGAGTAGTATTCATTTCAGAGTGGTATAATTTACATTGTCTAATACTTGCTTATTAGTGTTTTTTAAAAAATGTTTTTCTACAAGGAATTTAGATTTCTGTGGACACAAAGAAAACTTCATAAAGATCTTTGGAAATAAATCGGGAAGCAATGGATTGTAGAGAAAAATTGGAACAAAAGTTGATTTAGAATAGAGGGTATTCTTGAGCTAAAGTCTAAATATATGTCCCTTTAGTTTGGAATTACAGCCCTTATATAAAAGGGGCCATGGCTGCATCCAGGCTGTGGATGGGAATGGATGGGAAACACTCATCATCATTTTTTTTTTAACCACTTTCTGTTTTCCACTGGAGTAGGTACCTCTTTGCTGGAAATGCCCATTTCTCACTATCCATAGAGGCTGAAAATCCCAATGCTTGTTTTCTCCATATCTTTGCAACTTAGACTTGACAATGTGAACTTGTGAACTTTGTCAGTGGTCCCCGAGGGGAGCTTCTGGGAAAGATTTTTCTCTGATAAAAACAGATAGGCAAGGAAAACTTTTTTTTCTAATTTTTGTTTTTGCTTTTGGCTATAACTGATGTTGTGGTCTTTGTGAACCATGAGAGGACAAGATTGTCAGAAAAAAATCAACCAAGATTGACAGTCCAGAAAGATTTTAAAGATGTATGACTCTGATGTCCTTGAGCTACTGCACCAATACTCTCGAATTTCTTTGCTGGTGTACTTCTCGTTAGTTGAATTAGTAAGTTGTATTGTTTAAGTGACTTTTAAGTATGCACTCTCATGTAACTATTTATTCTTTCATCTCCATATATATCAGTGTATACAATCTTTTGTCCAGGAGATAGGACAAGCATTGCTGGATTCTCATTCCAATTGTTCACCCAGACCCAGGCTGAGCAACATGCTAGGACATACGGATGAGACCAGTGGTGCTGGGGTGAGAGGATGGGATTTTCTTGCAGCTCTGCTAAATAGAAAATATCCAAAGGGAATTACCCAAAGATTTTTTCCCAATATAAGCATTCAGATTCTTTGGCATTTTAAGGATTGTGGTGGGACATGATCCAAAACCATGATGGATTTAAGAAAGATCACAATTTATATAGAACATATTTTAAAAGATTCCCAACTTCCTCCAGCACCATATCCCAACACTTCAAGGGTGCATCCATGCAGTAGGTTTCAGGTTTATTTTTAACTGTGTTAATTGAGAAAATACATGATGACACAAAATTTACTATTAATATGGTAATGTTTTTATGCTGATTTTAAAATTGTCAACCACTTCTATCCATTAGAAATTTATTCAAAGAAGTAAGAGACACACTGTGTGTGCTTATTGCACACACATGTCAAAGAACTCTCTACACACTGTGGGTTGAATATGTCCATCCTGTAGAGAGGTTCATAGCCAGCTGTGGATAGGAAAGCAGCATTAAAGTGGGGAGAATCAAGAAGAGTCATTATTTAATGTGAGCAGGGCAATGAGGCTGAGTTCCAGTTCCTTAAGAAAAAAATTACAAAATACATGTATGAAGATGTGAATTTGGTGTCAACATACCTTATATACAAACAGATATGATAAATTGTGGTATAAAGGTGTATTAAGAATTATAATGCAGGGCTGGAGATTTGGCTCAAAGCGGTAGTGCACTCGCCTGGCATGCGTGCGGCCCGGGTTCGATCCTCAGCACCACATACAAAGATGTTGTGTCCACCAAGAACTAAAAAATAAATATTAAAAAAAAAAGAATTATAATGCAAAAAAGAAGAGCTCACGTATAATGGCACAATTTGCCGTGAACATACTTTATATACAGTTATGAAAAATTGTGCTATGAGTGGATAATTATGAATGTAATGCATTCCACTATTGTTATGTATGAAAGAAATTTAAAAAATTTCAAAAGAACTCCTTAGTTTTTAAGTAAAATAAAGAAAACTCAACAGAATAGTTTCTGCCTTTTATTTTCCTGTTTTACCCTCTTGACAATATAGCATAGGGCTACCTGATGTATTCTGGTGTTGGGTTTATACATTACATATAATTACCTAATAAACTGAATATAAATTTGCCTAATAAATTGAATATAAATTTAAAAGTTTTTTGTCCATTTTTGCAGTTTGCCTCTGATGTTATCTCATACAGGATTTCTTTATCTCTTCACTGCTGACAATCCAGGCTGGACAATTCTTAGTTGTGGAAGGCTGTCCCACCTCTTGGTTAGATGTTTAGCAGCGTTGCTCACCCCTTACCTGCTGGGTGCCAGTAGCACTCTTCAGTTGTGAAAACCAAATATCTCTAGACATTGTCAAATGCCCTCTGGTTGAGAACCCTTTATCCAACATGAGCTATCAAACTTCCTATAGTAATTCTCTGGTTCCTAAATAAAAACACTTTTGTATAACATGTGGCAACATGTGGAAAAGGTACTTAATAATAATAGTCAACAATATTCAGTGCTGAGTACTTTACATTCATTATTTTAATTCTCACATTAAAATCATGAAATAAGTTATTAATATGTAACAATCCCCCTCTTGACCTTCCCCACTTTTTAAACCTGAACCCCAGAGTGGGTAAGCTACTAGCTAGAAACTGATGAAGCCAGATTTTGAATCCAGGCAGGTGGGCTGCAGAGCCATGCTCTTAATGCTTACAATGCTTCCCTGAGTGGCATATGGCCTAGGGAGGAAATGTCCCAAGTAAAAAGAGCAGTGCTCCACCGTGCAGACATTCAACATTGATTTCCTTTCCCTCTTGTTTCCACATGGAAGGACATCTATTAGCTTCAGTCTACCTCCTCACCTGCTCCTCCCTGGGGTGTCTGGGATGAGAACCAGGGATGCCCAACTCTGCCTGTTTCCTCTGTTTTTTCTTGGAAGTCTGCCTGCCCACAGAAAGCCTGGTGCATTCCCCTGTGCACTCCTGCTGTGAGCTGTGCAGCATGCCCCAGCTGGCACTTTCAGGGGACTAGCACTGCCTGCGGCTGGCAGTGAAGTTTGTCTGGACAGGGTTTTGGAAGCCCCTGGTCATTACATCTGAGTCACATTTTATCCTGCCAGCCTTATCAGAAATGAAGGGGATATTTTTCTCTCGACCTTTTTCCTTACCTTTCTCCTAATTTGTACAGAACTCAAGTGAGAAAGAAAAATATATGAGTTTCCTATGGCTGCTGTAACAAATTTCCACAAATGTTGTGTGTTAAAATAATACAAATTTGTTGTTGTGGAGGTCAGAAGCCAAGATGGGTCCTACTGGATTAAAAACTGGCTGTATTCCCTCTGAAAGTTCTTGAGGAAGGAAGGGAGAATCCTTTTCCCTGATTTTTTTCAGCCTCTAGAGGCTAGCAACATTCCTTGGCTCATGACTCCTTTCTTCATTTTCAAATCAAAATCATGATGCCTTCAAATCTACCTGACTCTCACCTTCTGCCTCCCTCTTCCATCTTTTAAAGACTCAGGATTACATAGGGCCCACCAGGATAAACTGCTCATCTCGGGATCCTTAACAAAGAAATTAGGACATGGACTTCTGTGTGTGTGTGTGTGTGTGTGTGTGTGTGTGTGAGAGAGAGAGAGAGAGAGAGAGAGAGACAGAGTATGTATACATGCAGAATAATGTCCCCTCACACAAACACAAAGACGTCCACATTCTAATTCTAACCCATGTGAATATCTTATTTTATGTGGCAAATGGGATTTTGTTAAGGTGGTAAAAGGATGTGTTGCCCGGTGAGAAGTCAGGAAGGTGATTGAAAAGATAAACATAGGTGGGATGATTGAGGCAAAGAATAGAATAATGTTGCTGACTGGGGAACTTAAAAACTGATGATTGCATGATTCTAGACTTACCATAAATGAAGTGCTTGCCATAGTTGCTCCATTTGCACGGTGCCTCATGCCCGTCTTATTAACAGGAGAGATGACTCTGAAAGGACTTATGCTAAACTGAATAAGAAAATGGATGCATTTCATTCAAACAATGCTCCCTTCCTAAAGCAAAGATGGCTGGTGTGGAAGGCTCAATTACTTCCTATATGTTGTTGCCATTACTCTGTTTTCAGCAAAGACTTAAGAAGTAAAGAAGGTACTGAATCCATGCTTGGGGAGATATGGTGGGGGATGGCAACATCCATTGGCTTGATCTGAGGTCATGGGGAATTGGGCTGGTAGTTATTCAAATGAGACTGTTAACTCTCCCTCAGTGCCCCAAATCTTTTGAGGACACTGAGGATGCTGCTGGATTTCCTACTATTTTGTGAGATGGGAAGAAAAGTTATTTTGTTTGAATAATAATTCCAGAAGTTGGAGTGCATGGGAACATTTGGGTCATATTACTAATTCCCCAGTATGGACCTTGACATTAAAATTATTATTTTTATGAAGTATAACATCTCACCTATAATTAATTATAATATGTGATAAGGTAGTAAAATTATAAACTGTACTAACTTAATGTGGATTCTTATCACATTTTCAAAAATATGAGTCACAAATGGACAATGACAATATGGATTGTGACACTGGATTTTAATGAAATATTGAGTTCCAGAGTTATTTTTAAAAAATAGTAGTGGCAGTCAGGGGTGAAGAAAAAACTCTTTTCCAACAGAATTCCAACTATACATGTAGAAAGGAATGGTTGCATTTGAAAATCATCATTTTGCCATCAACCTTATAATAGTCAATGTAAGCAAGAGTCATTAATGAATGCATAAATCAGTGGGTGAAAAGTTGTCAGGGAGAATATTCACCTCATCTTAAAGTGTCACTTGTTATTTTGTTTATTACAAAAGGAGAAGGTAACATTACAATGAAGGAATTTGTCAGATTCCTTCTTACCCAAATGATCTAAATTAGCATCATTAAAAATGAGTTATTAAAATAATGAGCTATTAAATGTCTTTTAATGAGATATTTGGGAATGATATGACATCAATTACATAATGTTGACCAGAACTTGTCAAAATGTTTAATCTGAATCAACTGATAAGGGAAATCCAGGCTGTGGAACATTTTACAAAATAATACATTTTTCAGAAATGCAAAAGGATAAAATATCCAAAAAGGGAGCAGAGGACAGAGTTTGAAATGGAGAACTGAGAGAAAAGGAAAATGGGAAGATATGGTGACAAAATGCAGTGTGCCATCCTCAATTGGACCTTGGGTCTAAAAGAGAAAAACAGTACTCATTGATCGGGTCAAATAAAAGTTTGAACAGGATTACATACTATATGATTATATTTAAATACTGTGGTCTATTAATGTTATTGTACTTAGGTAGGAGAATGTCTTTATTGAGAGGTGCTAAAGTATACAGTGTTGGAGTGTCATAGCTGCAATTTATTCCCAAATGATGCTACACACACACACACACACACACACACACACACACACACCCCAGTGAATTAGAACTAATGTGAATCTAGAGGAAAGATTACACTATTAATTTTTCTATGGATTTGAAGGATTTTAAAGCAATACAGTTAAACATTACCCAGAGGATGCCATCTGAAACCAGGTGGTTTCAGTAAATTATCAAGACACAACACTAGTGTCCTGTCAAAAACGTTCCTGTAATTCCCATTCTGCAGTGTCCTGACAGGTATTCTATTACACATAGTACCCCAAAGGGGAAAGTGTAGCAAATGAATTAGTTAATGTCTGCAGACACTTGCTGTTATGGCTGGTTTACAAATGCCTGGATTAGAGGGCTTAGACCAAAAATAAATAAATAAACAAAACTTCACGAGCTTAACTTAGTAATGTTATTGACAGCCCCAGCTGCCGAACCCTAATGAGATGTGAGGGAGGCCATGCTGGTGACAGTAGCTACTGCACAAGGCCCTATTTGTGTCCGAAAGACAGGTTTCCTGCCTGATGGGACTATGTGAAATGTGCACAAAAGAAAGGTAGCCAGAGAGAACTAAACACAAAATCAATGAAGTTGAATAGTCTGTTATAATAGGTAAATTACTATTTTTCTACATAGCCTAAGTCTATATTCTTTCTGAATTATAGGCTCTAAGTTAGAGGCTTAGAGAATTAGGTTTTGGGTTTTTGATTTTGATTTCTGTTTTGAGAAAGACTTTATCTGAACTGTAATTTCACATATACCATGAAAGCCAGCTGCAAAAATAATGAAGAAATATAAAATAAGTGAGACTTCCATGATGATTGTTATAATTTTAACTTTCTATAATCACCTATCCCATACAAAATTTCAATGAGATGGGATGTAATCCGTAAAAGTATCATGGCGATTTTTTTTTTTTTTTAATCACCCATCATGGGAACTCTGGACAGGACTAAGTGAACAAGACCAGCCACACTGGACAGCCAGAGGCTAGCTCTGGATTGGTGGAAAAAGAGAGGGTCCGTGTGCTTCTCAATGGTGGCATTGGCTTCTTCTTGTGATCGCTCGAGTTTGTCCTTGTCCAATTTTTTGGGTCAACATTTTCTCAGATTTCTCTCTGCGGGTCTGGAACTGCCCTTGTTCTGAGAGGATCCCGATGGTATAGTTTGATGGGAAGCGACATACTCCTGTTGAGCCAATTCGTAATCTGGAGGTTTGGCCTCAGCTCTTGGGCTCCCAAGCACCACACCTATTGTGATAGGAGCCTCTTTGGAGCCAGCTCTTCAGACCTGGGCTCCAGTTCCTGGAGAGACACCTGGTGAAGCAGTGTTTTAACATGACTTTCCTTTTTGTTTTGGTGGTGGTGGTAGTGGGGATACCGGGGATCAGACTCAGGGGTACTCAACCACTGAGACATCCCCAGCCCTATTTTGTATTTTATTTAGAGACAGGGTCTCACTGAGTTGCTTAATGCCTCGATTTTGCTAAGGCTGGCTTTAACCTCATGATCCTTCTGTCTCAGCCTCCCAAGCCACTATAACATGACTTTCTTCAAAGTGATTCATTAACATGAAATAAAACATGGTTTCTCTCTCTCTCTCTCTCTCTCTCTCTCTCTCTCTCTCTCTCTCTCTCTCTCTCTCTCTCGTAACCAAGTTTTGGTATTCCCAATGCCCATCCCACATCACTTGACCACTTGACCTTAATCTTGCTGTTGAGCTTTACTCACTCTAGGCTCTGCAAAGGAGTGAGGATACCTGTTACCCAAATTATTTGGTAATATATTTAAATAATGACATTTTAATGATTTGTTTTCTAAGACATGTTAAAGTGACCACATCAAAATGTGGATTTAGTTTTGTTTCCACCTCTTTTTTTTTTTTTTTAAAGAGAGAGAGAGAGAGAGAGAATTCTTAATATTTATTTTTTAGTTTTCGGCAGACACCACATCTTTGTATGTGGTGCTGAGGATCAAACCCGGGTCGCACGCATGCCAGGTGAGCGCGCTACCACTTGAGCCACATCCCCAGCCCTCCATCTACCTCTTGGTAGCACTTGTAAATTGGTCTTTGGCTGGAGGATGGATCTTCCTTGACCTCTTGGTCAACAAATCTTCTCTGTCTCTTTACATATCCTTTTTAGCAGCAAGATTTAGCCCTGAACCCCAGATTAGCACTTGCTGGTCTTTCTTAGAGTTAGTACCCATATCATGTGTTCCCCTCTTCCCCACTGAATTCCGCACCCTCTGGTGGGATCCTGCCATGTCTTTATAGATATTCTGAGCCTCCCAGTAGTAACCAATACTGTGTATATGTGGTTAACTTTTCTGGTGTTGAGTCCTGTCTGCTGGGTGCTGAGTCTACTGCTTTATGTCTCTGAGTGAAGTCACTGCTTGATTGGTCTGAGGTTTTGCTAACTAGCTTGGCTGGAATTGGCTTCTGTGGCTAAGAGAATTCCCTCCAGTTCTACATTCCTCCAATGATTCCTGCAAATCCTGATTTTCTTTTCTGAATTGAGACTATTGGGAGGAATCCATATGCAGATGTCAAGTTAAATTATAAGAATTTGTTGAAGTCTTTGAAATTCATTGGGGAAAAAAGCAAGGTATGTTAGGAAAAAACTGTGATAGCTTGATCTTTACTTGCCCCCTCAACTTACGATTGACTTTCTCAGGAATAATAAGAGAAGGCAGAAAGAATAAAAGGAAAGCAAGCGGGGGAGAAAGAAAAGAGGAGGAAGATACAAGAATACAACATTTGTAGATGTTTTGAAATTGTTGAAATGTGGACTAGGGATAGAACTTCAAAAACGGGTCTTTGTTGTTGTATTGCTCATTCCCAGTTCAAGCGTGTAACAGTGCAAGATATGACCAAGTCTAGGAGATTTGACCAGATGCTGGAGATGGAGTTGACCTATAGTTATCTTTTAATTCTTTCCCTCTATCTCTAGAAGGATGTGCACTTGGGTAAAATTTAGCTCCTTCACTTTGGTACTTCATGTACCACTGTTGAATTAAATGCTTGGACAAATACACTGGCTTTCAGGAGAGATGGTTTTAAAACAGTGCAACAATATATAGCAATAGAAACCAGCTCTAGCTAATTTTGTTAGAGGATTTATTAACAGAAAGTACAGATGGCTTTTAACAAATGAAAAGATGATAAACTTTCCTTGTAAGATAAATGAAATTTAAAACTACACTAAAATACATCAGATTGGCAAAAATCCAGAGGTTGAAGAACATACTCTGTTGGCAAGACTGTGAGGGAGAGAGGAACTTTCAGACACAGCTGATAGGGGTACAAAATAATAAACTTCTCTGGAGGGCAATTTGGCAATATTTATCAGAATTATAAATGCACTTATCCTTTGGCCTTGCGATCCTGTTTCTGGGAGTTTCTTCTAAAAACATACCTATGTACATAACAAGTGACGCATGCATTGTTGTTTATAGTAGCAAAAAATAGAGAACAAGCCAAGAACACATCAATAGATACTGGTTAAACTAAACCATGGTACATCCACAACATGGAAAATTATGCCACTGTAGCCGGGCACAGTGGCATATGTCTGTAGTCCCAGCTACTCAGGAGGCTGAGGCAAGGATCACAAGTTCAAGGCCAGCCTCAGCAAGTTAGCAAGACCCTGTCTCAAAAAGTAAAAAAGATCTTCAGATTTAGCCTAGTGGTAGAGCACTTGCCTAGCATGCCTGGGGTCCTAGGTTCAATGTCCAATATTAGAAACAACAACAACAAAAAACTATGTCATTATAAAAGAGAACAAGAAAGCTCTATGAGTGCTGATGTAGACATTTGTTAAGTGCAAAAAGTCAAGGTTCAAAGTAAGTATATATATATATATACATACACACACACACATATATATTTAGAATGCTATTGTTTGGGGTAAGAAGGAGGAAAGACAATCTCACTTTTAGGTTTACCCCCAAAATTTGGAATCAGTTTTTTTTTTTTTTTTTTTAAAGAGATTGTCTTATGTTCACTGAGGCTCTATTCACAATGGTTAAGGTATGGACTCGGCCTAAATGTCAGTCAACAGCTGAATGGTTAAAGAAAATATAGTATCTATGTACAATGGAATACTATTTAGTCTTAAAAAAGAAGGAAATTTTGCCTTTTTTGACAACATAAATGGCACTGAAGTCATTATAATAAGTGAAATAAGCCAGGCACAGAAAGGCAAATGACATGTGATCTCACTTATATGTGAAAGCTAAACAAAACAAAATAACAAAAAAAAAAAAAACAAAACTTCATAGAAGCCAAGTAGAATGATGGTTATTGAGGCTAGAACCTGGGGCAAATGAAGAGACAATGGTCAAAGGGTATGAAGAGTCAGAAAGGAAGAATAAATAAGTTTTTGTGAGATCTATGGCACATCTTGGTGAATATAATTGATAATACAGTAGTGTACGTTTCAAAATGGCAAAGAGTAAATTTAAAATTTTTTATCACAAAAAAGTTAATTATTTGAGGTAATGGGAAAGTTAACTAATTTGATTTAATCTATGTTATATTCATAAATCACAATGTCCACTGTACTCCATAAATATATGCAACTATACATTGTCAATTTACAATAAAACCATTCATTTCTAGTCATTTCTGCAGAAGGAAATGCTGGAAGGATACATGAACTTGAATATGTGTTACCTAAAGGCCGTAAGGGACCATGGGGTGCATAGGGAGAGGGAGTGGGACTTCTTCATGTATACTTTGTCCTGTTGATTTGAATTTAGAACAATGTGAAAAAATTTGGAATAGCAAATAAAAAGGTGGTGCAATTTCCTAGAGAACCCAGTAAGCAGGCTTGGAGGCTCTTCACTGGGAAATGGCCGGCCCCCTCTGCCAGCTCTGCTCAATAAGCCACGCACATGCACATCCATTCTGTGAATGACAGTAGTGGAGGTCACCATGACATACAATTTTCTGAGGCAAAGAGGCCCTGCATAGTTCTAGTGGTATCATCCATGTCCAGCATCCAGTGTCCAGTGTGGGCAGCGTATTCCATAGTGTCTGTGTCCAGCACCCTTGTCTGCTGTACCACACAGACGGTTGCCAGTAGAGTAAGATACTGATCCCCTCAGCCTTTGGGGCTCTGGATGCACTGGGGTTGGAGCCCCCAGGTTGGCTGCATATGGCAGCACAAATTCTCAACTCCTTGCTGCATTGTGGTTACAAATAGTGTCATTTTCTAAATGTGCCTTCCTTTGACAAAGTCTGGGAAGTGGCAGATTAGAGAACAAAGCTCTTAAAAGACAGAGCCCTCCAGCTTGCCTCCAGTGAGGATAATGAATCAACAGGATCAAAGTGTTCAGATTTGTTAAATTTAAAGACGTTCATTTGTTCTGATGTGCTTAGAGTAGATTTACTGCTGTTGATGTTAAACGACTCAGGGCTCTGGCAGAAGCTGGTTTCCAAGGAAATGAAGGCCCCATTAAAGTTACTCTCCATGGAAGGTCAGAGTGCTCACCTGAGACTTCACAGGTATGAGAGTGTCCCTCAGACATACAGGGGAAGATCTATATTTATCTTAAAAAACATACAGGGAAAAAAAATGTTGATGGAGTGGGAGGGGGAGAGCCAACAAATACCAGCTGCCCCAGCATGGCCTGCCTTGGTGTTAAGTTCTGTTGATGTAGTTGACACAGGTAGATCAGTCTCCTAGAGTACCAGGTGAGGTGAAGATGGGTGGATATTTGATGCAGAGGGTCAAATTGAAAATATTCATCAGAATCTTGAAAAATAAAGGTACATGTTAGTAGCATACAGTTGTAATGGCTCATTGAGAAATGATGTCATTAACAAAATATCCCCTTAGCTCTTTTATTTTACATTTACTCTCCTTCTCTCACTGAGAGTGTCAAAGGATAGAAAAAGATCAGGAAGAGGAGTCCTGGACCCTGACTTCAAGCCAATTTTCATATTCTTTAGAGGTCTTTTCTGGATTTAACTCATTTCTCCATCCATCTGTTCACCTTTTCAAACATTCATTTAACAAACATGTTTTTCAAATATCGGCACTATTTATTTCATACCAGCTCCTATGCTAAGAAATGAGAATAAAACTCAATGTCTGCTTCCAGAAATCTTGCAGTCTTATGGGAAGATAGACATACTACAATGTGATATGTTTTAATTATAGACAGGCATGTAAACCTTATGGAGAAAGGAAGCCCTAAACCTTTACAGTGAACTAACATAATGTGGGAGCTTATGCTAGAGTAGAAGCTACCTATATGGTCTTTTAATGAATTAGAAGGCACCCTATTTGAGTAGACAAAATAGATATAGGATGACCCCCTCTACCTGGCTACAAAAGTACTTTTGCACCAAATGCTAAGTTGTTGAATAGAATTCAGCCTTGACTTCACCCTTTTGGCCCAGATAATTTATGCATCATCAGATCACCCAGCCTTTTGGTATAGCCCTGTTCCTTAAAAACAATTTTCAAAAGGTTGTGGTATAAGGGTTTCTCTTTTACTGGCTTCAGTCTACCACCACCCAGACAAGTAAGTGGGTAGGAAGGTGGGGGTAATTATAAGCCAACTCCTCCCTTAGAAAGGTTTAGAAAGACAGTGTTTGATCAAAATTGGGAATGAAAAATATTTTGGAGCCAGATAGTACTGATCACTACTAAACTGCTATTCTTCCTGCCTAATGAGTATACTAGGTAATTATGCATAAGTCCAATTCCATTCTTTCCTTTTCTTCTCACTAAAGGATAACAATACAATAATATGTATTTAGAAATTACCTTTACCGTAAATATGAGTGAGATCAAATCATAGCACCGCTGGTGTTTCTTTGCCTTTGCTCTTAAAGGCTTGGAATAATAGTTTCCAGAACATGAAGAAAATTTGCTGTCTTTATTTTATTTTGTTGCTTTTTTTTAAAAAAAAAAATCAATAAACTGCCAGGAAAAGGGATGCAATTTAGGGGAATTTATTGATAGAGTGTTATTGAAAATTTGTGCTAGACATTGAAAAGGCTCAGCCCCTGCAGTTGTTTGGGAGTAACTGCAGTGAGTCGCAGTGTTCTGTTATTTTTTATTTTGCAGGATGTTAGTGTTCAAGTATGGGGGAGGTGCTGAGTTTACATAAGTTGATAGCACCCTTTGTGGTGGCCTAGTCAGGGAACAAGAACACCATTTGGAATGGTTGGAATTATTCCTTTTGCATTTTCACTATAATCATGGCAGTGAGAAACTGGGCCTCATTTTTGAAACTCATTCAGTGTTTCTGATAATATGGGTTTTGGTTCAGATACACGGCTTCTCCCTACACTGTGCAAATATTTTTTATTGCTATCTCATCTTTTTCCTGAAGAACTCAAAGTTTTTCACCTGAATAATAGGAATGCGCTGACAATGTGAGAGGGACCGTGAGAATGTGGGGAGCAGGAGGCAAAGGAGAAAGGGCTGTCAAGGTCATTACTACATGCTGCAGTGGGCAACAGACAGCTTCCTTATGGACAAGTCACATGCTTTCTTGAGATTTAGCTGTCTATAGTGCTGCCCAAGGTCCACAGGGATTCCTTGCTTTCTCATCTCTGGCTTGATGTCAGTGTAATGCATGGTGGAGAAACCTATTTGGGAACAGCAAGACAATAGGCTGCAAACAAATGGATTCAAATTTCAGACAACAAGAATCTTTATTTCAGATGGTATAATTTCAGGTGGCAGGTCTGGAACGGTGTGTGTCCCTTTACAATTTTCCTTGAAGATCTGATGAAAGGCCAATGTTCTTTGTTTTTTTCTTTAGGGGATGGTTTTCTCCAGAATAGAGATGCTCTCCATTATATAAGGCACAGGTTGGTCACTTATTGGTCAGTTTGCCCATAAGTAACAAACAACGGCGTAAACTGATCAGATGGGAAGTCGACATTGACTAAACTAACTGCATACTTGTAAAGAATCCTGTTTATTTGGGGGCTGTTAGAAAAAGTCTCTCTGGTTGGTGTTGGTCTTCAACACCAGGACCACCCCATATTGCCTTTACCACCCACTTTTTAGCAGACCCCAGCTCTGCACAGCTATGCTTGTTGACCTGTCTTGGATGAGCACAATTTGAGAAGAGTTAGTTGGAAAAAGGAGAGTAAATTTTGTCTTCTCAAATTCGTGATTTCTGATTCGACTTAGAGTTAACAGGCTTTAAATCAAGACTGATTTATTCAACAAATAATTACTGAGTCCATCTATGTGCCAGGTATAAAAGGGCTCTTCATGAAACTTGTAATCTAGAGGAAGGAAACGGACAGTAAATAATTATACAAATGAACACGGTAAATCTAGCTAGTGATAAATATTGTGAAAAAACAAAATATAGTGATGTGCTGGTGGGAAGCTATTTGAAGCTCTGTGGTCAGGGAAAGTCTCTGTGAGGAGATGGCTTTTGATTTCCTGACCTATGATTTATTGAATGTTTCCTACGTTAGGCGAATGGTTTTATTTATATTAACTTGTTTAGTTCACATAGTAACCCTATGAGAAAGTGCTATTGCTTCCTTTCTACAGAGGAGTTAACTGAAGGTCAGAGCCATTGGGAGACTTCTGGAGGACGATGCCAGAGGTAAATGGCAGAGCCATTTGAACCCAGGAGCTTAGCTGCAAAATCTGTGCCTTTAATCACTAGAGGGTTACTTACTTCAACCAGAAACCTAAAGGACCTGAAGAAAATGACCATGAAAATAGTCTAAAGCAGCTGTGGTAGGTGGAAGAACAAGAGCAGAATTCTCTCAGGGAAAGGAATTTTTGTAGTCTGAGGAGCAAACCCTTGGAGGTGGAGCAGTGGGTGACAAGGACTCAGAGCTGGGTTGAAGTCAGACTGTATAAAGTCTTGTACTCCTTGGTAAGGAGTTGGGATTTAATCTTGAGGGAAGCCTTGGAGGTTATAAGAATGAAGCAGCTCTACCTTCAGAATAAGAAGGGACCCTGTCCTGGGCTCTGTGCTTTGGTATGCCCAGTAGCCCCGCTCCCCGCCACACACACAACAGACTCTTCAGGTCTTATGCATTGCTTTACAGTAAAAATAGTGATGGAAATGATAACAATGACCAAATTAAAAATTTTACAACACGTTTGGTAAAAGCTATAATTATTATGTGCAACCCCATTAACACATTCAAA
Organism: Callospermophilus lateralis; assembly: GCF_048772815.1. Taxonomy (NCBI): domain Eukaryota; kingdom Metazoa; phylum Chordata; class Mammalia; order Rodentia; family Sciuridae; genus Callospermophilus; species Callospermophilus lateralis. The sequence continues at coordinate 57,120,556 of NC_135312.1, read as the reverse complement.
CATGTAAAAATCTGAGCCTTATTTTTTCATCTAATATTGATTTGAGGAGTTTATTAACAATTCTGATTACTACTGTCTCAGCAGGAGAAAGTTTCTCCAAGTTGAAATTAAAACAACAAAACGAAGCAATGTCAACAAACACCAAAAAAATGAAAAGGTAGAATAAGTCAAGATGGGGACCGAGTTTGATAATACTGTCACTAAAACACAAATCATGTACCAATCTTGATGCAAGTGATTGAATATTGATTTTACTGAATGAAGGCAAGAAAAATAAATTTTATTCCATAAATTGATAAAATTTATGAACTGTGTATGTACATGTATACCTTAATTTTATTATACATGTAAACCTTGCTGGCCCATCAATAGAACACTCAAATGTGTTTAATGATAATTGAATTAAGTCTTGATATTTTGCCAACTTTTAACCATGTAGACACAATACTCATCTTTATTATTTTTTGTTTTCACACATTTACATTTGTCCAAGTAGGAGAATGGGATAGATTTTATTTAATAGAATAGTTCTTGATTGATCAGTTTAAACATTTAAATAAACATTAGGTGCCTCCATTTGTCCCTCTGCAGAGGCCCTGCAAATGTAAGAAATGGGCAAATGTAGGAAAATGACGTGATCTGATCCATGTTTTTAAAAGATGGGAAAGAAGAGCAAAGCTGTACTCCTAAACATGATATTATCTGATTTATGTTTATAAAATATGAGAAAAACAACAAAGCTATATTCATTTCTGGAACATAGTTTTTTTAAAAGGCCTTTCATTTTTTTTTTTCTTAAAAATTCAAAATAAACATGTTAATCTGGGAAAGAAGACACAGGTGCCTCGAATTAATCCTAGCCCCACAACGTGTCCAACAGTGATTCTTGCACAGCAAGAAGCACTCCATCAACCCTCTTGTATTTCAGTAGCTGTGTTTGTCAGTTTATCAGTGCTGCACATTAGTTTTTTTATTTTTTTTATTGGTTATTCAAAACATTACAAAGCTCATGACATATCATCTTTCATACATTTGATTCAAGTGAGTTATGAACTTCCATTTTTACCCCAAATACAAATTGCAGAATCACATCGGTTACACATTCACAATTTTTACATAATGCCATATTAGTGACTGTTATATTCTGCTGCCTTTCCTATCCCCTACTATCCCCCCTCCCATCTTCCCTCTCTACCTCATCTGTTGTTGTTCAGTTCTCTCCCTTGTTTCCGCCCCCTTTCCCCTCACAACCTCTTATATGTGATTTCGTATAACGTTGAGGGTTTCCTTCTGTTTCCATGCAATTTCCCTTCTCTCTCCCTTTCCCTCACACCACTCATCTCAGTTTAATGTTAATCTTTTCCTCATGCTCTTCCTCCCTGCTCAGTTCTTAGTTGCTCTCCTTAAATCAAAGAAGACATTTGGCATTTGTTTTTTAAGGATTGGTTAGCTTCACTTAGCATAATCTGGTCTAAAGCCATCCGTTTCCCTGCAAATTCCATGATTTTGTCATTTTTTAGTGCTGCATAATACTCCGTTGTGTATAAATGCCACATTTTTTTTTATCCATTCATCTATTGAAGGGCATCTAGGTTGGTTCCACAGTCTAGCTATTGTGAATTGTGCTGCTATGATCATTGATGTGGCAGTATCCCTATAGTACGCTCTTTTAAGGTCCTTAGGGAATAGTCCGAGAAGGGCGATAGCTGGGTCAAATGGTGGTTCCATTCCCAGCTTTCCCAGGAATCTCCATACTGCTTTCCATATTGGCCGCACCAATTTGCAGTCCCACCAGCAATGTACAAGTGAACCCTTTTCCCCACATCCTCGCCAGCATTTTGTTGTTTGACTTCATAATGGCTGCCAATCTTACTGGAGTGAGATGGTATCTTAGGGTGGTTTTGATTTGCATTTCTCTGACTGCTAGAGATGGTGAGCAGTTTTTCATGTACTTATTGATTGATTGTATGTCCTCCTGAGAAGTGTCTGTTCAGGTCCTTTGCGTTATGTACAATACATTAGTTTTTTTAAGCACAGCTTTTTTTGCCTGGGGTCCTACCCGAGAAATGTGAGGTGAGTGGTTTGGGTGAGACTCTTTAGTTTACAAGGGCTCCTGGGTGATGCTAATGTGAGGCTGGTACTGAGAACCACTGCTTTAGTGGCTCCTTACTCTCTCTTCAGAGACTTTCCTCTTCTCCTTTATCTTGGTAATTTCACTCCTCAACCCCCAATACTTTTCTTTCTTCTTTAGGCTTTTGTGGTAGACATCATCTCTTGATTTTCCTGGCAATTTTCTTCCTTTAGCTGACTACAAATGAAATTATCACTTTATTGGATTGTGATTTATGTTGCTTAAAAAAATAATAAACATGTGGTTTAAAGACACAACGGACACGTAATCAAGGGGCAACCTCAGTGAGATGTAAACTTATAACTTTTCATGCTAGCCTCAGAGAAATGGCACATGATATGATTAAAAATATTATGGGACAGAATAAATGGACAGTGTTTATATATAGCTGGATTTACATTACTCTTGAGAGTCTGTCCACAGAATCCCAAGACTATAATGTGGCCACACACGCCAAGGTTTCTCTGAATAAATATAATGTTGGATGAGGACAAAGTTCATTTCCAAACTTTACAGCTACCTGAGTGATGATGCTATAATGAAGTGCAGAGCGCCTGAGCCCATAAACAAGGTGCAACAGAGGGAACATGGGGCTGGTTGGGAAGAATTTTCATGAGAGAGCATCATAAAACTGCTTTCTAGAGACCTCTACTAAAAAATATGACGTTGTTAACATGGTTCTTTCACAGATTCCTGTCTAAGCGGCACCCCTTTATGATCTGTGGCAGTAAATTCCCTTTATTAACATAAACAATAAGTTTCCTGAAAAGACACTCAAGGAAGCTTCAGCGTACAAGAGGTCCTCTGAGTGAAGAGTTCTCCTTTGGACCCCAGGTCACTATTTCTAGGATTCTGCTGATTACTTGTTTATGGGTCCTTCCTGGCAGTTTGAATTATCCTTTTTGATATGTTTCCATTTTATTGAACCTTTTCACTGTATGTTGTCTCTTCCTATGTTAACATTTCCCTTTGTGAAAGTTTTTCCATTCCTACCACCACTGTCGTAGTCCAAACTACCATTTTTCCTGCCAGAATTGCTGTGTCGTTCTCCTAAGTTGCTCTCCTGGCCTTCTGTCTTTGACCCTGTTGATCTGTCCTCTCCATCCCATCCCCATGATCTTTCTTAAATGTAAATATACAGTGTATTTGCATTGCTTAAACCCTCTAATATTCCTTATCACTCTTAGGTTAAAATTTACATCCCTGAAGAGGGATGACAAGGCAGTTTAAAACCAGTCCTCTGACTACTTTAATCCATTCCTCCCACCCCATCCCTACCCTCTACTGTCTCTCTCCCAGTTCAGGGTCATCCACTAACTTCATCAGAATTACCTGAGATGCTTGTTGAGAAATCCAGACTCCTGCATTCCATATAATATTGATTGGACCAGATTCACTAGGAGCTCCCAGTGGAGTGTTCTAAGTGTCAAATTAAGAATGCTTTTCCAGGCCATTCAAGTTGCTGAATAGAGATGGAATGCAAGCTGCCTAAGTCACTAATCATTCATTGTCATGAATGAACTATAGACAGGATTGCCACCAGAGGATGGTTGGAAGGTCACATGGGTTGGACAGGGATAATACCTGTTCTTTGTAGCTGCTATGTTTGACATTACTGCATTTAGAAATCTGAGAATCCTTGGGATGACCAAGGATTGAACATTCTTGAAAATAACACTTAGAAATTCAGCCTTTGCTGATACTTCAACATTGAGCAAATTACTTTAATCTCTTGAGCTGTAGTTTCCTTATCTATAAAATGGACTAATGATATTGATAGGTTCCAATGAGGTGAAGAAATGTATAAATTGTTAAGTGTTATCTATCACCCAAATATTGCCCTTATTTTTTTGAAATTGAAGGAAGAGGAGATGAAAAGTGATGACATGCTTAGTATTCAGAAAATATTTTGAAGTGAATTTCAATGAAATACATCAGATTTTGTGGATATAGCTAAAAAAGCCATTGAGGCAAACATTTAGCACTAAAATTAGAAATATCTGTCTTAAAAATATGTTGTTAAGCAAATGAGAACATACAGTACAAACTGGGAGAAAATATCTCTGGTAGTTTCTTTAAGTATGAAGCATATATTATACTACATAGCCATTCAACTTCTAGGTGCTTATCCAAGAGAAGTGTAAGTATATGCCCACTTAATAATTTGCACATGTATGTTCATAGCAACTTTATTTTAATATCCTAGACTTCAAATAGCCCAAATGACCATCTGCTGGGAGCCATTAGCCAAGTAGGTATGACAATTTCCTTGCCAGCGTACCCCCATGTTGCTTAGTGGAAGGTGACCTTGCTCAAGGACCAGGGCGGATCCGTGTTTAGGGTGTTCCCGGTTTAGGATAATCCGAGTTTAGGGCGTTGCCGGTTTAGGAAGATTATTCCTGCCAGGAATAGGGCGTATCCTGCTGCCTGAGTTCCTCTTGAGTTCTTAGGGTCAGACAGTATATTTTTGGGAGACAGAAGCCCAGTGGAGGTGTGGATTTGGGCAGAGAACGTGGATTTCCCCAGAACGTGTTTGTAGACGGCCGGTGTGAGATCGGGAATAAAGAATTGCTGTTTGAATCTACAAAGCTGTGTGTGGCTCGTGATTTGTGCCCAGCCAGACTGCGGCAACCATCAAAAGGTAGAAAATTACACAAGATTTGATCCACCCATACAATGATATATTTTTAGTCAAAAAATTGAATCTCAAAATAATCATGCTATATGAAAGAAGACAAAGCATACACTGCATGATTGTACCAAAGTAGAATTCAAGGAAGGGCAACACAGTCTCAGTGACAGAAATTAGATTAGTGGTTGCCTGGATATAGGGCAGAGGAGGGAGGGGAGAGCAGGAGCACAAGGACATTTTTAGGAGTGATGTTTGTGTTCAATACCTTGATTGTGGCAATAGTTTCATGGGTGTATACATATGTCAACACTTACCAAATTGTCCACTTTAAATATGTAGTTTATTGTGTCAATTACTTTTCAATAAAGCTATAAAAGTTTTTTTAAAAACTGTATTTTAAAATCATATGATCCTAATAAATCTCAACTCTGCCACTGATTTTTACTATTAATGTTGGTGGAATTAAAGGAAGTGAAGAAATCTTTGGTTAACCATTAAATGTCGTTACCCAAGCTGGTAGTTCTTATCTTTACCTGATTATAGAAGGAGGAGGATAGGAAAAAGAGGGTAAAGAACAATGATTTCTAATTTGTGCGGGAGGTGTGAAGGGAATTTTATCATTCTATCCCTGTCTGATTTCATAATCTCCCCCATTTCTCTTCAAAGTATTTTACGACAGAGAAAACAAAACTTTTTATTGACACCCCTGGCCTATAAGCTGTTACTTTAGATCTCAGCTGTAAAGACTTGTTTCAGTAAACATGATTTGACTTGCACTACAGCCGAATTAATGAAACACTCTGTCTATATTTTTCTCTACTAGTTTTGAAGCCCAGTGGTTATGCTCATTATTTTTTCAAAAAATTATTTTTTTTTTGAGAATGTTGTCAAACTTCTTAGGCTGAAGAAAATTAAATTTAAAAACCCTTTCCTATCAGGTGGCAGGCAAACTTGACCACTCTCAAGATTAAGGTTTATATTGCTGATACCCATAAAGAATGAATGCAGAAAGATTAAACATAATATCCTTATTATAAACTTAGAAATGATGAAAATAAGACTGCTATGAGAAAGACTATGAAGCTGATGCCAAATGGATTAAATATGCAAAGTCAAAATAGCTCCCAGACTGGTAAATATTCACCATAATTATATTGAAGTCACTAAAATATATATTAAAATGGTATTAAATCACTATCAGTGAAAAACAATATTGGTCAGATACCAAAAAAATCTGGGAAAGAAAAAATATCAGAGGAAAAAGCTGGCTATGCCCATTTGAATTCTGTCTTGAGAGAAAATTCCTTATTTGGCCAAGATGAAGTGTTGGTTCACTTAGTTGAGATGTTTCGTAATTTAAAGATGACTAGAGGGGGATATCAGAATACCATTTTATTAAACAGTTTTCATTTCACTCTCACCAATCAATGTGATAATTTGGATTTTTATGAAGCCATCAATCCCTGGTTAGGCTATTAGGACCACCAAGTGACTGCACATTGCATTTGTACTTTTATTCTAAATTAGTTAGTGGGTATTTTGATTTTTAATGCCAGTTCATTGTGAGCTTTGTTAGTAGGACTTGGCGTTTCCAAATCTGACTGTTAATTGAAGGTGTCAAATATAGTTCATTTATCAAAGCTCCTGATTACTTCTACAATGCAAATTTGGTTACTTCTCTGCTTCCATGTTATTTCATGACTCAGGGACATTTGACAGTTACTTGCTTCCTTCTTGAACCACTTCTCAAGTTATGTGTCATTCCCTGGTTTTCTTCTGATTTCACCATTTTTTTTCCTTGGGATCCTTTGCCATCTCTTCATTCTCTGCTTGACCTTCATGCTGGAGGAGATCTGGTTGTTTTCCACCAAGATTCTTAAACGGTGATCTTATTCAATCTTATAATTAAAACCATGTACCATGGATGTGTTGTAGACTCTAAAATTATATCTGTCTTGTAAGCACCAGACTCATATTTCCAATTGCTTACTGGACATCTGCACTGGGCTATCTCATCCACATCTCCAATTTAATAATCTAGAGCACAACTCTTGTTTCATTCTCAAACTTTTTCATTTCTTACTCTTCTCCATGGCAGAAAATGACATCACTAATCTCCCAGGTCCTTAGGCCCCAAACCTAGAAATGATCCTGGAGTTCTCTTTCATTAAATCTCTACCATTCACTGGCTTTCCTAAGCATATTCAGAATTTCTCATTTCCTTCCATTTCAGTTGTTACCATTCTGGTTAAAACAACTGTATTTATATTTTAAATCTCATTTACCACAAAAGCATCATATTTGTTGTCTTGATCTTACTTGCTTCACAGGAATAATATAAGTTGATTTCTTTTGTATAAAGTTTTTTTTCCAAATATTTTTTTAAAACAATTTCACACTTACAGAAAACTTTTTACCCTTCTGCACCATTCTATGTAATTTGTTAATATGATGTTAATCACCCCTGAACACCTTAGTATACATCCCTATAGGAATTATCTTGTATAACCGCAAAACAACTATCAAACCCAAGAAATTAGCATTGATTAATTGCTACCATCTAATCCACAGATCCCTTTGAAGTTTTCTCAATTTCCTAGTAAGTCATTTGTAGCAAAAAGGTGTCACCTGGGGACATGTGTTGCATTTAGTTTTCATGTCTCTGATTTCCATTGCTCAGTCCATCAGTCTAGACTGGTTCCTTAGTCTTTTTCTGACTTTCATGATCTTAACACTTTTGAAGAACACTATAGACTGATTTTGTGTTTGTTTTTTTAAAAGAATGTTTCTTAATTTGTTTTATCTGATCTCCCCACATGATTAGATTCAGGTCACATATCTTTGGCAGAAATAGTGCAGAAATGATACTGTGTTGTTGTTTTTTGTTTTTTTTTTTTTTTTTTTAAATGACTAACTCTGGAGTGGAGGTGGGATGGGAGAACCACACAGGCAACTTTGAGAGGAGGATGATTTTTATTTATTTTTATTTTTTTTTTAAAGAGAGAGTGAGAGAGAGAGGGAATTTTTAATATTTATTTTTTTTTAGTTTTCGGCGTACACAACATCTTTGTGTGTATGTGGTGCTGAGGATCGAACCTGGGCCGCACGCATGCCAGGCAAGCGCGCTACCGCTTGAGCCACATCCCCAGCCCAGATACTGTGTTGTTTGTGTCATGTCCTGTCAAGTGCCTCAAATTTCAGTTTGTCCCTATGCTGATGACGTTCACTCAGAGCATTTGATTAAGGTGTTGTCTGCCAGGCTTCTCCATCCTGAGGTTATTCTCTTTCCCCTGTAATTAGTGAGTATTTTGTGGAGATTAACTTGAAATTATGCAACTATCCAGTTTCAATTTGTCTTTTCAATTTCAAATAGATAAATCAATTTTTCTTTTCTTTTTCACTTATTTATATCACTCTGGGCTCTTGGGTTCCTATTTTATTCAATAGATTATAATTTTTGCTATTATTACTTGTCCCCAATTATTATCATAATTGTCTGTCCAAATTTGGCCAGTAGGACCCTCTTCAAGCTGGCTTTTGTGTCATTCTTGAATACCTCCTTGATATTTGGAATAATAAATAAGATGTTTCTGGCATTTCCCTCATTCTAACTTTAATATCGGCTATTTTTCCCAGGGAGTCAAGGTTCCTTTTAGAGGGTAACAATAATGAGAAGCCAAGATCTGTGCCCAGGTGTACTTGCTGCTGTTGGGATATTGTTCTGTCTTTGGGGACAGAAGTAGGGCCTATCTACACATATACTTAACTGCGTTTATTTTGTGTCTGTGTAGTCTCAAGTCCCTGAGTTCATATCAGTGTTCCCAATTCTCATCCAACACCACGGGGCTTATTATGGTTTTCTTGCTTTCATGATCACTTCTCTGATAATGACAAACCTGGTTCTCATTATCCTTAGTTTTTTATTTGTTTGATCCATCCCTCTCTCTGAGCTTGTCATCTGCTATTCTTCTGGTTTCTCCTTATATTCCAAACATACAAGTCTTCTTTTGGCTCAAACTGGCTCATTCCTGTCTCAAGGCTGTTGTCTGGCTATTCCTTGTGCCAGAAAGCTCTACTCTTGGCTTACTCCTTTTGCAGAGCTGGTGTCTCCATCCTTTTTCATCCTTCCTGTACTCCTTACCTCTGGTCACTGTCATGTTCTTGTTGAAGGAAAACTAAGAGACTAATTTGAGCCTTAAGAAAAACATTGTCACTTCCAATCTTGTCAAGTATATCCAGTCAAATGGGCTCCCTGAATATGGTTGGTATTTAAAGGGAAAAAACCCAGCTACATAGTTATAATTATGTTCATCGTTCTCATTGAGAAGAACATTTTCTTAAATTATTGCCATACTTATCTGCATATGTCAGTGCTACAAAAGCAGAGATATATTCTCCTTAGGAAAGAACTTAAAACATTATTTCCTTGGGACAAGAGTTAGGTGGGGAATTAGTCAGCTTTGTATTACTACAATGAAATACCTGAGATGATTAATTTTGAAGAAAAAACTTAATTTTAGCTCACAGTTCTGGAGACTCCATTCTAAGATCAGGATTCTTCATTGCTTGGGGCTCTGGTGAAGGTGGTACATCCTCTTGTGTGGTGGATCAACCTGCGTATATCTTAAGCCAGGATGCACCAAGAGAGGGAGAGACTCGGGTCTGAAAAATCTCCATTAGAGAGCATATCCTCAGTGTCATCAACATCTTCCACTAGGCTTCCCAAGGTTCCACCCCCTGGGAAGTAAGCCTTTAGCTCGTGGAACTTTGGAGGACACTCATCCAAACCTACGCAGGGTGTATTTCCACAGCTTTTTAGTTTAAATCAGGATGAAGTTTTCACTCTGACTCTAGTACATTATGTGTATTTTTAGTCTAATAGGTTTGGGGAGTCTAGGCTTGGGAAGCCAATTCTGCCTCCTCAGTCTGTTTTCCCCCTCCCTCTCCCACTGTTTCACAGTACTTATTGCTACTCACTCTTCCATTCTAACACTGTGGTCTCTCTATTGCACCCTAGAGGGACTCCTCAGCTACAGGGAGGGTTGACTCATCAGTCCATTTTTATCTCCTTAGCACTGAGGGCAGTGGGGAACACTGGAGGCTCCCGCTATATCTTTGTCAAGTCTATGAATAAATATGTTTCTCAACATGCAAGGCTGAAACCCAGGTCATATGTATCAGCTTTTCATCACTGTGCCCCAAGTTGCTGATGAGAGCCGCTTAGAGGACGAAACATTTATTTTGGTTTATGGTTGCAGATCCTTGAGTCCATGGTGCAGACTCCATTGGTCCAGGACTGAGGTGAGGCAGGACATCAAGTTGGAAGGGCGTGACAGAGGAAAGCTGCTGAGCTCTTGGCAGCCAGGAAACAGAAAAGGAGAGGAAGGGGCCAGGGGAAAGATAAACCCTTCCAGGGCAGTTTCCCCAGTGACCTAGTTCCTCCAACTAGGTCTCACCTTCCAGTAGTCCGTTTAGTCCATTCAGCCATCAGTGTATTAATCCACCAAATGTATTAATCTTCTGATGGGGTCAGAGCCCCCATGATCTAAATGTTGCCTAAAAGTCCCACCTCTGAACCACGGTGCACTGGGGACCATGCTTTTAACATATGAGCTTTTGGGGCTGTTCTAGGTCCGACCCTTAACAGCACAGAAAGTGGAAAAATAGTCAATTCTACTCTTTTGATTTTTAGAGCAGTAGGTTTTCCTGCAGCATTAACTCTTGATCATTTATCAGATGGAAAATTTTGCATTTTGGCACAAGAGCGTGGGAGAAGTCCCCCCCCCTTTAAATTATTATTAAATCTGCAGATATACATTTCCTGTGACATAGGAACACAAAATTTTGATAAGAAAGGCATGATAAAAAGCAAGTTCTGTGGATAAAATGTCCCCCTTATCTCATTACTTAGAGACTTGAGTATGAGAAGTGTTTTTAGAAGTTCTTCTGGATCATGGTATTTTTCTATTCTGCTGTTTTGCCCCAAATGAAGCCCATAATCCTCCTGGGCTAGACTCATAGCCATTTCTCTATCTTTGGTTATAAAACTCTAGGGGAAAATTTTCTAAGAGAAAATTATAAGATTGTGGGTATAAATCAGGTAACAGGAACAGATCAACTGTTTAGATTCAAAAAGGCTATTTCATGAAACTGATTGTAGTGATAAAAGACAGGCAAGGGAGATGTTTCTGTGATTCCCAAGCAACTTCTAGAAGATAGCATTATCTTAACACTTTCAACAAGTTCTTCAGAACTGTAATATGGCTCCTTTGTGCTCACTCCTCATCTTTAGAGGCACCATAGTAATACTTGCCTGGTGGCTCTTTCTGCCTGCCTTTTATTCTATAAGGGTTCTAAGAAAAATAACTTTGTCTTACATGGTATCTATGCTCACAGTGTTCTGGGTTTGACTTTTTCAATAAGGACTTTTCCAAACAATTCTATTTAACATATTTCCAGATCATCCTTATGACAAGGAAATGATAAGGAACTCATCTTTTCTGCCCAGTACCTCTATCAGTCTCTCTCTATCCTTAAATTTGAGCATACTTTTTCAGAAGAATCAATACCTCCAATCGTCATCTCTGGAAATGGATTGTGCAGGTTCAAATCCTATTCATTCTACTCACAGCCTGTGTGATCTTGAATAACTCCCTTGATCTCTCTAATTCTCAGTTTCCTCATTTGTTAAAAAGAGATACTGTGAGGATCAAATGAAAAAACTCTAGGAATGTTTTTAACAGAGCTGGAACACATTATTTTTATAATCATTCATCTTACTGGTCTAAAGCTCTTCTACTCAAAGGGCCCAAATTCTTATTATGTAACAATTTAAACAGTGCTAATTGAGCATTTTGGGGGAGCATCTTCTAATCTGCAGCCTTTCTGTGGTGGGCAGGTGGGCTGATATTCAGCATGCCCATGTGTGTTAGCCAGCACTCCTCTGACTGGTCTGTGTCCACTGTGTGAGGGTGGCTGACCTATTTCCAATATTACCCTGGATATATCCATTACATTTCTGTCTCTTCTATTGGAATGAGAGCTCTCAAGAACAGGGATAGTGCTTTATTAGTAGCCAGCATCATCCTTGGCCCACAGAAGATGCTCTATAACTCTTTGTTGTACCAACTGTGAGATCTTGAGGTACCATTATGCACTTAAGGTGTTATAGAAGAGTCAGCCACCCTTTGGCTGAAACTGTCAGAACAAAAGACACGTAGAGTTGCAGCTAGGGAAGAAGGTGGCTGGAAGCTCTGTCTCAGACCAGATCCATGTGAGTAGATTCTGTTGGGGCCAAGCCCATAGCAGTTTTCCATTAGGTATAACCACCGTCAAGGCATAAACTCTCAGATCATTGGAGGTTTGCTTTGGGAAACACCTACTACTCGTACAAGCAGTTACATGTTCGCTCCTTGCCTCCACTCCTGTCCCCCCAGCATTCCCAACCGTTTTCAGAGTGTAATTAATCTGAAGTCTTCAGAAAATAAGTGTGCTGCTTATCCTCCACAGTCAGTCTAGACAGTCCATATGCTCTTCAAAAAATAAATGAGAATGGAATAACAATAGCTCTACTGTTCAACTGATTGAAAAGTCCCAAATATTTTAGCATGGAGTTTACATGTATAACAAAATATCCCTTTTAGTTTCATGGTCGTGGGGTGGGGATGAGGAATTTTTGAGCTAGAGTCTTCTTAGAGTAGTAGTTTTCATTTTCAGAATGAGGGGCCAGGACCTAAACCAAATCAAGTCAAATATGTGAAAAGATTGACTCTGTAGGAAGTATAATGAGGTGTAGAAATGAAGTGTAGACCCCATGAGGTCATAAAAGTGAAAATGAGAAGCCTGAAGGAAGTGGAGGGCTCTAAGAGGACCTTTATGAGTCCCCCTGCACTTTAAACTGCACTTTAAAAATCATAATGAGGCCACCTAAGGCCACATGAACAGTGTTGAAATGGATGTGCCTCAGAAAAAAATCCAGATTCCTGTATCATGAAATGTGAGTGTGTGTGTGTGTGTGTGTGTGAGAGAGAGAGAGAGAGAGAGAGAGAGAGAGATTGAATAGAGATAAACAAATGTACTTTCCCAAACCTATTTTTTTTCTTCCTGGAATTGGGGGCTGAATGAATGGAAAGAAAAAACTTTTAGATCGGGAATCAGGAGACCTGGGTTTGGGCTTGGAGCCTGGTTTCCCTGAACCTATATTGTATGAACCTGTGTGTTGGTGCCATAAACTATTAAAAAAAAAACCCTTAGGATTATTATGAGGGGATAGAAGCACAAACGCCTTAAAAGTGAACTTGGTAAATACGCAAGGTTTCATTGCTATTATTACTGCAATTAATAATCAATAAAGGCTGATGTCATGGACCAACATACAACCATCTTACCAGGACTGTAACACAAAGCTATTTCTATCATGACCAAAGCACAAGCCAAGTCTTGTGGCTGCTGGATCATGGCAAAAGGTATAATCATGTTGCTAAAATTATACACCAGCAATTACCTCTCCAAAGGAGACTGAAAGAACAACCTAAAACATTTTAGAAGGTAAACGCTATAAGATGCCCGTGACGAGAATTTAATAATGGTGCGTTTCCTTTACCTTCCAGGTCCTTTGTCCCTCTCTCCCTTTCTTCCTCCCTTCTCACTTCATACTCTCTAACATATTTCTTCAAATTATATTTGAGCGTCTCCTCTGTATGACATTGTGCTCAGCTCTGGCAGCGGGGCTACCAATAAGTGGAGCGTGGTACCTGACCTAGAGAAGCTTCCTGTCTACTCTGGGAAGCAAGAGTGGAGGTGGAGAAGCTGGTCCTCTCCAGTCACTTTTTCCACTGCAGTAGGTTAGTAAAGTGAAATCGGGGCCGGGTGATTTGTATCATTGTACCTTTGCTTATATGATTCTCTCCACCAGGTTTTGGAATTGAGCAGACCTAGGTTCAGATCTGGACTCTGCCTCAAACCACAGGGACTGTGGATGAGTCACTTAACTAACCCTTTTGACCGCCAGTCACAGTGTTTGAAAAATGGGGCTAATACTGCCAACTTTAAAGTGGAGGAGTTATGAAGCTTAAGTGAAATAATGTGTAGATATATAACACAGTTGTCAATCCTCAAAACCTGGGTTCAGGGAATGAATAATAGTATATATCACTTTTGATCAAGATTGCCAAGCATGACTCCTACATTAGATTTGGGGGAGGGCTGTGTTACCTGCTTACATCTTTGAGACTTTGCTCATAGTAATCACACCATAAACGTTTGAATGAATGGATGGATGCAAAGTGGAAGCAGTGGAAACTAAAAAGAGGTGACAGAGTGGATTTTCCAATATATTTTTGATTAAATTAAAATTCTGTGAACTTACTAATAAAGAGGGAGCCCAAAGGGAACAAGTAAATAATTTTGTAGAAAATGTGAAGTAAATGTCTACAGCCTAGCAAGGCTGCTGACTGTTTTGGCACCTGGAGTGAATTAGCTTCTAGTTGGATGTCTTGTAGGTCCCAGCAGCTGCCACAGTGTTTAGTAAAGAAGATAGGTTTTTAAAAACATTGCACACTGTCATGTCACCAGGTTGTTTTCCCTGCTAAAAACAGAATATATTAGTGTTTTGGAAAGAGCGTGTTTATCTTGCTATAATGAATTTATAATAGATTAAGATGAGTTAGGCAAATGAGATAATAATAATTACAGAGCTTTGGATTTATGATTTCCACTATTAATTATTCTTCAGTGGTTTAGCAGTACAAGTTTTCAAGGTATCGAAAGTTACTATGATTTTTATGTATAACCACCTCTTCTTTTTTACCTCTCAGGAACAAGCATTTATCAAACGCATATATAGCAAGGTGAAAATGTCCTCGTCTTTAAGAGTACACACTGAAATTTATATAGGGAGGGAAGTCTCTTTGATGAGGAAAATATTTGACTTGATAAACCACTTGAAGCAAGGTGAGATCTTGAAAGTAAGTTCCTGCCTTACGATATCAGAAACTAAAGAAACAAGATACAACAGGATTGTATGAGAACTTGAAGGTGAGAGGAGAGAGTAGAGAAAGGGAGGGGATGGGGAAGGATGGAGAATCTAGTGCTCAGTGATCTGGCGGGGGCTAGAGCCCAAGCGGGAGGAACTTCCAAGTGTCTTTGGGAAACAGCATTGTTTAAAATTAAATTTCAAGTTGGGATATAAACTGTATATCTGGAAACTCTCAATAAATCTTTGGGTGAAAATTAGGGGCAGGCTGAGTCTACTTCAGGATTGATAAAAGTCCCAAAGAGCACAACAAAGACCCTGTCCTTGACCAAACTCTAGTTAGGCTCCTCTGGGCCTTTTGACCAGGCCCTGTCTTTGGCATTTGTCTTCAAGGGCCCACTTTTAGCAGGAGTCCTGCTAAATAGGTTTAGCCAGAACTCCCACCCTTGATATCTGATTAAATTCCTCATCTCCCATCCAAGCCTATCAAGTCTGTTTAACCTGCATCCCATTTACTCCAAATATTTCCTTTTAGAAAATTTCCATCCACTGATCCCCACCCTGTTCCTTGGCTATCCATCAAGACTTGTTCATGCAGCATTCAGAACTGAGCCCTGTTCTCTACTAAGGTCTCTATTCCTCTCTTGAGCAAGTCCCTGAGTAGAATGTTTTCAGCTCCTTCACCACTGCCCAGCTCTGGCTTTCTTTAAAAAGTAGAAGATTAGAGCCATAGGGAACCTTCAGTAGAGGATTTAGAAGTACCCTTCCCTCTCCGTGTCCCACAGAATTCCAGGGGAGCATTTTTCAATTTTTTACAATTTCTAGAAAGTTTAATTTTATCTAGATCTTAAGAGAGGAGAGTGCAGAAGTGGGTAGGGTTATGAATTCAAATATGCTATTATCCTTTATTACTTTGGTCACTTTCTTTAGGTTTTTATTAGGCTCATCTTTAAAATTTGGTTACTCATAATGATAGCAGCTACTTCAAAGGGGAGGGATCAAATGAGACGAAGCAAAGCACTTAGCACAGTGCCTGGCACATAGTAAGTGTTGCTTAAATGTTTGATACTATTTTAATTATTGGATAAATACATTATACTTCTGGTCAACATTATTCTTTGGCTGAGGAGATTAGACAGTGAATACTGTCAGGGCTGTTGCCTTCCAAAGCAATGATCAGGGTATGTCTAAGTCCTCAAAGATTCTTTTTACTAGCTTTTAAGGGTAGCAACACATTGTACGCAAAATTTATCTTCTTCCTTAGACCAGTAGCTTTTACCATGGCTCACCAACCCACCGCTCCCAACTCTTGGACAGGGACTGTAGCATTTCTGGAAGTATGCCTGGATCATCAGACTAATGGCTCCTTATATTTATGTAACCTTTTAGAGTTTGCAAAAGGCTATGCACACCAGCCTTGTGAATAAAGGTATCCTTATTCTCATATTGCAAATGTGAAACAGGCTCAGAGCGCTATTTACTCACATCACCGATCCAAGGTGGCTGTAACTTAGAACTCGGGCTTTTTGACTCCTTTTCCATTAATTTTTAGTAATAGGGAGGGATGTTCTTTATCATCTAAAGTAGGTCTAATATCTGCAAACTCCTGCCCAGAGAAAGAAGCACAGGAAGAAAGTTTTAAGCTATTTTATATTATATGTCAAAGAAATTTGTTCTATTTAAGATCAAAAGCTTATCAACCTAAATTAAATGCAGACTTCGAGTGCTAATCTTATATATTTCTTTTACTTGAATCCATTTGGTATTTTTGATGTGTCTTGTTGCTCAACTAATTTAATAAAAAGAAAATCATAGACCCCATCTTTAAGAAATTCTAGATAGGTCTCCGTCATGAACCAGATGGCACTATTTCCCTGAATTTTCCATCTCTCCTTCTCACAGCCAAAAATGTCACCTGGATCTGGTGCCAGAGTGTACACCTTTTCTGAGTTAAAAGGGGAATGTCAGTGACTGATTCAGTTACTCTCATTCTTCTGTATCCTCTTGTTACCTTGTTTATGTGATCATGGGATGACAGAGCTGTGCATCATGGCACCAGGACACTTAGCGAGGAGGGGCTGGGACAAGGAAAAAGGAAGGCAGAGAGGCAGAGAAGAGGCAGCAGTGAGATGGCAACTTCCTGGTGAAGGAGCCTGACTGGAGAAGCCCCTGGAGACTTGCTTTGTGCAAATCTCACTGCATCTGTTAAGGAAACTGGGACTGAAACCTTAAAAACCCGAGGGGGGCCAGAAATCCAGGGCTGGGATAAGTGCATGTGAAAATCAGTGTCTAACATTTGGAAAGTGCAGCGTGAGAGCTGTACTGGAGAGAAGGGCTGTTCAGTAATCGCGATTCTGAGACATTGTACCCTGGTGATTTGAAAAGGTTAAGACAACTCCAAATACATTTCTACACACTGGAGAATCTGGGCACTGAACGACCAACAGACTCTGTGGTGTGTGTGAGGGAGGGCCCACATGCGTGTCTGCACATGATCACATGCAGTAGGCTGTCTCTTGCCCACATTTGCTCACATTCCCCCCAGGAGATTGGAAAGGACCAGAGAAGCCTGGTCAGGGAACAGTTCAGGAACGTTAACAAATATCAGAAGCCATTGAAGGTCTATGAAGGTCAGGGCAGTTTAAATGGTTGTAGAAATTCATTTATACATAAGTTCATTTTATGCTTTCCTAAAGTTCCCCTTTTTAGGGATTATGCTGATGTATAGAAAATTAAAAATCAGATACTAATAGATAGGTTTTCATGTCATTGTTTTTATTGTTGCTAAATAAAAGAAACATTTTCTCTTTTCTTTTTTTGGGGGGGGGCAGTAGGTAGGTACCAGGGATTGAACCTGGGGCACTTCATCACTGAGCCACATCCCTATCCATTTTTAATTTTTTTATTTGGAGACGGGGCCTTGCCAATTTGCTCACTAAATTGTAGAGTTTGGCTTTGAACTCCTGATCCTCCAGCCTCAGCCTCCCAAGCTACTGAGATTACAGGTGTGCACCCCTCTGCTTTGCAAAAGGAACATTTTCTATCTTTGGCATTGCAAATTGATTTTTATCAGGTTGCTTTACAGTCCCAACTTGAAGGAGGGTAGTGGTGGGGGACCCCAGAACAGAATACTGTTCTGGCACCTCTTGATTTCAGTAGTAAAAAAATGCTTAATGCATCAGGATTCTCAGAGGAAACTATCTCTTCCTATCACTCTGCATAAGTAATTAATGACTGCAAAGCCTTTAGAACAAAGAAAGATGGTAATACCTGGCAATGTTAATTACCAATGTATATAGATTCGAAATGCGTTTTTCCTAGCTTTCAATCCAAATGCTAAGTGATGGCAAGGGTCTTCCAAAGCAATTAGGGGAAAGAAACTTATCAAGTTAACCTTCATCATCTTCACTAATTAATATTTATTGGGTGTTCAGACATCTTGCTTGGCTTTGAAAAAGGAAATAAACCTGGAATTTCATGATAGTTGATGAAATACTTATGATTCAGAGAGTTATACATAAGAATTCAGTGACAAAATAAAAAAGAGAATAAATGGACCCTTTGGGATGATATGAATTATTTGAAGAATTTGGAATTTAGTGAGCTAATCTCATTAGCAGAGTTCTGAGAATCTCTACTCAGAACTAATGGGTTATACTTCTGAAGTATCAACTTATTTTTTTTATGGAGAAATTATAGTCAAACCATGTCAGGGTCTTTGGCAAGTATTTGGATGTCAGCAATAACCCTTCTCTTTACTTTCTGTAATTGAATTGAATTGAATTGAATTCAACTCTGCTCCACTTCACTCAACTCAATTTGAGTCACCTTTATCATCCATGTGTACTTAAAATCAGGTACTCAGCTTTTGTGGAGGAGATACAAATTATTAAAATTAGTAAAGCAATATCATTTTCTAAAGAATGGAGTGGTTAAGAGACATGGGTCCTAGTCCTGGTTGAATACTTCCTAATTGCAAACTTGGACAAATTCCTGACCTTTCCCAACCTTCAGTTTTCCCACTGTAAAACACGAACAAATTCTCTAATAGCATCTACTTCCTGGAGTTATTGGGAAAATTATGAGATGTAGCATGTTTGGGCATGTAGTTAACTTTTTAATAAATATTAACTATTATTTATAGTAGCATTAGAAATTTCACAACCTTCTGGGGAGGAGAAATACATTCAACATCTTCCATGCTTACTTTGTATCAGGCCCTGGTTTTAGAGACATAGGCTGTACTGGTGTCTTTCTGGCTCTCCGGAGTTTGGCTTCTAGAAGGACAGGTGTGTACCCAACCACAGCTGAAAATGAACCATGTACAAGATGATAGATGAGCTTCAGGTGAAGGCTGTTCATCAGTTGGGATGTTTTAGCTAAAATTCCAGCTTATGTTGTCCTAAATAATTGGAAAATTTGCTATTTCACACCACATTTGAATTTCTGCTGCTCAATGATATCATCAGGAACCCAGGTACTTTCCATCTTTCTGCTCTAGCAATGCTGGTTTTATTCTCAGACTATTAATAAATATTTAAAGCCATTAAATATTATATGCTTAGAAGAGGAAGAGGAAAAAAAATCATTTCTTCCAACTTCTGCTGGAAGTTTAACAGCCAACTTCTCTCATCTCATGGGCCATACATGGGTTATGTGCCTATCCTAGACCAGTCATTGCCAAGAAAAATGTTATGACCCTCAAAACTGGGAGCGGGAAGGTTAGCCTTTATTAGAACACAGAGATGCCTTGGTAAAGAGCAGAAGTCTGAACCAAGACAAGGTCATATATGTGGGAAGCAGGAAGCTTGCTTGGCAGGATCTGACAATACTTACTATAGCCACCCAAATGTGCATGGAAGAATGGCGGAAGACATAGAGATGTGTTAGTATCCTGAACTGGGACCTAAATGATGTAAACTTTGACAGGTATTCGGGAGGGCATTGGTTTGGGCAGAGAAGGGATATTAAGCAGGGGGAAGAACTAGGGTAAAGAAAAGACATGAAGCAATGTGGGACTTGGGCTTCTTCCTAAGATGGAACAGGAAATGGATTTACTCTCCTACTTGGGATAACCAGTAAAACAAGAGGGAAGATACAAAAAAGCAGTTTTAAGACCCTGGACATCAGATAACAAAGAACAGTCATTCTTGAGAGAAGAAACTAATAATTTGAATAACATAATTGTTTTAGCTTACTCTTTTAGAAATGTTTCCAGATCATGGCACAAGGAGGATGTGGAATTGGAGAGAAAATATTTTTTCTGTTTCTTCATAGTGTGAGATTCCTAAAATTTTTTTTTACTGAGCTTTGGAATCTGAGAAGAAATCTTGGAAGTTAATTTACAACTCTAAAGATAATGGGAATTCTAATGAAATTCATCACACCCCAGAGATATGTGTTTACATCTCAAGAGGAGATGAGTCCTTGGAGGCACCTCTGAGTGGTAAAATTAGAGACATTGGGATTATCTTTTCTCTAGAGAAATTATTTACATTCCAAAGGTTAGAGTAAGACCCAAGGCGGGTCTCTCAGAAGCAAAAAGAAAGGTATCTGCCTCTTTCTCTTCCACACAAGCAAATAAAATGACTTTTTTTTCCCTGTGTCTTTTACCTGTGAAGTGATCCTATCACTCATGTGAGATAATTTTTCATATCTGGTTCTCATTATGTCTCTTTGGAGACATGGAGAAATGATTCTGCAATGTTACTGTGACTGTTGATCTTGCTGTGAGTATAACAAGAAATCTGTCTTTGATTCAAAAATTTTAGTGTGGATTAAGGACAAAATTAATAAAGATGAATGTTAAAAATACAAAAACAAGGTACCCAGGTGGAGTTTGGCAGATTTCCTAAATCAAGGAGACTGGAACTAAGAGTTTGGGAAATCGGGCAAGAGTTTGCAAGACAAAGTAACAAAGAGGAAGCAGTCACACAGAGGTGGAACCCTAGAGATTGGCAGAAGTTCTTTGAGTAGTCAGCAGATAACTGATCCAGGTATCTGTGTGAAGAAACTTCTCAAAAGTGGGAAAAAGCAATTCAAAATGGTTTAAAAAAAAATTAGTGTCAGGCCCTCACACACTTCCAAGAACGCGTTTATTTCCACAAGCAATACTGGAAAAATTAATAATTTATGACACATTAGGGTGAATACTTGGGACGGTTTTTCCTCAGTAGTGGAAAATAATTTGACACAGATGGAACTGTCACCATTTTATATGTATACAAATAATCAAATGACCAACAAGTTAAAACTCATAATGACTTTCATTAAAACAAAAATCACCACGTATATAAAGAAATAGGAGAACATGACCCATAATGAGGAAAACGATCAAAACCAATCTGGAGCTGACACAGGTGTTAGAATTAGAAGAAAAAACACATTTTAAACAATTATTACATTTATATTCCGTATTTTCAAAAGATAGAAAATATAAAACATAGAAGGACCCATTATTCAACTTCTAGAGATGAAAACTATAATTCTTGAGATAAAAATATATATAACTAGTAAGAGATTGCACATGATAAAAAAATGAGTAACTTGAAGATACATTCATAGAACCTATCCAAAATGAAACTACAAAGAAAAAATATTTTATTTGAAAATTAGCTGTGAGAAAACTTAACTGGCTAATATATATGTAATTGACATCCCAAAGGAGAAGAAGTGGGGGGTTGGGGAAGGACAGAAAAAATATTTAAAGAAATAATTGGAAAAAGTTCCCCAAACTCAATAAAAATTATGAATCTAGCACAAGAAGCATGCAGAAAACTACATTAAGACACATAATAATATAATTGCTCAAAGTCAATAATAAAGACAAAAATGATGAAAGTACCCAGAGAAATATTTATATTTTTTCAAATATTGGCAAGCACTATTTTGCAGGGAAAATTTCATTATGTGATTTATACATTGAAATTCTATCAGTCCATTGAAATATAAGTACACATTTATTACTATAAGAATAAAATATTGCCATAATTAATTATGGTGATCAAAGCTGTTAATGTTATATAAAAACAAACACTAAGTATTTTTAGATGGCTTAACGATGAAAACACACTTGACATTTGTATCATCTGTTATCTACCTAATAATTTGAATGACATAATTATTTTAGCTTACTCTTTTAAAAATGTTTCCAGGTCATGGCACAAGGAGGATGTGGAATTGGAGAGAAAATATTTTTTTGTGTTTCTTCATAGTTTGAGATTCCTAAAATTTTTTTTTACTGAGCTTTGGAATCTGATCTGAGAAGAAATCTTGGAAGTTAATTTACAACTCTAAAGATAATGGAAATTCTAGTGAAATTCATCACACCCCAGAGATATGTGTTTACCTCAGAGATATATGTTTATCTACCCAAGTTATATATTTTGTACTAATAAATGGGTATAGAAATGTAAATATCAATAACAACATCATTATTATTGTTACTAGTAGAATAGTAGTAGTAATAATAAGAATGATGAGGATATTTATATCATATCATTATTCTAACCTTTATAGATTATTTCCTAGAATACATACCACTAAGCAAAATAATTTTTAAATCTGTATTTAAGTTTTACTTAATTCCAGTTTTTAAGTTCGTTCCTTATTTCTTACTTTAGGTCATTCACATTTTTTAAAATTTATTTTTTCTTCACATCTTATCACATCTTATAATAATGGATTAAAAGTAGAATGTTACTTTTGGCCCCTCGAAATTTCACAGGGATAAAAGATTCATAATTATGTTCAACAACATCTGTGAGAAATCATCTTTGAGAGAGACATAATAAAGAATCTGAAAAAAAAAATAAAAGAATAGAGAAAAATGAGGCACCCAAACACATTTTGTTTACATAACTGGTCTAAAAACACAGACTGTTAGAATCCTTTCAGAAGATAATTCTTTATAGTTATGAGTCTATGAAGACTAAACATTTTAATAAAAGAATTGTTAAGACATTTGTTCTAGCCTGTCTATAATTTTCAATAGTTACAGATGAAGGATTTTTTAGGTATGCACATGAATCTTAGATAAAAGTTCCTTCTAGAAAACATATACCAAAAATCTCTGAGTTATATTCTGCTTTGAACACAAAGCCAATAACATCATTAAGTGTATGACTTTTGTAAATCAAACATCAAAATTTGGACGTGTAGAGACAACCAGATGTCTTTTTTTTTTTTTTATGTTTGACAGTCTGGTAGATGAATGACAAATTTCTGTTTACTAAGCTTGCTGAAAGATGTCAGCCACTCACAGCCAACAGCACAGTGAATCTGATTAAAAACATCTTTATTGAATAGAAAATGAGTAAAGAAATCATTGTGTGATTGACATTGACAATGGAACAAATACGGTGAAGGCTATGTGTGATTTACCAACTACAGTCCATATTTTGTTCACACCTTTAGTTGTGTGCTTAGAAAGTAATTATAGCCCAGGAGAAGGTAATGGGGTTACTGAGCCATAAGCCACAGATGGTGGGACACTATCAGCATTCTTCTTCAATTAAAGACAAGTTTCTTGACAAGAAATTTTTTAAAAAAATTTTTATTATTGGTTGTTCAAAACATTACATAGTTCTTGACATATCATATTTCATACATTTGATTCAAGTGGGTTATGAACTCCCATTTTTACCCCTTATACAGATTGCAGAATCACATCGGTTACACATCCACTGTTTTTGAATTGCCTTTTCAAGAACTTATACAAGGCATTCAAACAGGGTGACATAATAGTGATCATATGTTAAAAAGCTACCTGAACAGAATAAAGGTTTGATGTCACATAGCCATCACTCTGTATCTTCAGGGGATTGGATTCAGGAACCTGGAGGATGTGTGAAGAGCAGACTGTGCCCTGCTCAGAGTTACTCCATAATGCGTAGAACGGCAGTTTTCAGGATGTGCCTGAACCTGAGTTACTCCATTTTGTAAAGCAGTAGTTTGCCATAAGCTGCTCCATTTTAAGTTTAAGGGCTGAGGTAGACTGACTCTATACCTTTTCTACACCTTTTTTTTTTTCTTTGTACAAGAAAATAACCACCTTTTGCCTGGCACAACCATAAAGCACAAACTGATAAATTAATTGTGCTAATACAAAGGATGCATGAGTAGTATCAAACTCACATCAGAGAAACCAGGCCCGTGAACTTATCGAACACACCAGAGCACCAAATGAAGTCACCCTCTCACTTGAGGCCCATAAAAGGAGGAGTATCCTGAGACTGGATATGGTGGCACCCCAACCCTGTCACTTGGTCATCCCTCATAATGAACCTTGCTCAGGAATATGGCCACAGTAATGAACTTCCAAATCTCTGTCCTCAAGTTTCAGCAGAGTGTAGTTTCTCCTGCCCATGACCACCACACATAGATTATTCCAAGCTGATATCTCAATTCCCAATTGATACTTTAAAATTGCTGTGTATCCAGACCTCGCCTAGAATAAGTTCCTGTGCTTTGACAGCTCCGCACCTTGAACAAGTTCTTCAGCTGGCTCAGAATCTTATTGGACTACCTTCAGTGACTCTGCATTCCTCCTTCCTTTGCTCTCAGTTCAGCCTCCTGAAACTTTATGGTTGCCTTAACCCTTTCTTAGCTTTATATAAATATGTAAATGTATTTATGAATATATAAATATATTTGTGAATATGTAAATGTATTTATGAATATATAGATGTATTTGTGAATATGTAAATATATTTGTGAATATATTTATATATTCTAACTATATATATTCACAAATATATGTAAATATATAAATATACATATATGTAAAGTGTGATGTGTGACTTGAGTGTTATAGATATTAGAAATTAAGATTGGAATAAAGATTTGTGTTTCCCTGGCTTATAACTATTAGGTGACCCATGAATATTTGGAGAACTCTCACTGATAATAGAGGTGTAGCCTGTGAATTTGTTGTTATTCAATAAATTTTGACACTTATAAAGACACCAACATGTTTGGTCTATGTGAATGACATAATTTGCTCAGAACACCATAAATAGTTGCCACACTGTATTGTTTTAGAGAATAAAGACAAGGAAAAAACTCTGTACATATTCAGTGGATAATGAAAAATTTTTCAAATATTTTTGACCCACAATTGTTTAAATCCATGTATTTGGAATCCATGGAAACTGAAGGCCTACTGCATTTGCAGGCAAAAAACCAACACAATAGAATTGACTATCTGCCAAGGAATTGATTGAAGAGAAAGAAGTTTGCTTTTAGAATCCACTGAAGAAATGAACAATCTGATGATCCTTCAATATACAAAAATATTTCTTTTACAACCTTTTTCTTTATCTTCCTAGCATTTGACTATTGAGAAGGCATTGATATTGGTCTCCATGTAATAAAAATAGATATAGGTGAAAAGTCAAAGCTGACTTAATAATCTTGAAATAAAATTTATTATCTTGCTACATTTTTAGATTCAAGGTCTAGGGTCAGATTTTTAAAAAAGTACTGTGTGAAATAGTGAGCACACACACAAATATCATAAATACTTGATATCAGCAAGAAAAACAACCTGAGTTTCTGACAATGGTCAGAAAACATCTTATTTTTTTTTATTGGTTGTTCAAAACATTACAGAGCTCTTGACATATCATATTTCATACATTAGATTCAAGTGGGTTATGAACTCCCATTTTTACCCCAAATACAGATTGCAGAATCACATCGGTTACACATCCACATTTTTACATAATGGCACATTAGTGACTGTTGTACTCTGCTACCTTTCCTATCCTCTACTATCCCCCCTCCCCTTGCCTCCCATCTTCTCTCTCTACCCCATCTACTGTAATTCATTTCTCTCCTTGTTTATTTTCCCATTCCCCTCACAACCTCTTATATGTAATTTTGTATAACAATGAGGGTCTCCTTCCATTTCCATGCAATTTCCCTTTTCTCTCCCTTTCCCTCCCACCTCATGTCTCTGTTTAATGTTAATCTTATCATCCAGCTCTTCCTCCCTGCTCTGTTCTTAGTTGCTCTCCTTATATCAAAGAAGACATTTGGCATTTGTTTTTTAGGGATTGGCTAGCTTCACTTAGCATAATCTGCTCTAGTGCCATCCATTTCCCTGCAAATTCCATGATTGTCAATTTTTAGTGCTGCGTAATACTCCATGGTGTATAAATGCCACATATTTTTTTTATCCATTCATCTATTGAAGGGTACCTGGGTTGGTTCCACAGTCTAGCAATTGTGAATTGTGCTGCTATGAACATCGATGTGGCAGTATATCTGTAGTACGCTCTTTTAAGGTTTCAGGGAATAGTCCAAGAAGGGCAATAGCTGGGTCAAATGGTGGTTCCATTCCCAGCTTTCCCAGGAATCTCCATACTGCTTTCCAAATTGGCCGCACCAGTTTGCAGTCCCACCAGCAATATACAAGAGTACCCTTTTCCCCACATCCTCGCCAGCACTTGTTGTTGTTTGACTTCAGAATGGCTGCCAATCTTACTGGAGTGAGATGGTATCTTAGGATGGTTTTGATTTGCATTTCTCTGACTGCTGGAGATGGTGAGCATTTCTTCTTGTACTTGTTGATTGATTGTATGTCCTCCTCTGAGAAGTATCTGTTCAGGTCCTTGGCCCATTTGTTGATTGGGTTATTTGTTAACTTATTGTCTAATTTTTTGAGTTCTTTGTATACTCTGGATATTAGGGCTCTATCTGAAGTCTGAGGAGTAAAAATTTGTTCCCATGGTGTAGGCTCCCTATTTACCTCTCTTATTGTTTTTCTTGCTGAGAAAAAACTTTTTAGTTTGAGTAAGTCCCATTTGTTGATTCTAGTTATTAACTCTTGTGCTCTGGGTGTCCTATTAAGGAATTTGGAGCCTGACCCCACAATATGTAGATCGGAGCCAAATTTTTCTTCTATCAGACGCAGAGTCTCTGATTTGATATCAAGCTCCTTGATCCATTTTGAGTTAACTATTGTGCATGGCAAGAGGAGGGGATTCAGTTTCATTTTGTTGCATATGGATCTCCAGTTTTCCCAACACCATTTGTTGAAGATGCTATCCTTCCTCCATTGCATGCTTTTAGCCCCTTTATCAAATATAAGATAGTTGTAACTTTGTCGATTAGTCTCTGTGTACTCTATTTTGTACCATTGGTCCACCTGCCTGTTTTGGTACCAGTACCATGCTCTTTTTGTTACTATTGTTCTGTAATATAGTTTGAAATCTGGTATTGCTATACCGCCTGAATCACACTTCCTGCTTAGAATTGCTTTTGCTATTCTGGGTCTTATTTTTCCATAAGAATTTCATGATTGCTTTATCTATTTCTACAAGAAATGCCATTGGGATTTTGATTGGCATTGCATTAAACCTATAGAGAACTTTTGGTAATTTCGCCATTTTGATGATGTTAGTTCTGCCTATCCATGAACAGGGTATATTTTTCCATCTTCTAAAATTTTCTTCTACTTCTCTCTTTAGGGTTCTGTAGTTTTCATTGTATAAATCTTTCACCTCTTTTGTTAGGTTGATTCCCAAGCATTTTATTTTTTTTGAGGATATTGTGAATGGAGTGTTTTTCCTCATTTCCGTTTCAGAAGTTTTGTCACTGATATAAGGAATGCCTTTGATTTATGTGTGTTGATTTTATATCCTGCCACTTTGCTGAATTCATTTATTAGTTCTAGTAGTTTTTTTGTAGACCCTTTTGGGACTTCTAGGTATAGAATCATGTTGTCCGCAAATAGTGATAATTTCATTTCTTCTTTTTCTATTTTTATGCCTTTAATTTCTTTCATCTGTCTAATTGCTCTTGCCAGTGTTTCAAGAACTATATTGAATAGAAGTGGTGATAGAGGGCATCCCTGTCTTGTTCCAAATTTTAGAGGGAATGCCTTCAATTTTTCTCCATTCAGAATGATGCTAGCCTGAGGCTTAGCATAGATAGCTTTTAAAATGTTGAGGTAAGTTCCTGTTATCCCTAGTTTTTCTAATGTTTTGAACATAAAGGGATGCTGTACTTTGTCGAATGCTTTTTCTGCGTCTATCGAGATGATCATATGGTTCTTATCTTTAAGTCTATTGATGTGGTGAATAACATTTATTGATTTCCGTATATTGAACCAACCTTGCATCCCAGGGATGAATCCTACTTGATCATGGTGCACAATTTTTTTGATGTGTTTTTGTATCCGATTCGCCAGAATTTTATTGAGAATTTTTGCATCTAGGTTCATTAGAGATATTGGTCTATAGTTTTCTTTCTTTGAGGTGTCTTTGTCTGGTTTCAGAATCAGGGTGATGTTGGCCTCATAGAATGAATTTGGAAGAACTCCCTCTTTTTCTATTTCCTGAAATAACTTGAAAAGTATTGGTATTAATTCTTCTTAAAGGTTTTGTAAAACTCTGCTGTATACCCATCCGGTCCTGGGCTTTTCTTGGTTGGTAGTCTTGATTGCTTCTTCAATCTCATCCATTGATATTGGTCTGTTCAAATTGTGTGTATCCCCCTGACTCAGTCTGGGCAAATCATATGACTTAAGAAATTTATCGATGTCTTCACTCTCTTCTATTTTATTGGAATATAGGTTTTCAAAATAATTTCTAATTGTCTTCTGTATTTCTGTAGCATCTGTTGTGATATTGCCTTTTTCATCCCGTATGTTAGTAATTTGAGTTCTCTCTCTTCTTCTCTTCGTTAGCATGGCTAAGGGTCTGTCGATCTTATTTATTTTTTCGAAGAACCAACTTTTAGTTTTGTTAATTTTTTCAATAGTTTCTTTTGTTTCAATTTTGTTGATTTCTGCTCTGATTTTAATTATTTCTTGCCTTCTGCTACATTTGCTGTTGTTTTGCTCTTCCTTTTCTAGGGCTTTGAGATGAAGTGTGAGCTCATTTATTTGTTGGTTTTTCCTTTTTTTGAGGAATGACCTCCAGGCGATGAATTTCCCTCTTAAAACTGCTTTCATTGTGTCCCATAGATTCCGATATGTTGTGTCTGTATGTTCATTTATCTCTAAGAATTTTTTGATTTCCTCCTTTATGTCTTCTGTAACCCATTGATCATTCAGTAACATATTGTTCATTTTCCATGTGATATATAGGATTTTCCCATCCTTCTTTTATCATTGATTTCCAGTTTCATTCCATTATGATCAGATAAAATGCATGGTATTATCTCCACCACTTTATATTTACTGAGGGTTACCCTATGGCATAATATATGGTCTATTTTTGAGAAGGATCCATGTGCTGCTGAGAAAAAAGTATATCCACTTGATGATGGTTGATATATTCTATATATGTCAGTTAAGTCTAGGTTATTGATTGTGATATTAAGATCTATAATTTCTTTATTCAACTTTTGTTTGGTTGATCTGTCCAATGGTGAGAGAGGTGTGTTGAAGTCACCCATAATAATTGTGTTGTGGTCTATTTGATTCTTAAACTTGAGGAGAATTTGTTTTATGAACGTTGCAGCACCATTGTTTGGTGCATAAATATTGATAATTGTTATGTCTTGTTGGTGAATGGTTCCTTTTAACAGTATATAATGTCCTTCCTTATCCCTTTTGATTAACTTAGTCTTGAAGTCGATTTTATTTGATATCAGGATGGCCACCTCTGCTTGCTTACGAGGACCCTGTGCATGGTATATTTTTTCCCAACCTTTTACCTTCAGCCTGTGTATGTCTTTTCCAATCAGATGTGTCTCCTGGAGGCAGCATATTGTTGGATTTGTTTTTTTAATCCATGTTACCAGCCTATGTCACTTTATTGGAGAGTTTAAGCCATTAACGTTTAGAGTTATTATTGATATATGATTTGTACTTCCTGCCATGTTTGATTATTTATTTTATTTTTTTTTTTAATTTAGTTTGTTTCTCCATGATTAGCTTTCCCCCCGCCCTCTGTCTTTACTGAGCCACTTCCCACTGATGGTTTTGGTTATTGTTTTTCATTTCTTCCTCATGTAGTGTTTTGCTCAAGATGCTTTGCAATGCTGGTTTTCTGGCTGCAAATTCTTTTAACTTTTGTTTATCATGAAAGATTTTTATTTCATTGTCGTACCTGAAGCTTAATTTTGCTGGATACAGAATTCTTGGTTGGCATCCATTGTCTTTCAGTGTTTGAAATACGTTGTTCCAGGATCTTCTCGCTTTCAGCGTCTGTGATGAAAAATCCGTTGTTAACCTTATTGGTTTACCCCTGAATGTAATCTGCCTCCTTTATCTTGTAGCTTTTAATATTTTCTCTTTGTTCTGTATATTGGATATCTTCATAACAATGTGTCTTGGCATTGGTCTACTGTGATTTTGTATGCTCGGTGTTCTGTATGCATCTACAATTTGTATATCCGTTTCCTTTTTTATTTCTGGAAAGTTTTCTGTAATTATTTCATTCAGCAGGTTACTCATTCCCTTGGTTTGAATCTCTATACCTTCCTCTATCCCGATGACTCTTAATTTTTTTTTTATGTTATCCCATATCTCTTGGATGTTTTTCTCGTGATTTTTAAACAGCCTTTCTGAGTTGGCTAGACTCTTTTCAAGATGATATATTTTGTCTTCATTATCTGATGTTCTGGCTTCTACTTGCTCCACTCTGTTAGTGATACTCTCAATTGAGTTTTTAATTTGGTTTATAGTTTCCTTCATTTCTAGAATTATTGTTTGATTTTTTAAAAAATCTCTATCTCCTGATAAAGATGCTTAACTTCTTCTTTTATCTGTTTATGTAATTCAATTCAATGTGTTCTTTCACTGTTTGAATTTGCTATCTCATATCCTCTTTAAGGTTTCATTCCACCTGTCTAAGGTGTTCCTTGAGTTCTTTATATGACCATTTTTCTGATGCCTCTAGGTCCTCCTGAATATTTAGGCTGTCCTGCATTGTTTGTACTCCTTTTCTTCCTTTCTTTTTCATGCTGCTCATGTTACTTCTTGTTCTGTTTGACTGCTGAGTTACTGTTTACTCCTATAAATTTATTTGATGCTTGGGAGGAAAGGTATTAGAAGGGAAGGGAAGAAGTCACTGTCGCTGCTGGTTTCAATGAAGTTATCTCCTCCGCCACATTCTGGTGACGTCAGTTCTCTGCCATGGTGATATCCCATGCAAATGGCGACAGTTCGTTTCCCTTTGCCAGGTGACCAATGCAACGGGTGGGTCCTGACTGGCTCTCCCAAGCCCCGTCTCAATCCTGTGGCCACTGCCTATGAAGGCTCGGTTGGCATTTACCTCCGTAGGTGCAGAAGGGCTGACCAGTTGTTTCAGCAGGGTTGTTTAGTGCTGAGTCACAGCAGTTTGACTGCGAGACACAGGCGAACGGGAGCTTGAATTCAGCTGATCTGGGCTCGGTGTGTGTTCTGAGAGGCCCAGACTGTTCGCCCCAGATCCACGTCAGCTCAGCATTGCCTAGTGATCCTGAGCAAACAGCATTTAGACAGTTTATGACTCCCTACGCCCGCGCAGCTGAAGAGCCAGAAAACATCTTCAGGCCATGCTGACTTTAGTTCAGTGACATCTCTGCTGTCACCCATTAGGATGGAAGGAAGGGGCAGGGGAATAGAGGGAGGAAGGAAGGGAGGAAGGAAATCTCAGTGGGGACATGGCTCTCAGCAGTGCCCCCACAGGAAGAGCTTGCCCTCAAATAACGGCCTCTTCGCCACCCAGTTTAAAGTGAGATCATGACGTTGTCACGTATGCCACAGTGACTTCAAGAACAATCTGCCAGGGCCAAGAAATGATCATTCTTGAACTACCCGACTTCAAAAATTTCCTACTAAAATTTTTAATAATCAAAGTAAAGTAGTAATGTTTGAAATCAGATGTCACATTTATTATTGAGCCTAGGAGTTTAAACAATATGTTGATTTTAGTCAAATATTAATTTCAATGGAAAAATAGGATGGTGGGTGGGACTGAGATAGTGGCATTGAGAGGCAATGGAAGTGACTAGATTCTGAGCACATTAAAAAGTAGAATTGATAATATTTTCTGGTGATGAGGTGTGGGATGTGACCGAAAAGGGCATACAGGATGACTTGAGGGTTTGGGGCCCCAGCAAATGGTTGAATTGAGCTGCCACATCCTGAGAATTAGGAGACTGCAAAGAGATACTTTAGCTGGTGGGTCGTGGGTTAACATGTTAAGTCTGAGGCTTCTAACTGCCTTCTCAGGAGCTCCTCTTGATACCTTACCTGCCTGATACCTTTTCCAGTTCAGTTGGTGGCAGCTCCTTTCTTCCTGTGGCCCAGACCTGAAGCCTTAGACTTGGCCTTCCTTCTTCCCTTGCTCCATTCTCTCTTCTCTCCTTCCATTCTCCTTCGGTCACTCCTCCTCTTCTTTTTTCCCCTGTATCCTTCTCTCTCTCTCTCTCTCTCTCTCTCTCTCTCTCTCTCTCTCTCTCCATTTTCACATCTAAGCTGTAAAGAAATTTACTGTTTCCACATTTAGAACTAATCCACCATCTGATCCATTTTTATCACCCTTAATTGCTAAAACTGATTCCTAGCCACCAGTGTCTCTCTTCAGAATCTTGCAAAAGACTCCTACTTGGTCTCCTTATTATCTCTCCTCCATCCTCAAACCTACTTTCAATGTGGCTATAGAAATATATTCTTAAAACATAAATCAACTGTGTCATATCACTCATGTGATTAAAATTCTCTAAGACCTTCCTACTTTCTCAGAGTAAAATAGAAATTCAATGGGGGCTCATAAGTCCCTACACAATCTGGCTACCCCATTCCACTCACCCATTGATTCACCTACCCATCTGATCCATTCATCTAATTCTCTCCCATTTGTTCCTTGCTGTTCTGCTAATGTGATGGGGCATATTCCTACCAAGAGGTCCCTCTACTAACTATTTTCTCTGGAAATATTTTTCTCCATTATATAAATGGGCTCACTCCCACATCTCAATTCTTCATTCAAATGTTACCTTTGCAAAGATGCCTATCTTAACTGCAGGGTGTAAGTTGCACATGCCCCCACCTGCCACACACCTTACCTCCTTACCCTGTTTTACTTTTCCTATTATTGTAACATCTCTCTTTATAATCTATTTTATAATTTAAGACATTTTAAATTCATTCTGTAGGTCCTTTTACTAAACTGTAGTATAATTCCCAAGGACAAAGGGTTTTTGTCTGTTCACTGTATGTAGCAGGTAGGGATGTTGGCACTTTGGAATATTCTCAGGGATGGGTTCGTGCCCCTTAGAAACCAGGGGTCCAGGAAGCTGTCTGTGCCACTGAACTAACCACAGGATATCTTGTCTTTCGACATCACCTATTCAGTTTGATCATTCAAAAAGCCCCACTTTGCTGTTTCAACATCCTACTCTGAGAGCTCCCAATTGTTTTCTCTACAGGCCTCAGGAGAAAAACAGTAATATCTGTGAAGGGCGTCACTGCATTTGAGAAGGAAGTAGGCTCCCAGAGCCCTAGGCTCTCCTGAGGGCAGGATGTCGCTGCCACTTTAACTCACCTTTTTGAAAGGACTTATTCCCATTCTTGCTCTCCCACTTGTGCTCAACTTTAAGAATTTACATCAAATCCACTTGACTTGTCAAGCAACTATTTGCTTCTAGCAAGGTTGGAGATAATGTTGACTGCAGTGGTCTCTTTACTAATTGTTTTTCTTTACATGGCAAATAAATTGCACAGTGAAACATTTTCTTCATTTGTAAAATGATGGTGAAACTTGACTTCTTACTGCTCCAAGTTATTTTGCAGTTCACATGGGATGAAATAGTTAATTGGTCTAATTATAACTTTTCCCATTTTATAGAAGAGATCCTCTACTGACTTGGAAAGAAGTCACTACAAGTGACTTCTTGGGAGCAGGATGGGAGCAGAAGCTCATATATACCTTAGAAACTTGAAAATCCACAGGAAGAGATTCTAATTCTTTCCTCTTTTTCATGGATCCCAAACCTTCCTTTTTTCACCAATCTTAAGTCTTTTATGGGCCTTGTGACCCTTTTTCTTCTCATGAATCTTTAGATAAATTGGATGAAACACAGGCTTAGGGCTGGTTAAATATTTCCAGTTACTTGTCCCTTAGGATTTGCCCTCCAAGGAAAATTCTAGAATTCTTATTATTACCACATTTTTTTTATGAGTAATCAACACATTTCCCAATCATTGGATTATTTTTAGAATCCACACTTCCCTGGTGCTGACTTCCAACTGGGATTGGGGACCTGCATTATCAGGAGGAACATAATACGAATCTAATCAGCTGTACCCATTGTCTACCATTTCTTTCCTTTTTCTTTTGGCACCATGGTGTTTAAGAATCCTATTATTGAAAATGTATTCAGACAATAGAGTCAGGAATACTTTGTGTGGATCTTTGGTCACCACAGGGTAAGAGCCTAATCCAGGACATGAGATAGGAGAAAGAGAAATAAGAGAAATTTTATCTTTGAAGATATTAGAAGCAATGTTTAGGATATGGGTGGGGGAAGTGTGTGTTTAAAATGATTATCATCCCACTAAGCTTAAGAAGGTTAGAGAAGGGAAAAAGGGAGAAGGATACTCTTCCTTAATAACAGGGCAGGTATTCTGTGAGGAGGTAACAAGAACACTTTTTCTGGGACTCCACCTGGACCTATTTTGGGAAAACCAAAGCCATGTGTCTGTCTTTTCCATGTGTCAGTGGCTGGTAAGGGGTATGATGCTGTTATCTTTATATCCCTAGCTGGACAGGCCTCCTGAGTGAGCCAAGGCTATTATTGAAGCTAACTTTGGCTTTGCAGTTATTACCCATCTTCTTCCCTGTTTTGATTTATGGTGAGATAATTAGCTGTTAGTTTTTTAATTCTTTACTAACTTATTTGTCTCTGGGAGGCCATGGTTGTTCCCAGCCCATGGCAGGGGGTTCCATAAGATACCCATCTTGAAAACCAGAGAATAAGACTAAGTAAAACATCTAATTAGAGGACAACTTCTTTAAAAGGATAAGAGCTTATTTGTCTTTTTGTTATTATTAAACTAGTTTTTAAAAATTGGGGGTAGGGAGAAGGAAAAGACTGATCAACAGGTACTAAGTTATAGTTATGAGAAATAAGTTTTAGTTCACAGTAGATTGTTCTGCTTCATAGTAGGGTGAGGCCAGATAATGACAATGCATTGTATATATATAAAAAAAGCTGGAAGAAAGGATTTGGAATTTCTCACTAAAGAGAGGTGATATATGTTTGAGGAGATGGAGATGTGTGTTCTGATTTGGGAACTGCACAATGTATTCATGAATAGAAGCATCTCATGGTATCCTGTATATGTGTATAATTTTTATGTGTCAATTAAAAAATAAAGTTGAAATACTATGTAATTTCAGCAGAAAGGGCAGCAATACGGTGCCTGCTATTTTTGCTTACTTTATTGGCAAGTTAAGATCAACTATTTAGAATGTTTTAACTTGAAAAAATTCTCTAGAGAATTTAGCCTGTGCTATTGCTTTTGATTTTCCAACTCATCAGGACACAGTACTGAACCCTGCACAACCTAGAATAAAAGAAACTTAGAAGAAAAATATTCTGTTGTTCCTGCAAAGGTGGGGAGACAGGATCTTCCCATGCCCCCAAATTAATCTTAAATGTCTTCTTCATATTCTGAATTCCAAATTCCCCTCTGGCTTGTGGGACAAATAATTGTGCTCCTAAAAATAGTGTGGTTATAAAAGTCATAATAATCATAATGCCCCCAAATGATTCATAAAATTTATAATTTTATAGGAAATTAGGAAATGATTGAAACTGCTAATAGTTGCACATGGTTAACAATTCCAAAAGTACAAAGGTACTTTGATAAACAAAACAAATAACCCAATCAATAAATGGGCACAAAAAACAAAACAAAACAAAACCTAAACAGATACTTCTCAAAAGAAGAAATACAAATGGTCAACAAATATCTGAAAAAAAATGTTCAACATATCTAGCAATTAAAGAAGTGAAATCAAAAGATATTCAGTTTTCTTAGGAGCATTTCTTAAAAATCATCTAAACATAGATGAATAAAACTAGATACCTATCTCACTCTGCACAAAAGTCAACTCAAAGTCGATCAAAGACTTAGAATTAGACCAGAAACTGCAACTGCTAGAAGAAAATGTAGGCTCAATACTCCAACGTATTGACACAGGCACCCACTTCTTTAACAAGCTTCCTGAAACTTGAGAAATAAAACCAAGAATCATTAAATGGGACAGCATCAAATTAAAAAGCTTCTGCATAGCAGAGAAAAAAGTTAAGAGTAAAAAGAGAGAGCTTTTGGAACGGGAGATCTTTGCCATGTGCTTCTCAGACAAGGAATTAATATCCAGGATATACGAAGAACTCAAAAAATGTAACACCCAAAACAAAACACACACTTACACACATACACAACCAAAACAAAATTTTCAAATAACCAAATTAATAAATGGGCAAAAGCACTAAATAGGCATCTCTCAAAAAAAAAAAAAAGAAAAGAAAAGAAAGAAAAGAAATATAAGTGGCCAACAAATAAAAATGTTCACTATCTCTAGCAATCAAGGAATGGAGATCAAGACTACTTTCAGATTCCATCTAACTCCAGTCAGAATGGCAGTTGTTAAGAATACAAATAATAAGAAGTGCTGATGAGAATGTGGGAGAAAAGGTACACACCTACATTGTTGATGGGACTACAAATTAATACAACCATTTGAAAAGCAGTATGGAGATTCCTCAAAAAACTAGGAATGGGGCCAACACATGACCCAACCATCCCACTCCTTGGTATTAATCCAAAAGAACTAAAATCAACATACTGTAGTAATAAAGGCACATCTGTGTTTATTTGTCACTACCCATGTGTTCTTACACATATCCACCTTTATTGGATATTTATTTTTAATAAATATCAAAAATACTTATTTTCAAATTATTTTTTCAAGTTAAAACATTCAAAATAGTCAATCTTAACTCGCCAATAAAGTAAGCAGAGCCATTCATAATAGCCAGGATATGGGACTAGCGCAGGAATCTGTTAACAGATAAATGGATCAAGAAAGTGTGGTGTGTATATATGCAAGGGAATTTTACTCAGAAAAAGGAAATTGTTATTTACTGATAAATGGATGGAATTGGAGAATATCATGCTAAGTGAAATAGGTCACGCTCAGAAAGCCAAGGATTGATGTTTTCTTTCATATGTGGAAATTAGACCAAATAAGAAAGAAAAAAATAGAGGCAGGATCAGTGGAATGGAGGAAGGAGAAGGGAGGAGAGGGAGGAGGATGGGAAATAAGAGGAACTGTGAAATGAAATTATCTAAACTAGTCTATGTACATGTGTGAATATTCCACAGTGAATTTTACCTATGTGTATATATCTATAAAGTACTAATTAAAAACAATAGCATAAATAGGAGGAAAAACAATGGAGTAGAAAGAGAGAAATGAGGTGAGAGGAAGGAAGGGAAAGGGGGAAGTACTGGGAATGGAATTAGAGCAGATTATATTCCACACTTGTATAATTACTATGTGTAACTATAATAAACTAGTAAAAAAGAAAAATAATTACAAGGCATACTAATAGAAAAAAAAGACCATCAACGTACCCAAATAAAAACACTCACCTTCCAACCACATACGTGCAAAGCTTAAAGAAACAGAGCAAGTATCAGAACCAGATCTGAATGTGGAAGAGATTTGTGGATGATGAGACCTAGAATTTAAAATGAATATGACCAACATGCTAAGGATTCTCAGGGAAAAGGTGAATATGTGTAAGAATAGATGGGTGGTAACAAATAAAAAATGTCTAGGGTTTCTAGTTATACTTAGCTGGAACAGTAGGGAAAGATATATCTGCTCCATTTTCCTAGAATTAGAGCTTTGAGTTATAACTTTTAAAATAAAATTTTATTCTGTTTCTTTGCATTATCTTCATTTCTTCTGAGTTCCTGTTCCTGTTTACTCATTCTATTTCTTTCTTTCTTAAAGGCTTCCCTTAGATGTGTAGTGAACCTTGACTGTATAAACATATTTAAAATTGGGCATTGTAAAAGTAAAACATAGCCGATAGGGGATATGATCTGCCATTCATTGTAAGGATATTGGGCAGGGATCTAGTGATTACTTGGGAGAGGGTGCACATTTATCAAACGCTAATTTATGAAGATCTTTTCTTGCAGGGTTGCCAATTTTTCATTTTTCAGAGAGTCATCCTCAAGCACCCTGCTTGGAGCCAAGTCTTAAGTATTATAATAAATAAAGGAGGAAGAGAACTGAATATCCTACAGTTGAGTTTCAGACTTTTACTTAATTTCCTTCCTTTTATTGTGGCTTCTCACCCTGCTTTCCTCCTAGGATTGTTCTAAATTTTCATGTCTTATGGAGGGCAAAGGCTTATCGGAGGCCTCCTATAAGCCTCTGATAAGCCTTTGCCCTCCATAAGGAGTAGAGGACTACTTCCTGGTCCTTAATCATCAGTTCCTACAGGTCACAGCTGAGTCATCCATTGCTCCTGCTTACAGAAAAGTCAATGTTGGTAGAAAATTCTCTACTCTAATATCTTATGGGTAAAGGTACTGATAATTTTTGTTCTAGATGATCTTTTCAAGGATATTTGTCTAGCAAACAACATTGGAAGATAAAACTAGTGTCTCCTTCTGAGGCAGATAGAAGATTTGTTTACTGACTAGTATAATAAATACAATGTCATCCTCCAGGACAACAATTAGACAAGTTTTCTTGTAACCTCTTTAATATATTAGAGTTTCCTAAAATCGGAGATTCTATGCTATGATGCAAATCCACTACATGTACAGTATCTACTTGTGCCATACCATCCCTGTGGGTTTTGAGGGACAAGATAAATTGATGTGACCATAAAGACCACACTGCTTATTGTGTAGGAAGAATACACTCTCTCTGACGCAGAAGACTCATGTCTTTTGCCAACATATAGAAGTATCTGTGGAAGTAAACTATGAAAGTATAATTTGTAAGCTTTCAAGTCAGGTAAAATCTCAGACACTCAATTCTTGACTTCCTAGTACTACTTTCCACGTGGGACTTGGGAATCTTTCCGAGGCTGCCTCTGTCTTCTTACTTATTCTACTTCTCGCCCTGCCACCTCTTACCATATGTTTTAGTCAGCTTTTTTACCACTGTGACCAAAAGACTTGATAAGAACAATTGTAGCGGAGGAAAGTTTATTTGGTTCTCCTGATTTCAGAGGTCTTGGTCCACAGATGGTCAACTCCATTACCCTGTGCCCAAGATGAGGCAGAACATCATGGAGGAATCATATGAAGGAAAGCAGCTCAGCGCATGGTACCAGGAAACAGAGAACTATACTCACAAAGGAACAGACATAAAGGCATGCTCCCACTTACCCGACCCCTCTAGTCACACCGTATCTGCCTATAGTTCCCACTCAGTTGATCCCTATCACCAGTTAGGTTAAGGCTCTCATAACACAATCATTTCACTTCCAAACTTTCTTGCATTATCTCACACATGAGCTTTTGCAGGGCACCTCATTTCCAAACCATAGCAGTGTATAACTAGAAGACTAGGCTTGGATCCTGCTGCTCTGGGACACACAACTGCTCTCTATTTTTCCTGCCCCAGCTTAGGGATATTTGTTTGAAATAGGAGAGAAATTCTTCTCCTTTCTTGTTTCTTTAAGCTGCTCCTTCTATTCTTATGAATTTTCATATCCTAAGGATTTAGATTTTGCAAAACAGAAGCCAAAAAGTCTTTCTGCTTCCAACCCTACTGTTCAGTTCTTCTGAGACAAAGAGAAGCCTCTTTGATGTTTTGAGGATGAGATGAGAAGGGAAAAGAAGACTGACATAAATTAATATCTCAAAACATATTCAGTCATATTTATATATTATGTTTGACAAGCATCTCTATTTCTTGCTTAACTTCTCTCATTGCCAGAATCCAAGGAACCTGTCTACTCTCTTGTGGACTTTTCCATGGGGGATAGTAATTTTGTAATTACTATTATGTAAAGTAGTTCACTTTCTGAAGTCTGTAGTAGGGAAAGAGGCACAGGGCTGTACTTCTTCACCTTCCATCCTCAGATTTCTTTAGCTACCCTCCTTCCTGTTTTATTCCCATCAGTGTTTGTTCCCCAGCCTTTGACTCTAGAAGACCCGACAGGGACAAAGCTCAATGTACTCAGGGACATTTGAATTAATCAGGCCTTTTCCGGGGAGAATAGTTTTTGAGGATAAAAACCATGCTAGAAGCATGAAGAGGGTGAAGGGCACTGTTTTTCTGGGAAATGAATAATTGAACGAAGGATAGATTATGCTGAGACTTTTAGGTTTGTTTGGTGGACTGAGGAGGGGAAAGTTCAGAGCAATGTTCCTGGGTTGAGCAATTTTGGGACTAGGAATGTTAAAGAGAGAATTGCCAATCTTTCATCTGTCCCTTGGAGAGGTGACCTCTGACTCCATCCAGAAAATAGCAGTAGGGATGTCATTTTTGAAACTAGAGCTAGAAAAACAAGTATGTAAATGAGAGCTGAGAGGAGGATGCTAAAGAGGCTTATAATTATGTCATTTGGTGTCTTCCAACTGGTTCTGTGACTTCTGTGAAGGAATATGTCTAAATTGTCCTGTTTGACATTAGGTTACAAAAAGAGCTAATATTTTTCCAATTGTGCTTCAAATTGATATCTAATTTTCATTAATTTACAAAACTTATTTGGAGAAGAAATTATTAGCTGTATTTTGAGAAAAGTTATTATTTCACCATTTGGACAGTTAAAACAACACTGAGCTGTTTAACCTGAGCCTCCATTTCCAGATTGTCCTCATGGCTGTAAAAGGTCATCTTCCCTTGAAGACTCATGCTCAGAGGGTGATAGGATTTCAATATTTTGAGACAGTTCCATTTCTGACCTTTAATCCTGGACAGAAAATGGGGCTCCTTAATTGAGCTGGAATACAGAAAAACAAAAGGGCTAATATTGGCGTATGCTTAATAAAGTAAAATGAAAATTCTTTGTGAGTCTTTGTAAGTGCCTCTTTTTGACCAAAAAAAAAAAAAATTGATCACATCATGTCTTTTTAACATATTATGGGACAATTTCCCAAGTTTGACTGATTTCTAGCTAGTCTTTATTCAGTAGGTCAAAGAGAGAGAAAAAGACATAAAAACATGGCATTTTGATTTCCATTTCATTAGTTGTGGACCCACGTTTCTAAATCTATCTTCTCTTTCCCATTCTCACTCTTTAGGTAATGAGTCTCTTGCCTTTAGGGACTGTAGTTCTACTTCTGTTACAGCACAGGTTCTATGCATTTTATGTCAAAAAAGTACCCTTGATTTTCTGTCTTAGTAAACTCCTACTCTCTACTAAGAATACAAAAGTTTGGGGTGGCGGGGAAAGCAAGTGAACAGCAGAAAAAAGAATCCTATCTTGTCTCTCTAAGATTTCTGGGTTTTGTATATTTTCTCCTGAGCCACATTCACACAACCTAATGGAGAACCATGTGCTGGGAGAAACAAGAGAACTTATTTCCTCATAGTTCTGGATGCTAGATGACCAAGATCAAGGTGTAGTCATGGTTGGTTTCTTCTGAGGTTTCTCTTTGGCTGGCAGGTGGTCATGTTCTCCTTATGTCTTCACATAGTCTAAATCTCTTTGTAAGAAACCAGTCATAGCATACACCCATTTGATATCATTTTACCTTAGTCATCTCTTTTTTTCCTATTTGCATTTGGTGCACTATAAACAACAGTAGGGATTCATTGTTATGTATTTGAACATGCATGCCATATAATATTTCATAAAATTTCATAAAATGCCATATAATCATTTTTCAGTATTTTCTCTTTTCCTCTCTTCCTACCTTCCCATGATTTATTTCCTCTACTCTACTAGTATCCTTTCTATTTTCATGAAATTCCTCCTGCAACACACACACCATATATTTTTTCCTCTCTAGTTTATACATATGAGAGAAAACTTATGACTCTTGACTTTCCAAGTATGGCTTAATTTGTTGGATAAAGGACATAAATTCATTTACCTGGGACTTGGGGAAATTTTATAACCTTAAGTTTAAAATAGACTCATTTACCCCTCTGCCAGTTCAGTTTAAGAGTTTAGAGTTACAAATACATCTCTCTCTCTCTCTCTCTCTCTCTCTCTCTCTCTCTCACACACACACACACACACACACACACACACACACACACAATACATTTTTGGGAGAAGTGTAGGAAAGAGCATACATTTATCAGAATAGCACCTACTTAGAAGGAAAAGGCTAAGCTGACATGTCAAGTGGGACAAGTTTTGGTGAATTCTTTTTCTTATGGTGCTTCAAATGTTTTTACTGTCCTTCAAAATGCACATGTTAACTTGAGATTATGACTATTTTTTTTTTGTTTCAGAGGTGAGGAGGATTGAACATTTCAATAGTTTTAAATCATTGATGCTTTTTAAAAATAAAAAAACCAAAATAATTTATTTGTAGCTCTCATTAAAATCAGTCCAGATGTTTCTTGGCTTTTCCTGCATGACACTAATCCATATGGTGACTAAGTGTTCAATACCCCTTCCATGTAGTGACTCCTGCCATTCTCTAGGTGCCCTGCTGAATTTTTAAAATAAATTTATTTATTTAGTTTAATTAAGTATATACGACAACAGAATGCATTTTGATTTATTGAACACAATTGCAGCACAACTTTTTTTCTGATTGTACATGATGTTGCATTGCACCATATGTGCAATCATACATGTACATAGGGTAATAATGTCCACCGCATTCCACCATCTTTCCTGTCCCCATATCCCCTCTCCTTCCCTCCCTCCACTTTGCCCAATCAAACTTCCTCCATTTTTCCCCATACCCCACCTTCCCATTATGGATCAGCATCCACTTATCAGAACATTTGGCCTTTAGTTTTGGGGGATTGACTTACTTGCTTAGCATATATTCTCCAACTCCATCCATTTACCTACAAATGCCATAATTTTATTCACTTTT
This sequence comes from Callospermophilus lateralis, assembly GCF_048772815.1. NCBI lineage: Eukaryota > Metazoa > Chordata > Mammalia > Rodentia > Sciuridae > Callospermophilus > Callospermophilus lateralis. The sequence continues at coordinate 57,077,826 of NC_135312.1, read as the reverse complement.
AATGCTGAGTAATATTCCATCGTATATATATGCCACAGTTTCTTTATCCATTCATCTATTTAAGGGCATCTAGGTTTCTTCCACAGTTTAGCTACTGTGAATTGAGCTGCTTTAAAAATTGATGTGGCTGTGTCACTGTAGTATGCTAATCTTAAGTCGTTGGGTATAGACCAATAAGTGGAATAGCTGGGTCAAATGATGGTACCATTCCAAGTTTTCTAAGGAATCTCCATACTGCTTTCTAGAGTGGTTACAACCAATTTGCAGTTCTCACCAGGAATGTATGAGTGTGCCTTTCCCCCCAGATCCTCGCCAACACTTATTATTGTTTGTATTCTTGATAACTCCATTCTGACTGGTGTGAGATGAAATCTTAGAGTAGTTTAGATTTACATTTTTCTAATTACTAGAGGTGTTGAACATTTTTTCATGTATTTGTTGATCGATTATATATCTTCTAATAAGTGTCTGTTTGGCTCCTTAGTCCACTTATTGATTGAATTGTTTGTTTTTTGGTGTTAAGTTTTTTGAGTACTTTATATATCCTGAAGATTAGTGCTCTGATGTGCACGTGGCAAAAATTTGCTCCTAAAATATAAGCTCTCTCTTCACTTCAATGATTGTTTCTTTTGCTGAGGAAAAGCTTTTTAGTTTGAATCCATCCCATTTTTTGATTCTTGATTTTATTTCTTGTGCTTTAGGAGTATTGTTAAGGAAGTCAGGGTCTAATCTGATGTGATGAAGATTTGGGCCTACTTTTTCCTTTATTAGGTGCAGGTTTTCTAGTCTAATTCCTAGGTCCTTGATTCATTTTAAGTTGAGTTTTGTGAATGGTGAGAGATAGGGATTTATTTTCATTTTGTTGCATATAGATTTCCAGTTTTCCTAGTATCATTTATTGAAAGAGGCTATTTTTTCTCCAATGTATGTTTTTGGTGCCTCTATCTAGTATTAGATAACTGTATTTATGAGGGTTTGTCTCTGTCTTCTGTACCATTGTTCTACAAGTCTATTTTGATGTCAATACCATGCTGTTTTTGTTACTATAGCTTTGTAGTGTAGTTTAAGGTCTGGTATTGTGATGCCTCCTGATTCACTCTTCTTGCTAAGCATTGCTTTGTCTATTAAGGGTCTCTTATTTTTATAAATGAATTTCATGGTTGATTTTTCTAGTTCTATGACATTGGGATTTTAATTGTAATTGCATTAAATCTATATAGCACTTTTGGTAGTATGCTCATTTTGACAATATTAATTGTGCCTATCCAAGAATAAGGGAGATCTTTCCATCTTCTAAGGTGGTCTTTAATTTTTTTCTTTAGTGTTCTATAGTTTTCATTGAAGAAGTCTTTCACCTCTTTTGTTATTCTCAAGTATTTTTTTAAGGCTATTGTGAATGGGATAGTTTTCCTAATTCCTCTTTCAGAGGATTCATCACTGATGTATAGAAATGCATTTGATTTATGTGTATTAATTTAATATCCTGTTGCTTTGCTGAATTCATTAATTCTAGAAGTTTTCTGGTGGAGTTTTTTGGATCCTCTAATTATAGAATCTTATCAGCAAATAATGATTGTTTGAGTTTTTCTTTTCCTATTCATATTCCTTTAATTTTTTTTTGTCTAATTGCTCTGGCTAGAGTTTCAAGGACTATGTTCAATAGAAGTGATGAAAGAGGGCATCCCTGTCTTGTTCAAGTTTTTAGAGGGAATGCTTCCAATTTTTCTCCATTTAGAATGATGTTGGCCTTGGATTTTTTTTTTTTTTTTACAATGTTGAGGTATGTTCCTATTATTCCTAGTTTTTCTAATGTTTTGAACATTAAAGAGTGCTGTATTTTGTCAAATGATTTCTCTACATCAATTGATATAATCATATGATTCTTATATTTAAGTCTGTTGATGTGATGAATTATTTTATTGATTTCTATATTTTGAACCAACCTTGCATCCTTGGAATGAACTCCACTTAATCATGGCACACTATTTGTTTAATATGTTTTTGTATGTGATTTGCCAGAATTTTATTGAATTTTTGCATCAATTTTCATCAGGTATATTGATCTAAAATTTTCTTTCATTGATGTGTCTCTACCTGGTTCTGGTGTAAGGATGATACTAGCTTCCTAGAATGAGTTTGGAAGGGTTTCCCTTCCTTTTCTATGTCATGAAATAATTTGAGGAGTATCGACATTAATTCTTTATAGTAGATATTGTAGAACTCAGCTATTAATCTGTCTGTTTCTGGGCTTTTCTTGGTTGGGGGGCTTTTGATGGTGTCTTCAATTTCCTTGCTTGAAATTGATCTTTTAATCATGTATGTCCTCTTGACTCATATGCCTGTAGAAATTTGTCAGTGTCTTCAAGTTTTTCTATTTTACTGGAGTATAAATTTTCAAAACAGTTTCTAATTATCATCTCTATTTCAATAATGTCTGTCATGATATTTCCTTTTTCATCATGAATTTTAGTAATTTGAGATTTCTCTCTCCTTCTTTTTGTTGGGGAGGTTAACTGTTTGTTAACTTTATTTATTTTTTCGAAGAACCAGCTTCTTGTTTTGTCAATTTTTTAATTGTATCCTTTGTTTCAATTTCATTGATTTCTGCCCTGGTTTTAATTATTTCCTATCTTCTACTTGGTGTTTTTTAAAAATCTTTTTCTGGGGTTTTGAGCTATAATGTCAGGTCATTAATTTGTTGACTTTTTCTTCTTGTAATGAACGAACTTCATGCAATGAACTTTCCTCTTAGGACTGCCTTCATAGCGTCCCATAGATTTTGATAAGTTGTATTGGAGTCCCCATTTACCTTAAAGCATTTTTTTTATCTCCTTCCTGATGTCTTCTGTTACAGAGGGAGCATCCCTGGCTTGTTCAAGTTTTTAGAGGGAATGCTTCCAATTTTTCTCCATTTAGAATGATGTTGGCTCCCTTACAGACTGGGTGGACCCATGTGTCATTCAATAGTGTATTGTTTAGTCTCCAGGTGTTGGAGTAGCTTCTATTTTTTATTTTATCATTGATTTCTAATTTCATTCCATTATTGTTTGATAGAATTCAGGGTAATATCTCTATTTTTGTTTTTGAATTTGCTAAGACTTGCTTTGTGGTATTACTTGCTTTGTGGTCTTTTTGGAGAAGGATCCATGTGCTGCTGAGAAGAAAGTGTATTCACTCGTTGCTGGATGGAATATTCTATATATATCTGTTAAGTCTAACTTATTAATTGTATTATTGAGTTCTATAGTTTTCTTTGTCTAGTTTTTGTTTGGAAGATCTCTCTAGTGGTGAGAGAGGTGTATTAAAGTCACCAGCGTTATTGTGTTGTGGTCTATTAGTTCTTATAGTTGAGAAGGGTTTATTTGACATTAATAGATGCCCCATTGTTTGGGGCATAGATATTCATGATTGTTATGTCTTGTTGATGTATGAATCCCTTAAGCAGTATGAAATGTCCTTCTTTATCCCTTTTTACTAGCTTTGGTTTGAAGTCCCTTTGTCGGATATGAGGATGGAAACCCCTGTTTGTTTACCTGGTCCATATGAGTGCTACGTTTTTTCCCACTCTTTCACCTTCAATCTATGGATGTCTTTTCCTGTGAGATGAGTCTCTTGGAGGCAGCATATTGTTGGGTCTTTTTTTTTTTTAAATCTAATCTGTCAGTCTGTATATTTTAATTGATGAGTTTAGGCCATTCACATTAAGGGTTATTATTGAAATATGATTTGTAATCCTGGTCATTTCGGTTTATTTTTGGTTTCTCCTTTGATTGGCCTTTCCTTAAGTGTAGTTCCTCTCTCTGCTGATTTTCATTGTTGTTTTTCATTTTCTTCTCCTGGGATATTTTGCTGAAAATTCTCTGTAGTTCAGGCTTTCTTGCTGTAAATTCTTTTGAACTTTTGTTTATCATGAAAGTTTTTTATTTCATCATCAAATATGAAGCTTAATTTTGCTGGATATAAGATTTTTCTTATATACAGAAGCAAGAGATTTTCTGGGCCTCTGAACCCTCAGAAACACTGGAGCAAACAGCACAGATTGTGTGAGAATAGGAAGCAGGTGAGGAAGATTTTGTTTGTGGTGGAAACAGACTTTGCAGAACTGGAGAACTATATGGTTTCTCCCTTTACAGAATGGGTGGACCCTTGGCTTAAGGGTCAAGCGGCTTCTGGAGCCTTCCTGGGAGATGTGAACGATGAACATAGCTCCAAATCTCAAAGGATGTGGTACAATTGGATTCGAAAAGAGCAGAGCATTATCTTTTTTATCACAAATAGCAAAACAAAATAGTCACTGATAGTCACTGGGGCAAAATCTCTTGGCATCTTTCTTCATCCTTTGTCTGGAACAGGAACTTTCTTAATTGTTGAGAATCAAATAAGCTTCTTTTTAAATCTTTTTTTTTTCTCTTTAAAAAAAATCTTGGTTTCACACACATTTTCCTTTCTTACTGCTTTTTTTCAAGATTGATGTGTCCTTTAAAATCTATTTGTCTTGAAAAGACAGCTGTTAGAATTCTAGGAATACATTTGCACTTTGAAATTAGAAGCCCTGTTGTGTTGTTTGTAACATCCCTGATGGTCTCCACCTGACACTCTGTAGGACCGCTGCAGCACAGGGGGGAGCAGGAGGAATCTCTGCCTTGGCAGAGAAGGGCTCTTCTGCACCAGAGGCCTCTGTACGTGATGTGTCCCCCACCTGGAGGCCAGGAAGTTGAGATTCTTGAGAGACCAGGAGTGTGAAATGGCAATAACACTTAGACTCATGTGGGGATTATATAACTAATTCTCATTCAAAATATTAGAAATGGCCCCTTTCTCTTTGAACATCATATTGGCATGTTTCCCGGGGTAACTTGTTGCTTGTTTTGGGTTTGATATTTTCTTTTGTTCCCTACTGTCGCTGGCGGAAATGTTCTCATGGCTCAGGTGACAAGGTGCCATTCCAGGGAGGCAGAGGTAGTAGAATAGTAGGATTCCTCCTCTCAGGGCTTGGTGATGTTGGGAAGATGTTTTTTTCCCTGGGTTTTTGGTAAGGAAAATGCAATGATGCTGTACTGTTGTTGCCAGTCTCCAGAATCTCCAGAGGAAACTGATGAACCCAGACTAATTCCATTTTAAGATTGGGAGCCATCTCATCAAAAAAGCCAAGAAAATTTAATTTCTGTTTTACTATAAATTACTGCGATTTCTAAACTTGTTTGGAATTCCTGCTGGTGCCTTGAACTCCCCCACACCTGGCTCCCCCTGACCAGATAACCACCCTCCCTGAAACCTCAGTGGCACCTCAAAAATTCTGATGTTGGGATCTGAATTTACTCCCTATCTTAAAATATCATACCATGTAGATCATTAACCTGCTTCTGCCTTTATATTATGCTAGTTGAAATCCTGTTATCTGTAAGTCCTCAAGACACCCCTCTTTGCAACTTTTTGTGCTATAAAATCATGTTTCTGGAAAGATGGGATGCTGATCTCTCTAGCCCAGGGTGTTTGGGAGAGAGAGTCCTGGCCAGCTCTAGTGTACACAAATACAAGCTTGCTTTAATTTGATTTAAAATTGTAGTCGGTGGTCTTTTCTTTGCGTTGGGGTTTAACAGAAACCAACCTTATATTTATTTATTCTAAAATGTGACCACTTGGACAAAACTACCATAACTCATAGGAAATTTTAATTTGGCCTAAAACCAAGCCATTCAATTCTAGATTTTAAAAACGCATCCCTCAATCCTATTTATATCCTTGGCCTTTTATCTCTTCATTCACTTTATCTTATCATGAAGAAAAGTTTGCGTATAGTAATAGTTAATTTAAAAAAAACCAAACAGGAGTGTTTTAACATTTTGACTTGGTTAACTAAGTAGTACCCAAATATCTATATTAAATGTCCTAATACTATCCTTGCTATCAACTGCAGTCCTCACCAGGGTTTATAGAGGGAGACTTGTCTACCTTCCCTAAGGACTGTCACCAGGGTCAGAGTTTGCCTGAGACACTTGGCAATAGCTGAATCTGCAGAGCTGCCCTTGTAAGAGCAGAACCCTCTGATAGGGTGAGGAACATCAGGAACAAAAGAAGATGTGGAAGGCTTGCCTTTGGAGAGATCAGGAATGCAGTTCCCTAGTAGTTGCAGGAGTTTGGGATGATAAGAAGAGTACTCTATCCTCATCATTCCTGTGGATTTTGGTAAAAATGGTGCATAATATAGGAAAGAAAACAGTCTGTTTCTAATTCCTAGGCAGAAAAGGGGTCACAGGAAGTGAACTGTTCACAGATTACATGTATGTTCTGAATTTCCTTTTGGCAGACAGAAATGATATTGTGGAGGAAAAAGATTGAACAGACCCACACACCTACAGCTACCTGATTCTCAACAAAGGTGCCATATGTTGGAGCAAAGACTGTTTCTTCAACAAATGGTGCTGGGAAAACTGGACATCGACCTATAAAAATTGAAACTGGATCTCTCTCTCTCTCTCCCCCCCCTCCCCGCCCCCCAGTACACAAACCAATTCAAAATGAATAAAAGACCACAATGCAAGACCTGGAACCTTGAAATTACTAGAAGGAAAACATAGGGGAACCACTTCAAGATATTACTATAGCCAGTGATTTCCTGAGTAGGACTCCAGTTGCTCAGGACTCAAAAGCAAACATCGACACATGGAATTATATCAAATTAAAAACTTCTGAAAAGCAAAGGAAACAAGTTACAGAGTAAAGAGAGAGCCTATAGAATTAATCATCTAGCAGAGGACTAATATTCAGAACATATGTAGAATTCAACAAAGCACCCAAAGAATAAGTAATCTAATCAATAAATAAGCAAATGAGATTAACAAATGCTTCTCAAAAGAAAAAATATGAATGACCAATAAATATATGAAAAAAATGCTCAAGAGTTTTAGCCATCAGGGGAATGTAAATAAAAACTACATTGATATTTCATCTTACTCCAGTCAGAATGGCTGTAATCAACAGAACAAAAAATAACAAATGCTGGCGAGGAACCCTTTCATACCATTTGTAAGAATGTAAATTAGTTGGCTACTGTGAAAAATAGCATGAAGATTCTTCGAAAGATTAAAAATAAAGCTACCACAAAATCAAGCTATACCACTCATAAGTATACAGCCAAAGGAATAAAATCAGCATACAAAAGAGAGAACTTCACACTCCTATTTAATCACAACACAATTTATAATAGCCAAGTTTATGGAATCAGCCTAGATGCCCATCAGTGGATGAATGGATAAAGAAAATGTGGCATATGCACACAATGTATATATGTGGAGTATAAAAATAATAATGAAAAGATAACAAGAAACAAAAGTAGGAGAGAAATTTTTTAGGGAAGGAGACTAAGGGGAAAGGTGAGGAGGTGTTAAAAGAACGTAGTAAAGAGGGTGGATACAACCCAAGTATGTTATGCATGTATGGAAATGTCCCAATGAACCCCATTAATCTACATGTGCTAACAAGTAAATTCAAAAAGTTATGGTTTAGTTTGCTTTTTCCTTGATTATTCTTCAAATTAAGGCAATGACTAAACAAGTAAAGGCAGATTAAAAAGTGCCTAGGTTTTCACTGAAATAAAATTTATTATTTCAAATGTTCTATAATGAAAGGTCCATGTTCACTCTCCTTTATCTCCTCTTCCAGATTTCCAGGGTAAGGAGTATAGGCTTGAGCCTTTCACCACTAGCTACGGAAAAGAATCCTCCCTAGGGACATTCTTGCAGAGGAGGGAGAATCAATGACAAGAGCTTCTGTGCCCAGGGGAAATCCCATCTGTAACATATCCAAGCCTGACGCCCAACCCTGGGACAAAGAAATGGCTTTTAATAGAGCTGACGTGTGGAAGAATGAAAGGGTGAGTGTAAGCTCCAGATCAATGAAAGAGAGTAAAAATTCAGCAAGAGGCTAACGTAAGGCCTTTCTTTTGCTTAAAACTTTTGAAATGGGCTTTTTCCTATCTTGAGGAGTGGAAAGAAGGTAGCCCCTTGCCATTATGGATCACTGACAGGAGCTACCAGATTATAAAATACTAATTTACAATTGCTATTGACTGGAATATATTTGTTTAACAAAATTTCAGTCTTCCCCCTCCAACACATCATATAAAATGAGAGCAGTAAAACTCCTCAGTCCTTGTAGAGATTTCCAGTGGGCGAGGTTCAGTCTTCGACAAGCGATGTATGTGGAGAGGAGCATCAAGGTCAAGAATCAATTGTGTTTTAATTAACCTGGATTTTTATGGTCAGATATTTCTTTAAAACAAAACTTACTATGACTCACAAAATTAAAGAACTAAAACATGTTCAACAAGAATGACAACAACATAAAATTTTAAAAATTTTTAAAAAAAGAGTCACAAAGTAAAAAAAAATCTCTCAGGGAGATCCTTGAACGAGCGCCCCTCCTGTGAATAGGACTGTGATATACCTACTTCCGGATCTGGGCATCAAGGGGAATGCTGCGTACAGGCAGAGACGGTGGTAGGAGGGAGGAATTCTGTTCTTGACTCTTAGATGCATGGGGTTTCTTGTCTTTGAAAGGAGGATCTGGAATTTCGTCTCCATAGACTAGGAAGATGTGTGGTTCCAAGGAAGAAAGAGTATATCCTAATTCCCATTTCCCTTCTATCTTGGCAGGCGGCCAGGGATTTTGGCCTGGGCAATAGCCTAGGTTCTGAAGCACACTAGGTTCTGAAGGTGATGGTCATGAAGAATGTTGACCAGGCAGATTCAGGTGTGGACCCCAATAAGTTTCCTAAATTCCTTGGAGAAAATAGGCTTATTTATGAATTTATTACAAGTATAAGATTTTTTTACTATGATGAATACTACTTATATATATATATAGATATATTTCTATTATCTTCATAGTTATCTTGATTGATTCCTATTATCTTTCTAAAGTGATATAAGTGGAAGAGGTAAATAGGTTTGCATACAGACTTAAAATTTACCTTTACACCTAAATAGAGAGGGGGACTGTTTTACCAATGAGATATTTAGTATTGCTCAAGTTAACTCTCTATGTATTATTCTTTGTAACTTTTCCTTCTTCCATATGTACAGGATACATCATGGTTACATAGGAATACTTTCATTATATCCTGCCTTCCCACCTGGAATGATTCTCTAGAGATTTTCCTTGATGGTTCAAAGTCTGACCTCTGAATCATGAACATAAAATTGAACTAATTCATGTGACTCCTACACATCAAACACTAATCGTTAAATATTCTCTGTGTGGTAACCCAGAGTCTCTTTTCCTTCATTCTATTTTATTTCTTAAAATATACTTCACTTTACTTTGTTTTCTTTATCAATTGCTCATTGTTTTAAATGTCTAAATGTCTAATGGTTTGTGGCTTAAATCTTCAGGGTCTGATGGGTTTCTATTTCCTCAGCTTCTTGGGATGTATGTAAAGGGTTGTGGGTACAGAAAAGAGAAGAAAAGAAAGCTGGTATTTATACTAGTTCTTTTTCTCTTCAGTCTCAAACTCTAGAATCTATAAAGAGAGACCCCAAAGAAAGCTCTGTGCGCAAATAAATAAATAATAAAATAAAATAAAATCACTTCTCTGCTCAATTCACCATAGCTAAGCTATGGAACCAACCTAGGTGCCCTTCAACAGATGAATGGATAAAGAAAATGGAATATTACTCTGTCATATATAAGAATGAAATTATGGCATTTGCCTTTAAATGGATGGAACTGGAGACTATCATACTAAGTGAAATAAGCCAATTCCAAAATATCAAAGGTCAAATGTTCTCTCTGATGTGCTGATGCTAATACACAATGGGGAGGTGGTGCTAGGGAAGAATAGAAATACTTTGGATTAGATGAGAGGAATGAAGGAATGGGAATAGGAAAGACAGTAGAATGAATTGGACATAACTTTCCTGTGTTCATATATTAAACACATGACCAGTGTAACTCCACATCATGTATAACCACAAGAATGGGAAGTTATACTCTATGCATGTATAATGTCAAAATACATTCTACTGTCATGTATAACTAAAAACAAATAAAACCATTCAAAAATCACTTTCATTTTCTTCAGTATGCTGATTTTTTTTGTTTTATTGATTTTATTTTTTAAATACATGACAGCGGAATGCATTACAATTCTTATTACACATATAGAGTACAATTTTTCATATCTTTGTATATAGAGTATGTTCATGCCAATTCATGTCTTTATACATATACTTTTTTTGCATTACAATTCTTATTACACATACATATCACAATTTTTCAACATACTTTATATTTTAAAAATCACTTTTAAGAATACCAGGAGAGAAAGCCGGTAAAAGAATTTTATATGAAGAAAAGGATAAGTGAAAACCGGAAGTACTGAAGAGTTCAAGTCCACATTGGGGGTGTTGGTGGGCAGATGGGGATCACCTCCTATCTCTCTTGCCTTTGGGATACAGATCAGTGACAAAATCCAGGAGATGGTGGTCTTAAGAAGCCTCAGTCTCAGGACTAAGAATAGCCATGCAGTACATAGTTGAACATATTAGGGTTAAGAAGATCTAGCTACTATCAGCTAGGTAGAAGTTGTGGGTGTGAAACTGCAGGGCAATCCTCTTGTAGACCTTCTGAAGGCATCTGTCAGCTAGAATAATTAGAAATGCTTACATAGCCTCCAGAGAACACTTTGGTTGCCATGCGCCCATCTGCAACCCAAATCTTGGTTGATAAATATTTTTCTTCTGTCAAAGAATGCAAGGCTCCTTGGATGGTAGCTGACTTTAGGCCAGGGGTAGAAAAAGTGCAATGGGAATTTATCATACTTCTTTTGCCTCAAAGCAAAGAAGTACTCACAGAATGAAGGGGACATGTGAGTGATTTGTCTATAAATTAGATAATAGTATTGGTATGGGTATTGGTAAGGGTAATGGTATTCTATCAGATTTAATTTCCCAGTTGTGGTAAGTTTACTGTGATTATGGAAGAGAATGTCCTAATTTTTAGGAACTGCAATTGAAGTATGTAAAGCTTAAGGAATATCCTGTCTGAAACTTGCTTTTTTTTTTTGAAAGCAAAGCAAAGTAAGAATTTATTAAAGCAATGCAAATCTCCCACGGATAAGAGAAGACCTGAGAGGATTGCCCCGAAATTTGCTTTTAAATGTCTCAGAAAACAAATTAAATATTTATATGTGTGAGAATGATGAAGTGTGATAAATGACAATATTTGAGAAATCTTGGTGTGGTACACAGCAATTTTTGCATTATTTTAATCAATTTCCTGGAAGTCTGAAATTTCAAAATTAAAAGTTATCTTGTAAAAACATTTAGAGATGCCAGTTTAAGAATTATTAAACTCTGAGTTTTCATGCCTTTGCCTGAGGTTGACAGGAGAGTCCAGGAACAGAGGTCAGGCTTACTGCCTGGGGAAGGGTATATTGCCTTTCTAATAAAAAAATAAGATGATTAAAAAGTAGGTTAAAACTTACTTTTCAAGTCTAAGGATAATAATATCAAGTTTAACAATTTGAATTAGAATGGAAATGATTTTGAAATGTGAAGACATTTTGAAGGGATATGTGTATTCTAAGTGAGTTCTAACTACTACTAATGTCTGGATGTACACATGGCCTTACTGTCATTACTATGATGTCACACAGAGGTGATAAATATGAAAAATTCAATCAACTGTCATTTAAGTATCTACAACATTTGTGGTGGGAGCCCATAGCAATACTATGAAAAGTATTCCCAATGAAAGCAGGTAGAAAATGGATGAATTAAATCTAATCAAGTGCTAAACAGTCTTGGTATATTGCAAACTCAAATCAGACTGAAGAAATGTAAGGTGTGTAACTTGAATTTAGGGTCATAAAACCAAAACATTTCAGTGAAGTCCGCCTTTATGTATATTTATAAAGCAACAAAAAGAAAAAAAAGACTGGAATGGAGCAAATCATATTTCATGAATCTATTATTATGTCAAAACAAACCCTACAATTATGTATAACTATAACATACAAATAAAAACATTAAAAAAATTGCAACAACTTATTTGGAGGCCTGGGCTTGGATTTCCTAATGGCAGAATGACTGTGTTAGGGGTTTCCGTAGTGTGTTAGTGGCCAGTGAAGAGTCAGTCCTGGCCAGTGTCTCTGGTCAACAGTCTACCTTGCTATGTACCTCTGAACATGGATAGTGACTGAAGAATTTACTTGAGATGACAAACTTTAACATGTTTTTTTAGCATTACAAAATTTCTTTCATGAAAGGAAAACAGATTAATCTTAGAGATAATGACCTAATCCCCATAATATTAACATTTTTCTGTTAATTTAACATACATTTGGATTAAAAGAAAATTGGATGTATTCTAAGCTTTGTGGTTCGACTTGGAAATGTGTGATTCAGTCAACTGATTGGACTTTTGATTCGTAAGCTGAAATGCACATTTTATTACATTTGTAAATAGTGTTGATTGTTTAACAGAGCTTACTTAGAATTCACTGTATTTTAAATTCAATGTTTTAAAATTAGTTAAATATTTAAGTGCTTGGCTAAGTTTTTCTTATAGTAGTATGAAAAATGCTTTTAAAAAGTTAATCATATCAAATATGTAAATGTAGCAAAATGATTAAGGAATCATTTTATAAAAGAAACCAAATAAATTTAGTAAATGAAAGATTACAGAAGCAATTCAAAACGCAAAACAACTACATTGATCCCTATAATAAATCTCAGATATATTAGAGAAAATTTACCTTTGAAATGGAATAAGTATAGATAAAATATTAATATTGAACTAAAACACCCAGTAATGTAAAGATATATGCTATATACCTATAAGGAAAGCACCAATAAACGAAATAATAGAGGGGGGAGGGGGGAGAATAAGGAAGGGAGGGAGAGGGAGGGGGGTGTCTCAACAGTAACATGGGTTTATTGAAGACAAACCTGTGGAGAGGTAGAGGAGACTGAGACCTGTCTTTGCCTTACAGCCTGGGGAAGTTCTAGGGGAGGGAGGGAGGGGGAATTTTGCAGTCAGCCTGTTGCTATGGGGTTATTAGGGAAGGGTCCTTGTGGTCATCCCCTTCCTTCTTCATAGTGGTCATGGCTCCCTGTTGAACCAGGTGTTTTTCAGGATTTTAGTTGCAGATAACAATTCCCTTTCTTTGTGTAGTGATGAAGTATTGTCTGGTTTTTAGGTCGGCCTGAGTCAGAGTTAGCCTGGGGTAACTCTTGCTCTAAGATGGAGGATATGTTTCAAAATGGTGTTGCCTCTGTCAAGTTCTTCCTAACATTACCAAGTGCTCAAATGAAATTTGCTATTGATGAAACAATTAATTAATATGAGACATGGCGATTGTATGTAAATGGATCTTTGCTGTTTTCAAACCTAGGCTATATCCCTAAGAAGTTATATTATTAATAAGAAAACAATAAATGAGGTTACAAAACAGACACAAAGTGAATTATTATCATTCAGAAATATGGAATTCAGCATAGATATGCTATATGAAAACCAAAAAATGGACTCCAGGAAAGTCCGAAGTCCTACTTGAAATTAATATAGAAAAAAATATTAATTTTTGCCACTACTTTTATATGAAGAAACATAGCCTTAGGGTAAAATTTATGTGCTTCTGAATATGCAATTTAAAAAGGAAGACAAAAAAATTTAGATTAGAATCAAGGAAAAATATTAAGATCTATTACATAGTCTAAAACTAAATTAAGGACAGAAGTCAATTTCTTTAAAAGTAATTAAAGTATTAATTAGAAGGTAGATTCAGCTTTATGTGAAAGAGAACCCAAATTACAGTAGACCAAACCTTTTATATTATTTTTGATTACATACAGTCCAGAGATAGAGGAGCCAGGGCTGGCACAGTAGCTCTGCTCTATTAGGTTTCCCAGAGACTCAGGTTCCTTTTATTTTGGTGCTTCTTTAGCTCTACCTGTGGCTGTCAACCATGTGGCCCAAACTGTCTTGCCACTATATTCACATTTTAAGCGGCAGGTCAGAGGAAGGCAAAAAAGGGCTGCCTCTGTGCAGAGGACCCAACCTAGGTGCAGTGTACAGCACCTCTGCTCACACCCCATATGCCAGAACTTGGACATGTGACTACACTGTACAAGGCTGGGAAATGGAATCTTTATTTGGGGTGGAGGGCTGTGTGCCCTGCTAAAATGCTATTGTAATGGAAGAATAAAAGAATGTTTGTTGGGGGACAATTTGAAGTGTCTTCTATAGTGAGGAATCTGAGATTGAAAATAGGAAGGAAAATAACACCTGAGAAGTAGAAGTTTCTTGCATGTCTCCCTCAAGACTGCTGGACTCTGAGGTCCATGTTGCCAAATTTTCCTGGAGAATACCCTAGATTGAGGTGGGAAAGAGGAGGATTCTGAGAACTTTATGACATTCCACAGAACTCGAGGAAAAGTTTCCTAGAGACAGCTTTGTCTTATCATTCAGCTGAGAACTGACATCTGTGGTGAAGGTTATTTCTAGACCTTTACAAGCATCACTGTTGGAAAGCTGGACCTTTTGAGAGGAAAAAGTGCTTCCCCTACAACCTGCTTATTGGGTTGGGATAAGGTCTGACAAGTGTAGTGTCAGTTTTGAAGGTGGTTCTGAGGAAGGGAGAAGGGAATGGTGGGTAATGAATTTTGTTTGATTAGAATCTTCTGACTGTGACTGACAGGAAATAGGACTGTCTTTGTAAAAAAAGAGTCATTCCTCTGAATTTGAAGAGAAAGAACTTGGAATAATAAACACAGCACACATGTAATATGTTTTAGGAATTGTTTAGAGGTTTTGCCTGAATTCATTTAATTCTCATGACAACTATGAATTAGATGCTGATAAGGAACAGACAGATATGAGTGGTAGGAACATGAGGTTAAGGGAATATTTCTACAAACTGGTCACACAGCGCTGAGCCCCACATGCTTTCTTTTTTTAAAAGAAAGCAATTTTCCTGCAGCCCTGTCTGACTTAAGCCAACAGGATATGTTACATTCCTCAGCAAGCTACCTATTATCTGCAGGAGAAGTACAGGCCCCAAATGCTAATAGAACACAGCTGACCCTGAATGGGGGTGGGGTTCAGGCTTTTGTGACTTACACAGACCAGATCCCAGAACTCAGGAAGATAATGATAATTTTTCTTAATCATAAAATCTGTAAGAACATGTTCCAATTAGAAACAGTCAGCATGAGCCAAAGTGACGTAGAGTTGTCATGCATAGTGGGCACTTGAAAGTCTGATGGCATCCTGCTGTTAGTAAAAGGTCAAGAGATGGACCTGGATGGGACTTTCTGGAAACTTCCCTGGGACCCCCCCAATAAAACTGAAGGGCAGGAGGGGCACACCATCCTTTTCTCCGAGAGGACCCATTCTCTCTCTCTCTCGAGGGTTTCCCCTTTTCTATCCCTCCTAATAAACCCATGCCTGTTACTTTGAGCAACATGTCTGAAATCTTTCTGGCATGGTTGCAACAATCCAGATTTGAAGAGGGGTTCACTGTGCTGGCTCAGTTTCATGGCAGAAGGCCCCAGATGTGTAACAATGTTATTATAATTCCCATTTTTTAGCTAGGTAAAGGAGGAACAGAATGATTAATTAATTTGCCCAAGGTCACACACAATGCACAGCTGAAGCTGGGATTTGAAACAAGGCATTGTGGTTGCAATATTTGTGCGTGTGACTAACATGTTGTGCTGTTGTCACGGGGATTTAAAGAAGCTGCTTTTAGCAAAAACACTCTTAGGCCTGCAGATGCCCGATGGGTAACTAAAGTTGGATAAGGCTTGTCATCTCTGCCTCATTTTCTCTCTCTCGCCTTTACAATGTTAAACTTTGAGTCAGGTTCCTGCTCAGCTCTGCACAAACGCATATTATTATTTAAGTAGTGTTCATCTAAAAATGAATAATTCAAGGTTGATTAGCCCTAAACTTACCTAACCTATCCTGTATCTCTTTAAGACTGAGACAAGATTTGCAAGGATATTCAACTATCAGCTTTTATAGCATTGTACCCTGGAGTGGTGCCTAGAAGCTTCCAGATCACAGGCCTGGTAGATAAACAACCTGAGCAGCCAGTGGAAACTGACCCCTCAAGCAGTAAGAACTTCTCTGGAGCAAACTTGCAGAACTAGAACTGAAATAATGATCGACCAGACCATAATTCTACCAAGACTGCTTAATTATGCATACCTCTCATACCCCAACTTTTCCTTTACTTAAAGCTAAAGCTCCTGTCAGCACCCCAAAGACAGGGCTGAGACCCTGGATTTTACCTTGCTTTCCTAATATGACCATGTTGATTAAAGTTTCCTCTTCTGCTTTTCTCACCATTACCTTTTCTGCTTGGCTTTTGGGGTGAGTAGCCAGACCTGGTTTGTTGGGACACCCTGGAGTCAGGCATCTGGCCTAGGACTCTGATAACACTATCTCGGTAACCTTTTCTTCATAGGGGAAATTGTCCTCTTTATAGTTCAGTGTTGGGAAGCATGCTTGTCACATTCAGAGTGTTAGGTAGGTTAGCAGCCATGAGCAGGTGTTGGGGAAAGCACAGACAGTAAAGGGCAGTAACTTAGAGGGAGAGAATCAGACACTGGTATCAAAGAGAGTCCATAGGTCACAGGACTGGGGATAGTAGGAATTTTATCAAAGCAGGAAGAACAAAAGAAACCGTTCCCAGGAAGCTCTAATGCCAGCCTAGAGAGAAAGGAAGCTAAGCCATAATGCTCTCTGCTACAGAGATATTCAAAGTCAAATTGGTGGAAAAGTGGGTTTTTATTCAAGGACAGCTTTGAGGGAAGATGGAGAAAACGTCATTGTTTTAAAAGTTCCATCTCTAAAGACTCTGGGAGAAGAGAGCTTTCAGAAGGGGGAAGGGATCCACTAGGACAAAAGGCAAAAGGTTTTAAACACGTTTAACTTCAGGAATTTCACAGATTTTAACTCCTTCCCAGGAACCTTCCTTATCATGTCAAAGGGAGCCAGAGACTTCTGGGGTCTGCATCAGCATCTTTGAGTTTCAGAGAGGGAGGGGGTCCAAGTTCAGTCCTTCAAAAGCTCCCTCAAATTGACGTGTCCAGTCTGACTTGAACATCCTCATTTTCCATCTTTCTAATCAACTCCTAACCGCTACTATGTGTGACTTGCTTGAAATTCTTCCTGAGTTGACAAGGACCAGCTGGACTTGAGCAGCCCCTTTGGCTCTGTGGGCAGGTCTCTCTCTGCAGCAGAAGCATAGGCCAGGAGAACAACTTGAATATGAGTTGGCTAGAGTGCGAGGGGAAGGAAGGAGGAAACAATCATTCAGGGTAATAAGCTGAAAGAAAGTCCTGCAGCAAAGAGCATCACACTGGAGCTCAGAGAGTTCAGACTTAACCCGTATAACCAGATGTTTCTGCCATTTTCCATTTCAATAACAAATACTGTGCTTAACCTGAATAGGGCACTTAGCCAAATGCTAAAAACTTTCACTTTTGTAACTTTTCTGTGCCTTGTCTTGGAAACGCTTCTTTCTATGGCCATATTTTAATGGGAATAAATGCTTGAAAGTCTTTAGATAACTTAATTGCTATGGTTTGGTTATGACGTATCCTCACGAAGCTCTTGTTAATGCAGGAATACTCATAGGTGGAATGATTAGATTACAAGAACTATAACCTAATCAGTCCTTCCTAGTTTAAATGGACAGGGTGGTAACTATAGGCAGATAGGAAATGGCTAGAGGAGGTGGGTCACTGGGGGCATGCCCTGGTAGGGTGCATCTTTCCTGTGGCCTCTTTCCCCTCCACCCCCTCTCTCTGCTTCCTGACTCCACTACCAGCTGAGTGGCTTTCCTCTACTGGGCCCTTCCCCCATGATGTTCTGCTCACTCTGGGCCCAAAGCAATGAAATTGGTATCTATCTATGTACTGAGACCTCAAAACCATGAGCCCCATCTAGTAAGAATCTGAGTATGATAAGGTTTTCTTGAGACACAGAAACATTTGGGAGATGATTGGCTTGATGTTGAGGCAGAAGTTGATGATGTAGGACAGTTTTCCTCTGTGCATAGACATACAGTTAATTGTGGGAGGTCGCATTGACAAACAATGAGGTCAGAGCTCTGAGATCATTCAGCTCCGTCTTGATTTTTGATTCCTCCTGTCAATGCAAAATAATGATTCTGGCTTACAGGAAATACAAAAGTAGTTTATTCTGATACAATATAAATGATTTTGGCCCAGGAACATAGATTCAAGTTATTCTGAATGACATGTTCCACCTGAGAAGAGGCTATGTGAACTATTATAGTCACAGAACAAAAGAAAATCATATACCAGTGACTTTGGTGGGAGAATTAGGTAGGTGAGCTATAGCAGAGTAAGGAAATTTCTTCTGTACATTTCAGATGTCTTAGCATTCCAGGGAATAAGAATAGTCAATGGTCAAAATCAGAAGTGATGGGCCCCAACTCAGGTTCTTGTTCAAATGCAGAAACCACATGGGGAGGAGGAGGTAGAAATATTAATAAGAACCACTAAAGCCTATTTTAAATGTCAAAGGCAGCTCACCTCCTTTGTCCCAAAGGCAGAAAAAAAAAAGTTGAGAAAACTGAAGGTGGGAGTGTACTGGGATGGGAATTATAAGAAATTTTGGGCTAAAGGACACAACCAATAATCCTTGTGCCTGTTTTACATAGATTTCGATCAATGATTTTGGTGCTGTTTTTAATGCCTGTTTAACACAGATTTTACTCCATGCTCTATCCAGAACCATATATAAACCACTATGCTAACACACCAAAATGGGTTTTTCTGCTATCCGGCTGCACCCCTACCCCAACCCCCACCTGGCAGGAGTTGTCTCTCCTTCTGTCACTTAAATAATTCCCACTGAATTTACCCTTCCCTTTGGTGATTATCTATGGATTTTATTCTTCAAATTTGTCAGACAAGAACCCAGAAGGAAATTGGCAAAATGGGGAATCTAGTATCATCTCAGAACTTCAGTTTCACTAGTCTTAGGGTTGGTGGGGCTAGAAGTTGCTGAGCTTAGTAATACAGTATGAGAATCTTACCTAATAGTAGTAAGAATGTTAGGCAAGATTTAAGTTAAGATGAGTGGCCATTAAAGGGCTAAGATAGCCCAAGGTACTTTTGGCTTTTGACCTACAGTACAATAGAGCATCATGACTGTGGAAAGTCGGCCAAGGTCAAGCAGTCTGCAGGGTCTTCAATATAGATGCAGCTTCTTCAGAGAGCTTCAGTTCATGGTCCTGTCAGCCATGTGGTCTTGAGTAAATGACTTATCCTCTCTAAGCTTCAGTTTCTATATCCATAAAATGAAGATAAGAGCCCCTACTTAATTTTGTTAGAAGGGTTATAGGAGCATGTAAAAGGGCATAGCATAGTAATAATGGACATATAAAAGGACTCAAAATATTCTTGCTATGATTTTAAATAGTATTACTCTTAGGAGAGCTGATTTCACTGGCACTAGATTCTAACCAACTCTATCATCACTTTGGAAATATTGCAATGTGGCTCAGAATTTATGGATGGAGGAGTGCAGGGTTTGGCTCAGGGTTTTCCCCTGCCTCCCATCCTCAGCTAGGGGCTACAGTGTGGTATACTGCTTGACTACATATCTTCCTTGAGCATTTGCAAAAGTGTGATAAATTATCCAAACTGTGGCAAAGTCTCTCTCTATTGTGAGACCTAGGGGTAGGGAAAAGCAATCTATAACAATTTTGAAGTTACTGGGAAACAGAGTATCTGATCTTTCTGAGAAAATTCTACAAATGCTTTGCTATTATTGTATGTAAATCTGAGCTTTGGCGCCAGCATATTTCTGTTTAGCAAATGTGTCTAAATAAATTGATCTGCCTTGTCTAAATTAGTAAGGGAATGGTCCAATCAGTATTCTGCTGCTGCTGGGTAGATTCCCCATCCCCTATCCCCCCAGCCCAAGTATAATTTCAGGCAGCACACCATTGTTCCAAATGCATTTCTGATTGATTTTCTGCCTAACAACTGACAACTTAACTTTTCAGCAGGAGGTCTGAGCTCAAGCCCCCATTTTAATGCTTAGGAGTGTAATATGATCCTGATGGATGGTTCTGAAGAACAACTGGCTTTGTGATAAAAAAGAAAGTGTAGGATTTGGTTCGCAAGCACACACTGACTTCTTCCATGTGGATTACATTACTATAAATTGGAGAAGGGTGGGGGCAGGGAAGAGGATGGTTGCTTTTATGGGAAAGGTCAAGATTTAATTCTATGATTATCTTCTAGCTTATAATTTAGTGAATTCTGTTCCCATTTGAATTCACTGATTTGTGAAAGTTCTTAGTGAGGGTTGTTGCATAATCTACTTGATTCCTTATGTAATTCTACAAAGGGCATTTAAAATCCCACTTGAAAACCCAACTGCAACTAGAGTCAGAAATGTTTAGTGTTCAGTTTTAAGGACTTGCATTTTGTTTTATATAGATTTGATTCCAAACAAGTAGGATATGATCAACCCCAGAAGGTTTCTCCACGTAGCAGTTACATTTGGCATTTGCATTAGAATCAATCCCAAAGCATGGAGACTCCATGAACAAACCTCCAAGTCAATCAAAAGGATTACCAGGATATTGATCCCAAATATCAAATCCACAGCTGTTAGGAAAAATGTATGAGCCATGGTTCTAACTTACTACAGTTGAGTAACATTTGACTTTGATATTCATAGAGGTTCCTTTTCAGTGGCAGATGGAATTCCATTTGGCTTGACTATTTATAAGTTCATTGGAGTCTGGTTAATACTTAGTGACAAATCTAGGAGAATCTGTACAAAGGCACAGTCACATTACTTGGTATCAATGACTGTGCATATGTGCATACCAAATTCTAATATTCCATTTTCATTTATACACCTTTATTCAAGCTGCTTCCTCAAATGGAAGTCTGGATGGTTCTTCCCTATTCTCTTTCCTCATCTACATCTTTCCAAATCGACCTCATATTTTACTGTGAAATCCTCCCCAGTTACTTTGGCTCTTAATGACTCTTCTATTTCTTACTTCTGAATGAGTTTATGACTTCCACCATCTAACTCAGTTTGCAATTATATTATGTTTCATATATTTCCCCCATTAACTGTGAACATTTTTTAAAATCACCTATTCACAGTTCTTTGAGGGCAAGGATAGTATCTCATGCTTCTAATCAGCTTCTCTCTCAACAGTATCCAACTCACTGCCAAGCATCTAGAGATTTAGTAAACATTTCATACAATTTAAAACATAACATCACAGTTTTGAAAAATGTCAATAACCTGACAATCTCTATTTAAGCCATTTTCAGCAGACAGCTTAATTAAAAATTAACTCTCTTGCTGGTTAATTTACACATTCAGGTAGACGAAAGGATGGTAAAGGTGGGGCTCTGAGGAATGATGGAGAATGAACTTCATCACATATTGTTGCTTCTACTTGATCTTTGAGAGCAGATTTAGTAGATAAATCAAAAAAGAGGAAATCTTGCTAAGTATCTCAGTAAAGAGAATTTAGCACAAAAAACTGGAAAAATGAAAAAAGCAATAAGAGGACAGAGGAGTATTGCAGAGCTAGTAATTGTAGGAAGTAGCCATCCCCTAGCACTGGATGAACAAAGCAAGGAGGTTGGGTTAATGAGAGCATAAAAGTTGCCAAGAGAGGTCCAAGGGAACAGTTGCCAGAGAAGAAATATTTCTGAAAGAAGATTCTGAGGAGTTCCTGCAGACAAAGGTGATCTTGATTCAAAACCAGTGGGGTCCTTGATTTACATGATGGAATAGAATTTCAACACATGTCAGTACAGAGAAACGTTTATTTATGAAAGCAAAGATGGACATTCAAGGGAGGGCACAGGCCATCATGAGAGTGAGAGACATTGGGGGGATATTCAGGCTCTTCTTTTAAAGGAAGATTGGTGAGGAGGGGTGGGATGGAAAGACACATGAGACTAACATCAGCTGGTCATTCTCAGGATCGTTAGGATGATGTGGTTTCCATTATTGATCTAGTAGATAATGTTGGAGAGTCCCTAGATTATAGATTCCTTAAAATGTCATATGTCTCTTTACTTCATCTGTTTATTGGTGGGCTAGTTCATAGTGCACAAGGTCATTTTGATAAGTGAATGAATTTATGGTAACCTATGTTTACAGATTTTTCAGAAGTTCGGGAGTGATGGGCCTGGGAGAGAGACAAACTTAGTGGGTGACAGGGCTGAAAAGGTATGTGAAACCTCAAGTAAAATTATATGTCCTTGTCCTTCCTTTATATCTCCTTTTTACTTTTTTTTAAAAAATTTATCCTACCTCTGAACTGCACTCAAACCTCCGAGGGAAGATTTGCTGGTATTAGTGACAAGGTGACATTTGTCTTGGGGGTGCCAAGAAAGAACTTGGAGCCTGAGACCTTTACCATCCTTTTTCCTAGGAGAGGAAGGTGATAGAGTGCAAAGGTGACACTGCGGGTATGTTATGCCAATCTGGAGGCACTCTGGCTGATTAAATTGAATGTTAGCATTCCTTGAAACTCAGCTGTTAAGGAGTCCTATTAATAGCTTCTCAGGATTGACTCCAGCAGGGAAACCCACTCAGACACAAGTGTGATTATTCCTTCATTCTGATTTATCTACTTCATATAGACCCCAACACCTTTATTAGAGACAGGAACTCATTTTACATTAAAATAAGTTGAGAGTTAAAAATTATTGTGAATATATAAATACTGTTAAACATGCTACATGAGTTTCTAGGTGTGTATTTTCCAAATAATGTGTTGGGAGCTATGATATTGTCACAGGCCTTGGTCATGGTGAGCACAAAAGTTAATTGGTGGTAATATTCCCAGATGACTCACATCTATCCTGATTGATCATCCTGCTGCCCTGGCAGGCACTCCGTGCCCATCAACAACTGTAAGTTCACTTTCTGAAGGAATCCTGATGAAAAGCCCTTAGTAATGGCAGAGTACCCTTCTTCTTGAAAAATCACTTGCAATTCTGTTTTTTTTTTTTTAATGGTTGAAATTTTGATATAATGGCCTTCAATCAAGTGAGTGGTTGCCATGTATCAGGCACTGTTTTAAATTCCTTTGATGGTGTGATGCTTTGGTGCACACCTGTTATCCTAGCAATTTGAGAGGCTGAAGCAGGGGAATTGCAAATTTGAGGCCAACCTGGGCAACTTAGTGAGATCTTATCTCCAAATAAAAAATAAAAAGAGCTGGGAGTGTAGCTCAGTGGTAGAGCATCACTGGGTTCAGTCCCCAGTACTAGAAAAAAAAATTCCTTTCGCATATTAAATTATTTATTTTTCATAATCCCAGGAGAAAATATTTTTTTATTATTCTGTTTTATATCTAAGCTGAGATTTCCAAGATTATAATATTTCTTGACACAGGTAAATGGCAGAGCCAGGACTTGATCAGCCTTAGAGTCCACAGTGCAACTTAGTGATCTGACCCATGGAGCCCTTGTCTTCACATCTCAGTAGTTAGCAGGAGACTGCTACATCTGAAGATGACAATTATACTGGCAAAATTGACGAGTTACTCCTGGAGGAACGTTCATCATGTTCTCATTTTAGTATACACTGGTGTCCTCCAAGGTTATACCTAAAAAAAAGGGAAGGAAGAATAATCGGAACAATGGAGCACCTACTATGTAAGAAAGTCTGTGAGGTGATTTTAATATCCTATAAGCTAGATTCCATCAGACCCCATTTTTCAGATAAGAAACTTGGAAACTTGGAGATATTAATTAACTTGCCCAAATCATGTGGCAGAGCTGATATTTGAGTCTATAGATCTTTTTTTTGCCCCCTGGCCATTATAAACACTTTGTATTTCCTTTGAGAATTATTTAAACTTTCAACAATGCTTATACTTCAGATACTTTGTTTCTATTTAGCTTTTAATTTTTTTGTTCATAGCATGAGCCCCATCTCTCCTCCGTGACATCGTATTCTATTTGGAAGCCACGGAAGCCATTCTTTTGCTGTACCTAAAACGTAGGTTTCATTTAGAACATTGGCCTTTTAGAATTGTGGAGATTATTAGCTCGTACTTTTCAAATCAGATTTCCTGCAACTGTGCTCAAGGCAACCTTATTTTTCCAATAGCACAATCATGTATTTTCAGTGAATGGTCATAAATATTGAAGAGTTAGTTCCTAGCCAATTTAGAGGAATAAAGGATGTAGCAGCCTTCAAATTTCATTCTGATTCAATTTTGGTTGAGTAAGCTGTTTGCAAAGGTCACATTTGAAAACAGTGTCACAAAGAGGGCTATGGGAAGTATATACAAGTTTGGTGTGTGTGTCTGATGGGGTATGTAGTTCTTCATTTGCAAAAGAAAAATAAAGGGTGAAGCTATTCAAACAACCAGAAAATATAGAATGGCTGGCGTTTTTTTCCCCCTAATACTGTACAGTGACCATTGATGGGCTCACCAATCCTTTGACAGTCCTACCAAGCACGCTTCTGAAGATTTTTGAATTAATAAAGCATGAAGAAATCTTTATTCACTTGTTTTTATGGCCATTTATGTTTTCTTATGGTCACAAGCTCTGCAGGTTAGAGATTAAACAAATTGTATACACTCAGTAATATTATTAACAAAAATATTTTAAAACCTAGATAGATCTATCCTATTGCTTCTTTTTTATGAATGATAGTGTCATTTAATATTTTTACATTCTAACTTATGTTTTTACAACGTTTCTGTGGGACAGGTGTTATTAATGCCAATTTAAATGTTTCTCTGATTTAGTATTTCTCCCATTCCACTACTACTTACCTAGTCCAAACATGTGTGTGTGTGTGTGTGTGTGTGTGAATTACAATCAAAGCTTCATGATAGCACATGCATTTCCTTTGCTGGAATTAGAAAAAGATGCCCTTCCTGGGTGGATAAATTAGAAAAAGTTTCTGTTTCCTCTCTCAACAGGCCCCTATTTGTCAAAAGCATGCAACCGTATGCACTTGATTATAAATCGTGAAATATTCATAAGCTCTTAAAATTTATGCCTGAATTAGTAAATGACCTCATAATTGGTCTCCTTGCCTTCAGCTTTTTGCCATTCTGACATGTTTCGTGTTTGCTTCATTATCCTTCATCTTCAAGCAGCTTTTGCTACCTCCTCTTTATGCAACCCCCTTAGTTTCTCCCCACTGTTGGAAGAATGAAGCGCCAGCACTACTCTGATGTTCACAACCCTCTGGAATCTGGTCTGGGACCTCCTTTTGCAGCCTGAGCTCCCCTTTCTCATAAGTGTGGGTCCTCCGCTCCTGTCAGGCTGGACTAGTTAGCTTTTTCCAGCTTATCGTGTCATCCCTGTGGCTAAGATGCCATTCCTGTCCTCTGGAACACTACCCTTTACTGCGTAGGTCTGTCCTTGAGCAGGGCCATGGCAGTGGGGCACCAAGGTTTTATCCATCTGCAAAATTAATTTTTGTTAAAACTAAGCATGGACATGACTTTGATAATCTCAAATTTTCTGCTGAAGCACTGCAAAAACCTGTCTCAACATAACAAAAGAGGACAAATATAGCAGAATGTTCAAGAACTTTGCTAAATGAGAATATGTTCAGGATGGTGAATAAGTCTCCTTTGGGAGCGAAAGCACTGAAGGCAGAGGGAGGAATAAGGCCGTCACTGTTGTAAGGCACCCCCCACCCCCAGTTCACTTTCTGAAACTTGCTTTAAATAAAAAACGGTATTTACTTTCTAGATTATTCAAGTAAGTTGGTGAAACATTCCAGTATTAAAAAGGGCACCAGGGTCACAAAAGAGGCTCACTACTTCTATTCTGTCCTTTGTATCCTTAAAAGACCAGATGTTGGCATGCCTTGATTTCTTTTGCCCATGACAATGTCTCCCTTCCCTAATGCTAATGCCATGGATCCTCTACATCATTCTTAAGCAGATGATGTCCCTGCTGTGCCCACACCTCACGAGCTGGCTGAGGAATCCCTCTCTTGCACACTGATGTGTTTCTGTATCTTTCTGCTGGAAGATATTCTCCCATCTGGGGGTGTCTCTGGCCAGGCACGGGTGGATTGGGAATGTTGGAAGGTCACCATCCTAGGAGCCACCCTCAACACGTGGAGACTCTTCACTTGTTTCTCAGAGAGGCTCTAGTAGGATGGAGCCCTGGTTGTCACTTTGGTGACCTGCTTAATAACCCACCCTCACTTCCTCCCGACATTTCCTGGAATCATCTACATAAGCTATTTGCACCCACATTCTTACCTCTGATTCCTTCATTTATGTAACATTCAGTTCTCTCTTCCTTTCCTTGAGGGTGTTCCCATCTCAGCTCCACAACACTTACTCTCAATACACCACCAGTAACATAATTGGTTAAGGTGGCTTTATTGACCAGATCAGTAAAGTGGATGAAGAATGTCCCAATGGACCTTTCTGGAAATTAATACCCACAGGATTTTGAATAAAAGTGGAATTTCATTTCTAAAACACAGGATTTCTTCTACTATTTTCAAGAAAAGTTTTAAAATATTAAATGATTTGATACATTATTTTTTTCATACCTAAGTGCAACCTCCACAGCTTGTTATCCATATCACTTTGATTCGAGTGCTGTTATTAACTCGCTTCCTGTTTGTGTATTTCATCCTGCCTCCTGCCTCAGGCAGAAATTGAGAGTTAGAATTAATGGGGCTGGTGCATGGTGGGGGACTCCAGGTGTCCTCAGCTTTGTGGCCTATGGACTGACAATCTGAAGAGTCCTCAAACAGGGAGCCAGAATCTCTTTCTTCCAGAGCACTATTATGCACATTACCCTACCACTGTTTCCTGGCAGTGTCTAGAAAATCTGATTAGAAACTCATGCAAGATAAAGCATTTTCCCACTGCCATTCAAGTTCATTTCTTTTGTCATAGCAGATTTGACTCGGACAGGGACAGGGAGGACAAGATGCTCAACTGTCCTTTTAGAGTGGAAAAAACCCCGCAGAGGAAAATAAAGACTACTTTGGAATTGTTCTCCTCTGACTGTCAAGATCTCTGGGGTGATTCTAAAACTAACATTTACTTACCTGGTGTTTCCTTTATGAACCCTGCTAAGCGGGTAAAATAAGGACTTGGTTATTACTTTTTGGCCAAGATAATCAAATCAATCCTGGTCTTTTTTTTGAGACAAACTAAATGGTAAATGTCTAGTTTCAAAGCTTGCATTTCAGTGTGTTTTGGTTCATTATGATACTGTGTGGTCACCCTAACTTTTTTAGAGTACTTATTGATAGAAGTTCTCAAAAATGAAATTATACATGGAATAGTTCTCAGCCAAATATGGACTTTCTCCACCGTCCCTTAATTCTTCTCCTCTCCTTTTCTCTCTTTCTCATCTATATTTTAGGATCAATTTCTCTTGCAGAAGGGTAGACAGTTTCCTCATGGGAGTAAGACTTGAAATGTTTTTCTTATATATTTTTGATGAGATCCTTTCAAGTATCCAGCACAGTGGGATCTAGAACATAATAGGATCTTAATAAATGCCTGTTGAGTACATCAGTCAGATGGGGAAAGGATCCTGGCCGCTGATTTCCAAGACAGACGCCAACATTTGCCCGACTATACATGTCAAGCCCGCCTATCTTTTGGAAGCTCTAATGCTACAACTGTGTTTGCCAACAAAAACTGAGATGGTTATATTTGAATTTAGAAATCGGAGACTTCATATCTGGGTTTACAATCAGATATCATGAGCATAAAGCAACTGTTTACTTTCATATCTGACTAAAAAAGAAAATAGGCATTAGATATAAGTGAGGAAAACTTACAGTCCCGGTTCGTTCTGCCACTAAAAATCTGATTCCTTATGCTTCAGGGACCTTCTTTTCCTCATTTGTAAGATGAGGAGGTGGACATCAACAACCTGTATTGACGTCCATCAAAGAATCAATGACTTTAAGATCTTCTCTAAAAAACAAGAAAAGACTTTTAAAGTTCCTCTTCATAAAAATGCCCAGACTTCTTTAAACAAAAAGAAGTTACTAACATATGGTTGCCAGGAGAAATTTATGAGTTGCTCTTCCACTTGACATATGGGGCTTTCCAATCACTTGCAGTGGAAAAATATGCTTTTTACTCTTGTACTGTTTACTAACTATATCGAAAAGCTGAGAGGAAGAGAAGAGCAGGAACCCTGGGTTCTGAAATGTTTCTTAAGGAAAAAGAAGAACTCTGCTTGTCCTGATGCTTGGTTGTTGAGAAAATGTCTCCCTGATCCCTTCCCTGTCTGACTGCCCGTGCTCTGGTTTGGCTCCATCGTCTGCTTCAGGCACGTGCGTAGGATTTCCAGGTGGTTGCCTCCTCTGAGGTAGGATGCCTCTTTCTGAGGGCAATCTTTACCACCCTACTTCCCACATGCGGTATGTCCCTTGCATACTTGGCCTTTAAATTTCTTTCCTCTAACTTTTAACAATTATAGCTGATGGTGTAGATTTGAGACCTGACACTTGGGAGAGGTACTTTACCTTGACATCTCACGTGCCACCACTTCCCGGGTAGCATTTGAATTGAAGTGGCCCATAGAGGACCCTCCATCATTCAATACTACCTCAGTGCCAGTGATACACCACTGCAACTTGGCTTAGTTTTTATTCAGCTAAGACCATACTCTATCGCTCTGATTAACATGGGTTACAAGGGGAGAGGGGACTGTGGCTGCTGCTGCCTAAGAATGGCATATTTTTATTCCATTGACTGATGCTACTCACAGCTCTGAAGCCAGTGTATTCCATCTTTTATTGAAGGATTAAAGGAAGGGATTTGCTGATATGGTAACTGAGATTTATTGTAGCCCTTCAAAACACCTGGTGCTGAAATGGAGGTAGAAAAATGAAGCTGGACACAACTGACCTCACACAACGAGGGAATTTCCCCTCAAGATTATGTGCAGAGGCCCTGATTTTAAGATCACTGATGATTCCATAGACTCATAGCTTACCACTGCTGCAATTGCAGCCATCCCACCAACATCAGAACTTCTACATTTCATTCTAACAACTATTACTGCTAACAAGACATATTTCCCCTTTCAGCACCCTGGAACCCTGGTGTTGATTTAAGTTTTGTTTTGTTTTTCCCTTAAGCACTATGACCAAAATTTTATGATGAAACTACTTAAAATAACATCTATTAAATTATAATAATTCACACATAATATTTTGTATACATTAATATTAATCATCACATTTAGTCATAAAAACAATCTTTATAAACTAAGCAATATTCTTTACTACAGTTTGTCTAAACACTGAGGCCCATGAAGTAACCTACCCAAAGTCATTCTGTTGGTAAGTGACAGAACCTGGATTCTAATTGAGTTTTCAGAATGAAAACTTCTAGCCAATCTAGTAGAGTAAACAAATTTTTTTTTTCCCTCTTGTAATATTTGGATTTGAAGTTTAAAGGGTTCACAAATGCAAACATGCAAAAGTACTGCTTTGGACAATGAGTAGTCAAGCTGTATAGTGTATTGCCCTGTGAATTTGCCAAATTAGGGTAAACTATGCAACAGGAAAAAAAACTCACTCTGAATTAGCAGTAACTAAACATTAACAGAATTGTTTCTTGCTTGTGTAGAGTCCAGTGGGAAATGCCTGACCCTCCATATGCTGCTTCACCCTATAGTGACTCAGGAAACTAAGTTATGCCAAAGCCAAGGGAGAGCAGATGGAGAATTCCCCTATTTTTAAGGCTCTCAAGTGGAGAGTGATACACTCACATCTGTTCACATCTGTTCACAGCCATCAGCCAGAACCAGGTAGAAGGTCCCAACCAAACCACAGGAGGCTGGGAAGTACGGGGGGGTGGGGTGGGGTGGAGGGGAAGGATGTGCAACTCTAAGGGGACCATCTCCTCAGTTTATTTCTGGAAAAATACAATTCCTTCAAGAAAATTCATTCAGTCATAAATTAATATACCCATAAATAAGAAGCCAGGGAAAACAGGACAATGTTCCCTCAGAATCCAAGTCTCTTGTTGACTTAGGAAGATCTTTCTTTTATCTGAAAACTGTGTGATCTTGATAAATTTTCATGGCTTGGCCTTCTGCATTCCTAAATGATAATTTATATAATTAATAATGAAGCAGGAGAAGAGACGTCTGAAATCTTCAAAATCTTCAAATCTTGGTTGAGGTTGTATGGCTTGCTTCTCTTTATTCTTTCTTTCTTTCTTGGAAAAAAGGAAAAAGAAGTTTTATTGCTTTATTAGCAAAGGAGTTGCTTTACTATTTCTAAATATTAGGGAATAGAGGAAGTCCCCCCTCTTGGGGATCCACATGAATAAACAAGAACTGTAATTGGATCCTGTGACTGTCATTTGTTTGAACACCTAACCTACAAGAAAGCAGATACCATAGAGCTTGCTAAAGGACAGACTTCTACTTTACCCAGTCTTTATGATATGACAACATTTTTTCATGATTCTACCTTTGGAAATAATTCAAGAAAAGTAATTTACCAGCAGAAGGCTGAAAGCTAGAACTGGCGATTCTTATTAATACTTAATATTATTTTGAGTAGAGGACAAAAAGAATTGTGTTTTAAGCCTCCCTAAATATATCTGTCTCCTACGGTTCTAAGTCTTTTATAGTCAATCTTATACTTGGACCTGACAAAGAGAAAGGGGTTGATTTAAATGTTTGGGTGAACAAAGGGCACCAGAAGTTCTCAGAACATGAAGCCCACACATTAGCCACCTCAGTCAGGCTACATGGATTGTTGGCCTCGCTGTGGGAGGTGTCTCCTGTGCTTGTAAGCCTTGCACCTTGGCTGTGCCTGCAAGCTTTGTCTAGCAGAAGTACCCATCTTTTGGTTCAAACTCAACTTTAAATACTGGCATTCTTCAAAAAAATATATACAGTATGATCTCAGGCTAACTGTGTCTTGCTTATTTTTCCAAGTAGAAAAGTCCCCAGTTCTACTCTTTGTAGAATTTCTGTGGTAGTTGCCATCTTTCAAGGCTTTTTGTCCAGAAAAGCAGATTTTGAGTGCAGAGTCTTCGTTACGTCCATTTCTTGCATGTGCCCCCACTTGGTAAATAGGATAGACCACAGAATTACTTTGTATACTATGCAACATCTCAGTGTACAAACTATTTTCAGGAAGATGTTACCTGTGAATGATCATGCATTTATCTTTTGCTACCTTAAGGCTGTTCTCTCTAGCCAGCACATTACATCATCTTTTCTAGCTTTATTTCCCCTTTTATCATTAATCTTTTCTTCAATATTGTACAAAGGAGTCATTGTCCCCTGTCTTTACTATGCGCCCACCAAATCAGGTTTGTTCTCATGAGAAGTGCTCTATGTTGAACCTTTTTTCTAGAGAAAACCTGGTGTGTGTGTGTGTGTGTGTGTGTGTGTGTGTGTGTGTGGTGTAAATATATAAATATATATACATAATACACACTATATATATTATATGTATAAATATATATATATATATATACATATATATATTTTAATTTTTTACAATATATACAAACATTCTGTTGTTGAATAATCTATTTCATCAGACTTTGTTGTGAGTCAGTCTTAGGTTGCTTCTGAACATGTGAAAAAGTCTCTGAACACTCTAAGGAGTCAGGGAGATTAGAAGAAGGCTGTGTACCTGGGAGGAAGAGGGAGATACCTGCAAGCAAGAAGATTGGTAAATCCTGTTACCTAAGCTTGAAAGTTAGGCCCTGAGAACTAAAGGGGACATTTTTCCTTATGCCAAATGAAGCTGGGAGAGAAATAGTTTTAATTTACTTTCAGAATATGATCGTGGGAAGAACTGGCAATGAGAATTTGGAATATCCAAGGAATTGAGCTAAAAAAAAAATTACAAGCTTAGTTAAGATTGAGACATAGAATAAACAACTAGTAAAGACCTGGCCTAAAAGTTTAGCTGTATTAAGCTACTTTATGTAACATGACAGTTTTTTCTTTTTTTCAAGTAAGTCAAGACTTTTATTTTGTCACTCTTGTTGCCATTTTTAGTTCCTCAAAACTTGTTTAACCTGAAGCCTGAGGCTCAAATAGAGAAAGCCTCACTATAACTTTAGAGTGGGTCTGTGGGGAAATGTTGATCTTGTCTCTCACACATGACCAGGGCTAACCACGTGCAAACAGAGCCAAGGCCGTGTGCACAACCAGCTCGTGATGCAGCTCTCCATGGTGGGATTGAGGCCACCGGCATTCCTGGATCTCAGCCAGTTACAAAGCCAAAAGTTAAACAGTAGCTGATATGTTTGTGAGAAAAACCCAGTTGGAGGAATTTCTTAATGACTGCTTTGCCACTGTGTATAAAGATGCAGCATCAGTGGTATCAAATACAGTTATTTCTTTATCACCACTATTATTTTTATGGAAGACCTTTCCAATGGATCTGGTTTTGCATTCCTGTTGATTTCAGGAGTAGCTTAAAGTTTCAAAAGTTAATCTGGTAATCAGGAAAAATTTCCCCTTTCCTTTGTTATTTCACCTCCCCCAAACTGGAATCTTTTCGTTTACCAACTAGGGGATTCTTTTTATGCAACAGGAAAATTTGCTAACTGAGTCATATTTTCCCATAAATGGCAACATGAGCTGTCCTGTGATATATTTTTAGATATTGGATTAGTCTTAGAATGTGAGTTCTGCACTGTGGGAAAGAATGACATGACCTTACTAAGATTTGAACTCTGCTTTCTGTCACCATGGTTACCACTTGATCATCCTAACTTGCATACTTAGAATCCAAAGGAATGAATCAAAATAATATTCTCCATAGCAGACAGGGGTCAAAATATAAAATGTGTACCTCTTTATATGAACAAACATGAACCATGTATGGACTATAGGACAAAAATGCCTGCAGGATAAAAAGGGACAGAGAGATGTTTTGCCAGAGAATGCAAAATTTAGGCTGGTCTTTACAATTTATTATTTAAGGAATGTAGGTTGCAGAACTGCTTGAGAAAACTAAAAATATGATAATAAATGCAGCATTCCAAATGTTTCATGCAGCAGGCCATATGGAGTGTATTTTACCTGTACATGGTTGCATTTTAAAAAATCTTCTATTGCACCTAGCTCATAATATCATATGATCTGAATGACTATCTGCACTGGCATTATATTTTCTTACCATTCTTTCTTTCAAATATCATGTTTGCAGCAGAATAAAAATAAGCTTCATTAAAAGTTTTAAACCTTATCTTAAAATGTTTGAATTCTAAGATATCTAGAGCACAGCCAGTATTCTGTAAGTGTTTATCTGTTTCTACCTTTCGAGATCATGAGTCCATGGAACCAATAGCATGATTTCTATTCTTTCAAAACGATATGTTAGTGATTTAATTTTGGGAAATAATATTTTAATACAAAAAAATCAACAAATAACTTGCAAAGAAGCAAAGTTGCACCCATGCAATGAATCTTGATGATCATCATCTAACATTTTTATTTTACAGAGCACACCTTACCTCTCAGTGGTAATCATAGCAAAACTGTATATTTGAATATATATATATTATAGTTTAGGTTCTTTTTTAACCCTTCTAAAAGGGAAGGAAGAGAGATTGAAAATACAATTTCTATATTCTTGAAAGGGAAAACTTTTAAAGTTCTTCTGTGTTTCAGGGATTATAGAAGTTCTAATTAGGGATCAAGCTGAGTGGACTGGCAAATGCAGTACCATTTTTTTTTTTTGATTGTGGCATTAGTGTGCATTCAGATATGGGAGGTGGGTGAGACTGTGGCTTGCTGTGGGATTTAGGTGAGTAGGACCTTGATTTCTCTTGAAAGGAGGAGTTCAGCCCTAGAACACTTGTGGCCAGGACTTCTTTTCACCAGGCTTAATGGCTTTATTCAGGAAGAAGTGATGCTGGACAGTTCCCTCCCACATAAGCATTGAGTGCCCAGGAGCAGGCCCAGGACTTAAAGGTCAGCATAACAACAACAACAACAACAAAAGTGATGTTATTGTGATCTTGGACAATCATTTTCTCCTTTTGTTCATCTTTGCTTTCAAGTTTAAGTAATATCCTTTTCAATTTTTCATTTTTATGTTGACCCTATTTGTTTTTGCAGTATTTATTTATTTATTTTGGACTGAACTCTGGGAGGGGCACTTTGTCACTGAGTTACATCTCCAGCACACCCTCTACCCCCGCTTTTTTTTTTTTTTTTTAAATTGGGAGACAGGGTCTCAGGAAGTTGCATAAGGCTTCGCTAAGTTGTTGAGGCTGGTCTCAGACTTGCAATCTTCCTGCCTTAGCTTCCTGAGTTGCTGGGATTACAGGCATGAGTTGCTCCATCTGGCCATTTGCAATCTTATTTGTCATCAAACTTGAATTTTGGAGCCAGGAATTTGAAACAATAGCAATAGTATCTGGAGGAGTCAGGAAATGAGATTTCTCAGCTCATACTCAGGTTTCCTTAATGCAGAGCACACTCAACATTCTCAACACACATATACTGTGTCCTTTCTTAAGATTCTACCACTCCTTTGGGTAAGATAGTTACTCTAAGACTGGTGTGTGTGTGTGTGTGTGTGTGTGTGTGTGTCTGTCTGTCTGTCTGTCCGACTGTCTAGAAATCTAAATTTTAATAAACATACAAGATGTTTCCAGAGCAGGTAGTAACTGAGAAGTACTGACATCTGAAGAAAAAGCTATCTTGCA
This sequence comes from Callospermophilus lateralis, assembly GCF_048772815.1. Taxonomy (NCBI): domain Eukaryota; kingdom Metazoa; phylum Chordata; class Mammalia; order Rodentia; family Sciuridae; genus Callospermophilus; species Callospermophilus lateralis. The sequence goes on along the minus strand of NC_135312.1, from coordinate 57,043,112 downwards.
TTTTTCTATTTTATCAAGTTTCAGTTACAACAGCTGTGCAGTAAACCACTTTAGTGTGTTGTGGCAAAAAACAGCCATCTTATTATGCTCATGGATTATGTAGTTCATGAATTTGAACAGGGAACAACAGGGGATTTTTTTTTTCTCTGTTCCATGATGTCTGGGGCCTTGAAGACTGAAGGTGACTCTACTGCTTTGGCATGGATTCACTTAGAAGTTTCTTCACTCACATGCCTGGTAGTTGGTGAAGGCGATTGGCTATGACAGCTACACATTATGGCCTCTCCATGTGTCTTTTCTCGTGAAATAGTTTGGATTTCTTTACAGCATGGCAGCTGGATTCCAAGAGCAAGTGTCTCAAGTGAAAAAGTGTGCACTATTTCTGTAACCTACCTCAGAAGTTTCATAATGTCACCTCTATCATGGGCAGAATCAATCAAGGGTTTTTCAAAGATCTGTCCAGGTTTGTGGACTATAAGATCATGAAAGAAAACCCCATGGAATGAGAGGATTGTGAGTGTATTTGGAAAATGGAATCTTCAACAGAGACCAATAATTTAATTGAAAACTGTCAAAAAATCAGTAAGGACAACTAGGAGCCCAATATGGTTGACAACATTATAACTGAATGATTTTCTTGTTGTAAATGAAAATGATTAAAATATATTCAGTCAGATGAATTAAATTACATGGAACTAAGTAAACTCACAAACAATATCACTGAGATGCTTCACCAATCTTAAAGAAATATGACTCTAGGAGATGGGGATACTGGGAAATTGGTATATGTTATTGTGTCTAAAAGCAGGGAAATGATGGTTTTTATGAATGGCAGGCTGAATAAAATCATAGAGTTTAATAAATTAAAACCAGATTTTCAAAATCCAAGCCAGGGATAATATATAAATGCTACAAGTGTGATACAAAGTAATCAGATCAGAGCATTTTTGTTGGCTATGTCTAGTCAATACCTAGAGTCACTGTTAAAGCTACATTAGGCAGCCACTACTATTTTTTTTTTTTTTTGGCACATGAGTTAAAATCTATTCCTTATTTATAAATAAAAAGTGAAGTTTTTAGGTGTCAATATAACGTCAATAAAAATGAATTATGCCATACTAACTTTATTATTATAATTATTATTATTATAAATTTAACAGATGAACAAAGCAAGGTTCAGCAATATTTGTGGTATAATTTGGCTTATATCAAGAAATTTTACACATGATTGCTCATGATATATTTGGAGAAAACATGGAAACCATTAGTTGAACACAAAAACAATGGAAGATACTAGTTACTGGTAATGACAACACCTCAAAAAGAGAGATGATTTCAACTCAGTTGGAATATTCTGTGTTCAACATTTTGTGAAAGATTGGAAACATTAATGGTACACTAATCACATTTGTGGAAGACATAAAGTTAGAGGAGAACAGGGAAGTTGTATGACAATAAGAATCCAAAAATATCTTGTTATGTTTTATCTAACAAGATGAAATTCAACAGGACATATAGCTTTCTAACTGATTTTTTAAAAATACAAAAGATATAAACTTGACTTTACAATAGTATGTGTTAAGAATACTTCCGTATTTTAATTCAGAGTTAGAAGAAAAAAATCAACCACTTGATCTTATTCTCAAAAGAAAACAAATACCCCACAAATCCTGCTGATAATTCTCTTACTCTTCCCTGCTCAGAATACAACTGAAATATTTCATTAAGTGGAGAACACTATAACTTCAAGAAATAAAGAAAAAGCAGAGCATTATCCATGACTTGTGCTCCATGGAGAAAAGAAAACAAGAATATTTCATAAAAATTTAAGTCATAATATGTGCAAAGCTTTGTGCTAAGAACTTTTCTCTTATAATCTAAATTTCACCAATGCTATTAAAGGTAGGTATTATTATGACTACTTGGTATGTCAGGACACTGAATCATGGTGCCTTAAATAAAGGGTCTATATAGCTGTAGAGTGGAAGAACCTGAATTCTAACACAAGCATTTTGCCCAAAGCCCCTACTCTTAATATCTATGACAATGGTTTGCAGAATTTTAGTTTTTATGGGCATCATTGTGAGGAACTTGTAGGTCCAGATTTTCAGGTCCCAATGTTCTGAGACAGTGGGACTTGTTACTTTAAAATACTACACAGAGACTCTGCTAGGATCATGGGCATATAGGTTAGTTTTATTCTATACCCTTGCTGTGGTAGTTGCTTTAATCAGAAGAATACATTTAGTTAGCCAGTATTTGATCAACCTAGAGAAATCCAATTATCTTTATCTTCAATAATACCAAAAGTTTTAAAATCTGACTAATAAATATTAGAACTGGGTGTTTCTTCCTGAAATTTGCAGTTTTCATTACATGTGGATTTCCTGGAAATATCAGAGGGACACTGGCTGCCCTTGCTAGCTGGCTCAGTAGTTCTGTGTCCTCAGGAGTGACTCCCAGAGCTTGGTTCCTCAATGGCCTTTGCTAAATGGCCAACCTGGAGACTTCATTATCTCCTGGCTCTGAGCAGAAGGCTGAATCTTGCTGCTAGAATTACTTCCAGTAAACTGTCCAATGGTAAGTTCTGTCAGAGAACCTGGAGGAACAGAGAGCTATAGCTCCACTGGCTTTTGCCACACCAGTGGTATGATTGTTGAATGCTTGCTAAGAAATTGGGATATACCAAGATTCAGCCTGAGGTTTGCTTTTAGAGGGGTCTTGAAAAGCAAACCCAAAATTTTCACCTACAACTAACTGTGGAAGGGAACTGATATTTGCTATAAACCCTGAAAATTGTGTATAACCTAGTTGAATTAGGTTAAGACTGAATAAATGGAAAGTATTTTAGGTGATTCTGGCTTGTGACATACTGCATAAATTTGCATCTCCTTGATCATTCAAATGGAGAACTAAGGAACACCTGGCAGTGGATTATGGGAGGGATTCCAGCATGGGACATGCAGCCAGGTCTCCATTTAAAAAAATAAATTAAGTCTTCTATACAGTTGAGATTCAATCAATTAAAAATATACATGTATCCATACAGATATCTCCAAATCTTTGTACATAACATAACATAATCTGTTTACATGTCATTAAAAACACTGTAAAACGTAAAAAATTTTTTATAAGAATCATTTGTTCTAGTTAGTATAAAGAAAATTTTGTGATTCTCATCATACGCTTAAAGGCCCACAGCAAGACATAAATTTTTCTTCTAGTGTCTCTCACTGAACCACTGGAAAGAGCCCTCACCTGTGATCTACCATATTTCACTGCATAATTGTTGCCACCACATGTACCATGTTATTTTCAGTCCAAAATTGGTTTGTAACCTTTCATTGCATAATCATTGCATGATATAGTTCTATTCCTCACACTGCTAACAGATTAAAAAAAGCAGCAATGTATTCTCCTGTGACATGTGGATATGCATTTGTCTTCTCATGCACTAGGAGCCACAGGTCTACAAATCTTAGGGTGCATGTGCTGTCACCATATTTCCAGTAAACACGCATAAGTGGTGCTGAAGATGGTGTGTCAAATAATGAAATCAATGATAGCACAGAATCTTTGGTTTGTCATGATGAAAAAGTGTTGGAATGTTTTGTAGGACATTTTATAGTAATAGGTAAACATCAATTCTTGAAATATTTAAATCTGTTGCTTCATACTTAGACAATAAATGCAGTGAAAATAATGGGCCTTGTGCATAGCAACAACACTATATTTTGTTGATGAACATTTCATTGATATCGAAGAGCGAAGGAAGTATTGAATATGACAAAAAAGTCAAATAGACACATAGAAATGAGCTATAAAACTAGTGTGTGAAGCACCTGAATGCAAAATGATATAAAAGCTTATGAATCTTGAGAAATTCATAAAGCGTAGTTAGTGAAGAAGAGATGTGGCATATATATCCAAATCATTAAGGAAACATCTATTCAAACCTAGATGGAAAAATGACCAAGGAGATAATTTTTTGGGGGGAGGGCTAGAAATTTATATTGAAAAAATAAATAGAACTCATAAGTTGATAGTATGGATTTTTAAAAGTTTAAACTGGCACCTTGTTTTTCACAAGACTAGGATTTATTGAGACCATTTGTACGTCAGCGCTGTGCAGCACCAAATGAGGTCATGTCTATCGTTCTCTGAGACATTGCAAAATGTTATGATGGCTAAAAAGTCATCAGAAGAGGATAAATTATGTATAGTTTTAGTAGATGTAATGATAACATACTTGAGTTATTCAGCTATGGTAATCCATACATGGAATCTTGTTGTGTCATGATTAATAGACACTTCCTATATTCTTAAAGAACTGCAGATGACAGTGACTACATACTGTTTTGTTACTGTTTGTACTATGTGGCTTTCTTTAATAATATTCACTGCTTTTAGAACAAATGCACATTGATTAGTAACTCCTTTATTCACAAGATAATAAAGGTTGCCAGTTTGATATAATATATCACTTGGTTTGTTGATATTTTAATGTAGATTTGACATCTGATGTTAAATATTCAATTCAGTTGGTTATTTGGTGACATAAAGATCAAACAACAATTTGACTGAAAGTTTAACTTCTCAATCAGTTGCTTGGGGTTTTCCCCTCTAAAATTATCAATTTTATTAAAGGACTTCCTGTTTTGTGTATTGCAGGTCCCCAGCAGGTAGAACATAACGGACAAGAAAGCTTTAACAGTGAAAAGGACTAGGGAATTGGGGAGTGGTGCTTTGGATGTACTATGTCAAGAAAATGGCAGAAATGCTGGTTTGCTTTTCTGGTTTATAGTTAAGAAAATATATACTGTTTAATCACACCATTCAATGGAAAATTTCTTTCTTTCTGTTTACTAGTAATAACTTTAATGATGAGATAGTGTTTATTTTGAGTTTTTTTCCTTTTGATTTTTTTTTTTTTGCTATTGCATGTTATATTTAGTAGAAACTAAGTTTAAAATGATATTTATAGAGATTATGTAAAGTACCCATTCTGCTGTGGTAGCCCGATTCTTCAAATTTACATGCTCTGTGGACCAAGAGCAGCTCTAAAATTGCTCAGCCGTAGAACTTGTCAGAACTTTGGAGATGATCTTGTCCAACTCCATTTCACAGATGATGAAATCAAGGAGGAAAAACATTGAGTGACTTGGCTTGTGCTTACTGTTGGCAGAGCCTGAACTAGACCCTACTCTTGCCAGTTGTCAGCCAATGCCTTCTTGTTTTGTTTTGAATTAAAGTTTTTGAGATCATCTTACAAGCAATTATAAGAAATAATACAGAGATCCCCTGTAGCCTTTTCCCAGCTTCCTTGAGTGATAACATCTTACCAAACTATAGTATAATATCACAACCAAGATATTGACTTTGGTACTGGCTTTGATATCATCAACATACAGAACATTCTCATCACCATGAAGACGCCTCTGCTACTCCTTTACAGTGATAAACACAGTGCGATCATCCAGTGCACTAACCATTGACTATATTACCAATTTCTTCTCCATTTCTGTGGTTTTTAATTTTATCTTATAGAAATGGAATCACACAGCATATTTGGATTTTTTAAAACACAGTATAATGCTCTACAGATTTATCTAGATTCACCTAGATTTTTGTGTGTACCAAAAGCCTGTTCCTTTTTATTGCTGAATAGTATGGGTGTATCACACCAATGCTGTTTTCATAGAATATTTTTGTTCTGATCTTTGGAAATCTGGCTAGCTGTATTTTCAGAGTTAGAGAAGAAAACAGTTTGATCTCAACATCCTCACTGTATGTTTGGAGAGATTTGGGAAAGGTAATTATAAAGGCCATAAAGACCCATGCAGTATAGAGTGTCTTGGTGATTCAGCATCTTTGTTTTGTGATGAGAGTGACATGGACATGCTGAAGGGTCTTCATTCTTCAGAAAACATTTCCTGAGGTGTGTGATTAGAAAGGGCTTCTGCTTACATACAGATGGTCTCTGGCTTACCATCTTTCCAATTATGACTTTTTTTTTTTGTCTCTATCTGGTGCAAAAGTGATACACATTCAATATAAATCATACTTTGAATTGTGAATTTTGATCTTCTCCTGGGCTGGTGATAAGTGGCAAAATATTCTCTCACACTGGGCACCATCAGTGTTGTTACACTGTCTTGCTAAGCTGTGATGTTTGGTAGGCTAAATGTGTTAAATGCATTTTTGCCTTAATGTTATTTTCAACTTGCAATTGGTTTACCAGGACAATAACCCCCTCCTAAGCTGAGGAGGAGCATCTGTGCTGTGTTCATGGGAAGCAGCCTCCCCAGGGAGCTAATATCTCAGCCATTAAACAGGACAAAACAATTGCAGACCTCATCTATGTGTCACAAAGGGAATTTGCTGGTGCCAGTTGTCATTAATGAAAGTGGAGTGTGGCCAGAAGACACAAATTAGCACCTGTCCATTCTAAATGTGCTTCAGGTTTTTAATGACCTGAAATTGCTGAGATTTGGCTCCTGCATTAAACCCTGAAGTTGGATTCATTATAAAGGCAAACTGCTCCTAGGTGAAAAATTCTTAAATCAAATTTTAGTTTATATCACAGTGGGCTGTATGGCACTTGCCCTATGGCCATTTGTAGGCCTACTTAGTGGTAAGAAAATCTCCATATTTTCAGACCTATCACTGAGGAGATGGGATGGTCACCAAGCCATGGCCCATCCATGAGTTCTAACCATTTAAAGATGACTTGAAGAGACTTAGGGGAGAAAAGAAGAAATAACTAGAGAATCATGGAATTGAAAATATCGGAATAGAGGAGAGCACAGTTATTTGAAAATTTTTATATAAAAAGATAGACTTTGCGAACATAAACCAAGTAGAGAGGGGGATATAATATAGTATACAAAGTCTGATAGACAATGTTTAAGAAATATTCCTTAATGTAAAGCCAGGCACATATGTCAGATACACACCTGAAGTCTTGAGAGCCAGAGGATAGAGATTTGAGTTTGAGTTTGGGCGAGGGGCTTGTGTGGGACTCTTGTGGCTGAGTCTGAAGGCGCAGTCAGGAAAAATCTCAGGCATTCATAAGGACCAGAAAGAAGGTAGTGATTCATCTGGATTTTTATTTTCATGCCAGTCATTTTAATTTGAGGTTGCCTGTGTGAGATTCAGGTAATTTAGTGTTTTTTTTTTTTTTTTTTTTAACTGATAGTTTTTCCTACCTGTATTATGAAATCCATTGTGAAGTTGAGGGTTAATCACACTGGTATTAAAAATGAATAGTTTGTAAAGTCATTTCTATAACTCCTGAGGTCAGAAATAATTTACTGCTCTTTTGGAAGTCTGGCTGCTTGTGTCTCTCCAGCTCTGATTTCAGCTCGCTCTCCCTGTGGTGCACGCTGGCTTTGGAGTTGTCTCACAAGCACTTAGTATGGTATTTATGTAACTTGTCTCCATCTCTGGCAACCTCAGGAGGTCTGTTGTCACAAAGATAAGTCAAGACATAAGAAGGATAAAAACATGCTGGGCTGTTGAAACAGGCAGATGTGATATTTGGGGTTGGATTATTACACATTCCCTGGAACTTTCCCACTTTGCTGGGTCACAATTTGATTTTATTCTGTTCTAGGCGTTGAACCCAAATCACTCTATCCTTCCCTACCTGAAGTCCAGAGGGCCACTTCAGGGTGCCCTCAGGCTCCTGTGGCATTATTGTAGGTAGAGTTATCGCACAATTCCTGTCTTTTGGCTTCAGATTGTACAATAAAATTTATTAATTTGTTAAAGCACTCTAGAGAAACCAGTGTTCTCTGGAGGTGTACTGCACAGTCAGTTGGGGTAGATGATATGCCAGGTAAAGGATGTGACACAGATGAATGGCTTTTCCAGCACCAGCTCTTGGCAGTGTATCAGTACAGAATCAGTGCCAGTCTCCTAGAGAACAGTGGATCTCCTAGAACAGAATAGAATGGTGGTTACAAAGGGCTAGGTGATTGCGTGGAGAGGAAAATGAGGAGAAGTTGGTCAAAGGACATATAATTACAATTACTTAGGAAGAAAAAAATCCTGAATGACAAATATAGACAGACAGAAAGGAGATAAACGATTTTCTGGACTCAGAGGATGGAAGGAGAAAGAGAAAAGTGGGGAATGACTGCTACAGGTAATGCAATTTCTTTCTTCAGTGATGGGAATATCCTAAAATTGTTGTGGCAATGTTTGCATAACTTCATGAACATTCTAGCATTGGATTACGTATCGTAAGTGCTTTTTCCTTGTCTCATCTCCCATGTAGGAATGGGAGCTAATGACTGAAAATTGATTTTGAATTGATGGGTGCTATGTGCTTGAAAGAATGGTATTTTCCCATCCTCCCTCAGAAAAAAAAATTCACTTTTTTCTTGTTTTCAGCATCTTTTTGTAGAGAAAAAAGACGTAAGATGCATATACTATCAGTTAGACCCATAAACTCTCACAAATCAGTTTTTTTTCTTGGATTTGAAACCAAGCTTTGCCACTAACCTTGGGCAAACTACTTAGCTATTCAATGTCCTAGTTTTTTTCTCATCTGTAGAGGTAATAACACTTATTTCACTGAGTTTTCATAAAGACTAGATGATTTATAAATGTATTATAATTATCTTACTGCATAATAACTCCAAGGATAGTGACGTAAAACGGTCACATCATTTTATAATTATTGCTTACGGTTCTACCAGTTGATTGGACTTAGCAGGGTAGTTCCTGCTCGGAGTCTGCTATGCAATTGCAGTCATATGGGGGCTGGGGCTGGGATCATCCTCACCTTGATAGTTCTGTTGGTTGGTTGCAAAACTTCCATTTGACCTCTCCATGTGGTGAGGACTTCATCACAGCATGGAGGTTGGTTTTTAAGAGCTGTGTTCCAATAGAATGATGGTGGAAGATGAATCACTACATGAAGTTGTCTCAGATGTCTCATGACATCACTTCTGCCATATGCTATAGGTTAAAACAGTCATCAAGATCCATTCTCGCTCAAGGAGAAGGATCATAGATCCAGATAAGAGGTGTGCCAACATCACTCTCTAAGAAGGGCGTACGGGAGGAGTTAACTTGTGGAAACTGTTGTGCCACTGAAGGAAGAACACCCAGACCAATATCTGGAACATGCTGAATCCTCACGTGTTGGCTAGCATCAGTTACTAGATTATAAACATGCTGACCCCAAAATGGTACCCCTAAGCACTTCTTATACCAGTCTCATTTCTGAGGAAAATTGGAGAAAGCTCCTGTATAATCCTGCCATTTTAATACTGCCACTATAAACCTGTATCCAAGGCTCTGTGAGAGGAAACCCCCGAGTCCAAGCTACTGCATCCTCTGGAAGTAAATCTTAAGATAAAGGACAAGAAAGAAATGCAGGCCAACCTGGGAATGTACCTAGTCAGTTGGTCATATCAAGGTGACAGCAATGTTGGAAACCAAGTACATTTCACTCCAGCAGAGTTTATCATAATCTTGCCTAGCCAACCCTGCATAATTAATCTCTAGAAAGAGCTAACCAAATTCCATCCTCATGTTCATTGAGACTTGTAAGCTCTGGATAAAACTGAGTAAAATTTTCCTTGGCAGTGGGCAGAGTCCCTCTGAGTTCTGTTAAATACCCCTGAGGCTAGTCACCTTGTGGATGTCCTGGGAAACCTTTGTTTGACTTTGAGGTGACCCTCATTTGAACCTGAATCTCAAAGGCAAATGGATTATGTAGCTTAGTCATGGGAACACCAGTCCAAAGCCGGAGCTTTAGGGCTTTTGTCGCAGGCAAATGAAACATAGGAAAAAGCTTCTTGTATGCCATCTGCTTCTTTCTAGACCAACAGCAGCTGCAGCAAGACTTGGGCCCTGGGCAGTATTGGCAGAGAGTAGCAGCTTTCCCCAGATGTAACTGGATCCTGAATATTCCCCTTCACCTTTTCCTGATATACTGTCTCCCACCTTAAAACAACAACAACAAAAACCAACCAACCAAACAGTATTCTCATTTCAGTTCTTACAGAAGGAATCTATACAACTCTGAAAATTTTAAACATAGACCCAATGAAAACATTAGAGTGTCCCTAAAAATATTGAAATGTGAAATCACTTGGGAGGTTTCTACTGCCTCTGTAGACCTCATTCAGCAACATGTGACTTTGCCGAGGGTTTTCCTGGCTGACATACAACTCTTCTAAAGATTCTAATGGAGTTTTGGGGGTTAAACTAATCAGATAAATTTTATGATGAGTCAGTAGTTCATGGTGGTTAAGTCCTTGAGATTAGGATGTATGGAGTTGATATTGATATGGAGAGAGAAAAAGAGGGGGAGAGGGGAAGGAAGAGTCAGAGCGAGAGAGAGAAAGCAGATAGACCACACCTGCGACCTACAGATGAGTCAGACTCTCACTGGCTGGTTCCATGGGCTGGTAGCATCAACAGACATTCTGGGAAGAACTGCCTTTTTACAGGTTGGCTGAGGGAGAAATTAGAGAATAAGAGAAGATCTTGGGCAAGGGAATGATTTTAATTAACTCATGCTCATAGAGCAGAGACCAACAAAGGATGAGGAGGAAAAAAAGAAGACTTAAAAAAAAATGGGAAAATTTATTGTATGCGTTATCATTGCTATTTAAGTCTAATACTATGCTATTATTGCCCTAGGCTGAAATTTTAAAAAATCCTAAACCACAATAAAGATTAATTATGTGATTATTTTATAACATATGAATCCTGATTTGGATTTAGCTAAAGGCAACAAAAGGTAAGAATTATTTGAGAAGCAGTAAGTACAAGTGAAGTAGCAGGGGAAAGTCAATACGAGTGTGTCACATCTGCATTGTGATTATCTAGATCTCATCAACCCTGCTGGGGACCATTGAGGAGCCATTTCTAGAACACCTCAGAATTGTCTCACATAAGGCTAGGGGAGCTGGAGCATTTAGTCTTTGACTCCAGTTTATTTATCTTATCCATTCATCCCTCCACTCTGGGTTGAGAGAAAGAGAGAAAAGAAACTATTCAGAAAAACATAGATGGCCTGCTCATGCTTGATCTTATGAGAAGTTTTTTTCACCTATCTGAAAGGAGATATTTTCTCTCTCTCCAACTTATCCCTAGAAAAAAACCCCAGAGTTTGTTCACAATGATAAGTGGCTGTTCATTCCTCCCAAATGTGGACTTTGCTTTTGAAAGAGACAGTGTACTATGCCTCTACAAATGTACCTTGCTCTCTCTGGATCCATCTAGTACCTGAAACTCTTGCAGAAGAACAAAGTTGGATGTCCTACGGCACTGAGACAGTGAACAGAGTTTAGAGCTGTGGTCCCTTTGAATAAGACTAGGAACGAGGAGAAGAGTCTGGGTGGCATTCTATCCTGGCTGTCATCCTTTTCAACATGCTCTACTAATTCAGAGTATCAAAGTATATAAGTGTCTCATTCTCTGAATTTTCAGGTATTACAAGGACAGTGGGAAAGTCCTTAAGCAATAAGAGAGACAAAATATTATATTGTAAAATTGAGCAGTAATCTTTCTCAGATTATTTTCCTTTGGAGACAGTAAAAACTCAGACAATGAAGACAACCGCACAGATTTGAGAGAAAATATTGTGATCCAAGAGTAAACATTTAGTTAGGGTACCTTTTGTGTTTGAGGACCACAGAATGATGTTCTATAATATCTATTGACTCCAAAATTGTTTCACGAACATATATCTTTCTCGAAAAACTTTCTGGACTATGTCTTCCATCAGGACATGAAATAAATACATGTATGTATGTACACACACACACGTATTCCTCCCTCTTGGTTATATCTGTAAATTCTAAGACATATTATTTCCTGAATTCATTCTTCTTCAATGCCTAAAACTGAGGCAACACAGATGGCAAATAAACTGAATAGGTGTACCACCACCAGGAATATGTTTTAAGGTGTCTTTTCTGTTAAGCATCACGTAACATGTTATGCAGGTAGGGAATCAAGGGCAGAGAACTAAATATCACAAGGAACTTGCCTCATATCCTTCATCTCTGCAATCAGCAACTATTGATACAGGAAGAAATCTTAGACATCAGGGTATCCAGCTCTTACTTTAGAGATTTGTTCAAAGGCTAGAACCCAAGTCTCCTGAGTCTCAGTTTGCTGGTTAAAAATTGTGCCTTGGGCTGGGTGTCATGGTGCATGCCTATAATCCCAATGGCTTGGGAGCCTGTGGCAGGAGGATTGCAAGTTCAAGGCAGGCCTCAGGAATTTAGTGAGGCCCTAAGCAACTTAGTGAGACCCTGTCCCAAAATAAAACATAAAAAGGGCTGGGTGGTAGAGTGCCCCTGGGTTTAATCCCCATTTTAAAAAAAATTGTACCTTGTTTCTTTTTTTCCCTTCTTCTTAGAAGTGAGAACTACAAATGATGAAGCATGGTGGAGAAGAGAAAAGAGATAATGAAGTCCCAGAGGGGCCTCCTGATGAGGCCTCTGTGTTCTGTGATTTAACTAGTGGTCAGATCAGCCCATGTGCACCTCTTGGCCTTGTTCATGAGTCCTCTGTTAAACCTACTGTGCTCTGGTCCAGATTTTGTTTCACTGTCGTCTTCTGAAATAACTTTCTTTCTCTATGATGTTTTGACATCTCTTGGAAGGGGTTCTTTCCTTTCTCCTGACAATTTCTATCACTCACTGCTCAGTCTGAGTTGCCTTATGCTCCTCCTAATGGGTTTATCTCCAGAGGGTATTAGATGCATCTTTGAATGTGTGCCATATGCTCTATTTCCCTTTCTACTTTTGTTTTTTTAGGGCTTACTTCAATTCAGGATTATTAAATGGTCTTCACATTGAACATCTTGTGTGTCAGTTTGGGTCTGATTTTTTTAAAAACCATCTTAACTATTTTTAAGGGTATAGTATACTGGTGTTAAGTGTATTTACCCTGTTGTGCAACAGATTTCCAGAACTTCATCAACTTGCGAAGCTGAGATTTTATACCCATTAAGCAACTCCCTCTTTCCCCTTTAGACTTGATTTTATATTAGGGGTTAACAACAAGTACTGATAATTCTCTAGATTGCAATCAGAGAAGAAAACTGCTCCCAAGACCAAGTGTTATATGAAAATGAAGATATTAGGGGCTGGGGATGTGGCTCAAGCGGTAGCCCGCTCGCCTGGCATGCGTGCGGCCCGGGTTCCATCCTCAGCACCACATACAAACAAAGATGTTGTGTCCGCCAAAAACTAAAAAATAAATATTAAAATTCTCTCTCTCTCTCTCTCTCTCTCTCTCTTTAAAAAAATGAGGATATTAGAATGTTTACCTTAAAATTTAGAGGGGGGGAAACCCACATCCAGAATAAACCATCATCTTTTTGGATGAGCCTGCCTGTCTACCTACCTACCTACCTATCTACCTACCTACCTACTGGTTGAATGATGCTTAGGCTCTGAATCTTTAATATTTTAAATTCAAAACCATGATGGCCATGAGTGATGTGAAGCATACGGCAACCAGATTTTTTTTATAGCAACTTTAAATAAAATTATAGTTACAACACCCACTACTCTTGGTATTCTAACTTTATGCACTTTCTATCTGTGAGGCAGCCCTAAATCTTTCCATTCCCAGAGGAAGCCTGCCATCTGTTCATCAAACTTGGAGTAGTTGGAGGGAGCAGCTGCAGTTTCTATCTGAAGCTGAATGTGTATGTGTTAGTCATTAAGAAAAAAATTTGTGCTCCTTTATGTTTTGAGTCATAACTATGCCATCAGTTGGTCCCAACAAAACTGTCAATGCCAATCCCACGGGAGCAAGTCTGGGTTCTGTTTTCAGCAATACTTTCCTGCTGGATCTTGAGCATTTCATATAAAATTTCTTCTCTTCATCTCCATCTAAAAATGCTAAATGCTTTTAAAAAACTCACCTTTTTATCCTTGTTGAGAATGAAGAAGCAGCTCTTTGGTCTCCTTGCTTATTGTCTCTGGGATAGAAGGTTGTTTTCAACTCTGATATCAAAGCTTTTGAAGCGAGTGGCTAAGTTAAGGACTTATGGGGTCAGGGTTGGGACAAGCTTTGAAGATCAGTTGGTCTTGTGTTCCTTAGACTTCAGATTTGCTAACTTTGCTGTGTTTTTATATCATCTGTTACTTACTTAATGTATACTGAAGTAGATTTTTAGATTAATTAACTTTTGTTGGGGGGCGGGTACCAAGGATTGAACTCAGGAGCACTCGCCCACTAAGTCACATCCGCAACTCTATTTTGTACTTTATTTAGAGACAGGGTCTCACTGAGTTGCTTAGTGCTTCACTTTTGCTGAGGCTGTCTTTGAACTTGCTATCCTCATGCCTTAGTTTCCTGAGCCACTGGGAATATAGGTGTGTTCCACCATGCCTGGCAGGTGAATCCACTTTTAATACTTATCTTTGTTCTACATAAAAATTTCTGCAAAGTACAGTTTAGATATGCCACAAATGTTTAATTTTATATTTAAGTTTTAAAATATGAAATTTATAAGTATCTATTCCCCCTAAATATCATTAAAAAACATACAATCCACAAAATAATGAAATAGACTGTGTGCTACCTAAATTCAATGATTCACACTTAATAATTCTGGGAACAATGATCTAAACCAGCTCCATCAATTTGTGCATGTGGAAACTGAACTTTGTAAAGTATAAATGACTTTATAAAGTCTCTTAGATATTGGAATCCAGAGCTTCTGACTTCCAGTGCAGTTCTCTAAGGCATGGAAACACAGATGAGAAAAGCATTTTGGGTGATTACATTTATTTGGAATTTAGTTTGGAGAATTTCAGGGAGATGAGATAGTTTGGAAATACATTTGGGAAGATTGTGGAAGTCTGTGGATGTTAGGTATAGGAGTAAAAACTTTTCCCTGAACTACAAGGTCAACCTGAGAATCCAAGGAACATCTGGAAGTGTAGGTAATGTATGTGGAAATGTGTGGATATTTGGAGTGAGGGGTAGGGAGAGTCCTCCATAAAATGTTAACAATGTTGTTTGTATCAGGAACTATTTTGTTTCTCAAATAGGAGAACTACACCATTTTATAAAGATCACTTTTGTGCAATATGAAAAGTGGAATGGGATGAGGAAAGCATATAGAGGGAGAGACCAGAAGGTGACTGAAGTAGTCCCAACAATGGGATTTTAGAGAGTCATTCTTTCAGAGTAGACTTAAGAAGAAGGACTTAGGATGAGAAGGACTTAGGTAACAATAAACCGGAGAAACTGATATTCATTTTCACTTTTTTTTTTTCCGGAGGATCAGTCATGTTGAGTGAGAGTATATAATGCAAATATTATCAAAATGACTCCAGACTTTTGTGTGTAGTTGTGTGTTTGGAGACAGGGTTGTGGGGGGGGGGTGGACAAAGAAGAAAGAGGAAAAGATAGTAAAAGGAGGGGCTTCTGCACCATTGGGGTGCTGTTGATTTTGTAATTATTAGAATACGTGGAAAGGGCTGTTTTCTAAATTTCTTTTCCTTGAGGATTAATACTTTTAAAGAAACTCTTGGCAATTACCCCTGTAGGAGTGCTTCAGCGCCCCAAGAGTGAGAAATATATTTAACAAACAAAGCAGGCCCTATGAATCAGGAACTGTGCTGGGTGCTTTTGGAGGTTATTTTCCATGCTAATTATAACTGAAAAGAATAAAATGACAGACATCAACCCAGAAAATTGCTCCTCCTGAATAGTGAGCAATGCAGAATAAGGATTTATTAATTTATTTATCAAATGTTTATTGAGCATTTATTGTGATCATGGCTGGTGGGCACTAAAACCACAGAGAAGTCCTTATCCTTAAGAAGGTTATAATCAGTTAAGAGTAGTAAAACAAATACATGAAGTATTTACATACACATGTGCAAAGCTGTTCAATTAAGTAATAAAATAATCCTACATGTTGATTAATTATATATCATATGATGGCTTTTATAAAGAAGATCCAGTGCTTTCCCTGCCCCTGAAATCATTATCCTAATTTTTTATCACAATTTTATTGAATACTTGAAAAATGTACTACTCAAGGGATGATATAGAAGAGTGAACATAGAATTATCCATTTGAGGACATATTGACTGATGTAGGCTTCAGTTTGAATGAATCACTTTGCATCTAGCTCAGATTGCTATTGATGGAAAGCCATCACAATTATTATTTAATATTTTGAAGGTGACACTTATATTCAAGAATATGCTTCATAAATAACAAGTCCTTTAAATAATGAAGACTGGTCTACCTTAGGAAATTGCAATTTGACTATAAGTAGATAAGAATAAAGGAAAAATAAAAGGAGAAAGATTCAGGAAAGCCAGTGTGAGTGGGCTGGCTGGAGGTGAGAGCCACGTGACAGCAGATAGCAGACTAAACAGAAAGCCAAGATTATGTTTGGGTAAACTAAGGCAAAAGCTCAGGCTTAGAAAACCAGGAAGAGATGAGAACCTTGTGTCTTTTGACTTCATACTTAAAACATGAGAGCTGCTTTCTGAAAACTGAAACAAAATCGTCCTCTAATTTATTAAAACTGATAATGTATTTGCATGCAATTAAGGCAGGAATTTAAAAAATCAGAGTGGAATTTACTCCCTTAGATGCTATTGATTTGACATAGAAAAAAAAATCATTGTTTTGAACTTAACATCTCTTCCTGTATTGCTTAGTTGTACCCATGGCAGTAGAAAAGAAATTAAATAAGTAGATTAAATGGTGCCGCTCCTTCTCAGATATAAGCATGAATACCCCAATGAGTCTTTTTAACTGCTCAGTAGTAGTTTTAATAACTCTCTCAAAGATGGCATTTGCAGCTAATCTTCTGGGTTACTGTTCTCATTACTGCGGAAACAAGACTTTAATGAGAGTTACATAAATAACATCAAGTTCAATCTGTTGATAGCATGCACATTTGTTTAGCTACTTCTGCAAAAACAAAAAGCAACAACAAAACAAACAAAAACCACCCAAAACTCAGCAGCTAACAGCATTAGTTATTTGATATTATCATTCTATGGCTACAGATAAAGTTCAAATTGAGTGGTCTAAGTGAGCCTTGGATGGGAGGTTCTGCTTCACATGTGTCTCATCCTGTGGACTAGCCTTGACATATCCTTCTCGTGATGATGGCAGAAGTCCAGTAAGACAAGTGAAAACACATCATTACTTCCCTCTTATTCTACTGGCCATGTCATGTGGCTGAATCCAAAGTAAAAGTGTGCAGGTCAGCTTTCTGTCACTGTGATAAAATACCTAAGAAAATCAATTTTAAAGGAGAAAAGTGTTTTGTTTTTTTTTTTTGTTGTTTTTTTTCCCCAATTGATTTTTTGACCATGGTTAGTTGGTTCCATTACCTTTGGACCTGTAGTGAGGAACTACATTAAGGCAGGAGCACCTGGTGAAGAAAGCCACTCACTTCATGGTAGCCAGGAAGCAAAAGAGAGGAAGGAGCTGAAATCTCCATATCTCTTTCAAGGTAAAACCCCCAGTGACCTAACTTCCTTCCACTAGGCCTCACCTCTTGAAGGTTTTACCACCTCTCAACAGAACCACAAGCTGGGGACCAACCCCTCAACACATGGGCCTTTGGGGGAACATTCAAGATCCAAACTACAGCAGAAGGGATGAGAAGATGTGACTACATACATAGTGGGAAGAACTGTAGTTATATGCAGGGGATATGGATGCAAGGAACTCCAAACTGGGGAATTTTAATGTAATTTCATTGTATAGTTTGGGTAGGATGTGTCCCCCAAAAGCTCATGTGTAAGACAATATAAGAAAGTTCATAAGTGAAATGATTGAGTTATGAGGGTCTTAACCTAATTGGTGTATTACTCTACTGATAGGGGGTCACTGAGTGGTGACTATAGGCAGGTGGGGTGTGGTTAGAGGAGATGGGTCATTGGGCCACGCCTTTAGGGTCTGTATTCTGTTGCCTTGTGAGTAGAGCTCTCTCTCTGCTTCCTGGTGCCATATTCCCAATTGCTTTCCTCTGCCACACTCTTCTGCCATGATGTTCTGCCTCATCCCAGGCAAAGAATGGAGTTGGTCATCTATGAATTGAGACCTCTGAAACTGTGAGCCCCTAAATAAATATTTTCTCCTCTACTTGTTCTTTTCAATTTGATTACAGCAGTGAAAAAGCCGACTAAAAAATTCATTGTGCTGAGTTAAGCTGACTAAAAAATTCATTGTGCTGAGTTAATACAGATTTGGGTATAAATTTTAGCTCAATTTTATAATAATTAAATGTCTTAGAGAGAGGTTACTTAGTGTTTTTCAATCTTTATTTACTCATCTCTGAAACCAGAATAATATTCAGATTTTGTTTGTAAAACTTATGGAATTCAAACTAACCTAGCTATGTTTGTTCTTTTCTTTATGTGTATACAGCCATATGTCTGCAATCATCAACATCTTGTGGTTATGCCCATATACTACATATATATATATCTTGCTCAGGATTGCTTCTATGGCTTTTCAGAGACACATTTTACACACACACACACTGATGTGGAATTTCTCCCAAGTTATATGTGAAGCCCAACAATGCAAACGTAGATAGGTGGGAACATTTTTCTCTTGGCCTTGGGACTCATGATTACTACCATATTAACATATTTTTTTTCTGGCTCATGCTTTTATTTAAAGTTATTAAGGATTTTCTGTGAATAATGAGGACTTTCCTAATGTACCACTCAATTTTAACATCAGACTAATCTTTTTTTTTTCTTTTTTAAGAAGGAAAAGCTTATTTTGGTGCTCATAATTTCAGAGGTCTCAGTCCAGAAGTGGCCAGCTCCATTACTCTGGGCCCAAGGTGAGGCAGAACATCATGGCACAAGAGTGTGGGAGAGGAAAGCAGGTCAGGACATGGCCACCAAGAAGGGGGGGGGGGACAGAGAGAGAGAGACAGACAGACAGACAGACAGAGAGACAGAGAGACACAGAGAGAGAGTGTGTTAATTCACCTTCTGGACAAAATGTAAATCCCAAGGGCACACACTCATCATCTGATGTTGACAGTGACATCTTTGTTTTGTTCATTAGGGAGGGCATCTACAACTTCTTCATGGGGACTGTTTTATGAGGGTATCCTAGAAAGGCAATAACATGAGTTAGGAAGCTAAGTGAGTCATGTCTCTCACCCCTTTAATCCTCACAATAGCTCTGTGAGGTGTGCACTAATATTTACCCCATAGTACAGACACCTACTTTAAGGCTTTAAACAGTTGGATATCTTTCTCAAGGTCATGTAAATAATAAGTTGTAGAACCTGGTCTCAAATAAAGATCTAATTCTAAACTTTATATTATTAATCCTTTTTTTTTTCAAGAGCAAGAGTGCCATAATTGGGAGTTGTATTTCTAATTTAAGATTTAGAATCAGATCTTAAAATAATGGACTTAATCTTGGCTATCTAAAAATAGAAGTACAAGAAAGATATCTAAAATAATCAAAAATATTTTGAGTTTTATGAAATGTATGTATATATTCTACACAGAATTCTCCTACATATTAAAGATACATATTTCAAATAGTAATTCAGATCTACAGTATATTTGACTTGTTGCCAACCCACTAGTTATAATGAAATGTCACTTAAACATTAGATTCACAATAATTTTTGTTACTTTTTAAAAATATTTAAGCTCCTTTTGTAAATGACTTGAGTGGTCTAGCTTCTTTTTTTTCTAAAGCAAGTTGGAAGATTCTGAATTAACATTTCCCTTTTTGCTTCCTATAGAAAGTGGAGGCCCTCTACATTATTTGCTTTATCTGAGATTGTGCTCCCAATTGAGATTATTCTTTTCCAAGATTGTCTTTGAGCATTTTAAGACTTGAGGTCTGCTTAAAGATTTTAATGATGAGAATCTAGTAGAAGAGGCATCCCTCCAAACTTATTCACTTTTTAAAAAATTATTATTACTGGGGATTGAACCTGGGATACCACTGGGTGAGCTACATCTTCAGTCCTTTATTTTTTATTTTTTTATTTTTTTTTTTTTGATTTTGAGACCAGGTTTCACAAAATTGATTTGGGCCTCACTAAGTTGCTGAGGCTGGCCTCAACCTTGCCATCTTTCTGCCTGCCTCAGCTTCCCAAGTCTCTGGAATTACACGTGTGCACCATTACGCCCAGCCAAACTTATTCATTCTTTAAATCTTTCATTCTTTGTGACTCCCCATTCAATGAAGTAAAAAAATAAATAAATTTAAGGGTCTAGGTGTGAAGTTATATGAAGGCAGATTTCATGGATATGGGCTTTCTCTTAGTCCTACTGGAAGTCCCTTGAGTCTTATCTCCCTTTGCTTTCCTGAACAATTCCCCAACACGACTCATGTTGCTTGCAATACAACCTAGAAATAAGCAGGTAAAATTAGGGAAACATGAAGATTTATAGGACTGCAGAGTTCAGAGTAATATTAATATCCAAAATAAGCCAAATGTGGGGAGAGTTAACTGCCACAATTTAGTACCTAAGTTTCCTCTAATCAAATGGGAGAGCAACTGATGTTCTTCTGTAATCTTGGGATATGACCGTCTGGTTTTCATCTATCCGAGACCACTGCCCCTCGATTTTGCATACACCTCCTTGACTCTGCCATCTAAATGAAGATTTTGGGACTCTTTTGTGGGCTTTTTCTTTTTAGTTCACCCTGATTTTGTTAGCCTATGTTATACTCTAACAAGGCTTTGCATATCATTTATATTCCAACGATGTAAGCTTTTTTTCCCCCCCTATTTCTAGCTTGGGTGTCTCTTTTAAGTTTTAGATCTGTATATACAACTGCTGCCTTGACAGCCCACCTTGATAGCTCTCTGGCATGGACTTGCTTTTGCCCTTTCAACGGCTCCTTTCAGACTGCACTATCTTAATAAATGCTAACTCCATCCACCTGGCTGCTCCTGTCAGAACCTCAGTGTCATTCTTTTTCTTTATTTCCTCTTTTAAAGCAATAATTTAAAGTTTATTTCAGCTATAATGCAGGTTTCCCTGGCATGCTCCAGAGCCCATAGCCAAGACACTCTGTTGTAGTTGTCTGTCTGATTTATGGTTCTGTGCAATTCCTGGCACTAGGACATGATCTGAGTTTGGGCCATATAGCAGTGATAAAATGAGTAGAATAAGTTTAGAAATAGAACAAGAGAACACTGTGATTCTAAGAAAAATGCTCCCATTATTATTTAATATTTAGGTGATAAATTAGAATCATTAGAATCATCTCAATATTATTTAAAATTTAATATTATGCTAATATTGGGATGATGAATTGGTGCAGTAAATGCATTATGATGTCAAAAAGAATATACTGCCTTGATAAGAGCTATCATTAGGGCCTGTAATTGTGATCTGCCAATCTGTTACAGGCCTAATGGTTAAGTTCCTCATTAGTGGTTTTAATACCATTGTTAGTGCTTTTTTCCCTTGACTTTTCACTCTCCCAATACAGATATCTGGCCAGACTCCAGGACTGGCAAAGAGTGTCCTTGTGCCTCACTCCATCTTTGTTGAACGTGCTAAATGGATGGCAGATTGCAGGGGAGGATGGGTAAGAGGTGGGTTAGAGCTGAGGACTGAAAAGGGGAAGAAAAACCTTTGTATTTTAGAAGTGGTTTCCTTAATCTTACCCTACACATCCCACCCATAACTCAGTCTAGCAAAAGAAAACTCAAATCTCTAGTCATCTCCATTCCACCAGCCACCATTTTCTCTTCCTGGACCACTGTAACGGCTTTCTAGAGCACCTTCCCACTTTCATTCTTTCCCACCTTGAACCCATGCTTTACAGAGCAGCCTAGGTGAGCAGGAAGCAACTTGTGTTTTCCTTTCTTAGAGCCTTTTGATGGCTTCCCCTTGGACTGAAATCCAACATTCTTCAGGTGTCTTGCCAGGCAGGCTTGGGCCCACCACTTCTCCAGCCTCCTCAGCCATCACTGTCCCTTTTGCTCTTTATCCCTCAGGCATGTTTTTCTTTTCTTTTCTTTTTTTTTTTTTAAGTACCTATTATGGCGATTTTATTCTCATGGTAGCAAACACAAACAAACAAAGAGACTCAAATTTGTTTAGCAGCACTAATTCAGTTCTATGCAATACCCATGCTTCACTTTCCTGTATGCAAAGCAAATTATATTAATTTTTTTAATTGATTTTATTATTTTTTTAAATACACCACAGTGGAATGCATTACAATTCTTATTACACATATAGAGCACAATTTTTCGTATCTCTGTATATAAAGTATGTTCACATCAATTTATGCCATTATACATGTACTTTTTTTTCATTACAATTCTTAATACACGTATATACCACAATTTTTCATATCTCTGTATATAAGGTGTGTTGACACCCAATTCAAGTCTTCATACCTGTACTTTGTATAATGATGACCATCACATTCTACCATCCTTGCAGGCTTGTTTCTTGAAATCGCAGAGAGCTTTCAACTTCATGGCCCTGGGGCTTTCTGTTCTTTCTGCCCAAAGCTGCCTCCTATGCTCTGATTCTTTCTAGCTAATTAATTCCCACTAATTCTCTAGGTGAAGGCTTCAATGTCACTTTCTCAGAGGAAAGGTTTCCAAATTTATTGATCTAAATTGTTGTCCTCTTATTAATTGCTTATTAAGATCTGTAACTTTATATTCATTTCCCTAATAGCTGTTTCCTCTATCAGTCAATGAACATTACAGGGCAGGAGCAGGATCCACTTTGTTATTATTAGCCCACGTTTTGTATACAGTTAGTTAACAATAAATTTGTTTTGGAATAAAAGTAATATAATTTTTTTAAAGAAATTTTTTAAGTTGTATATGGACACAATGCAACTTTATTTTTATGTGGTGCTGAGGATCGAACCCAATGCCTCACACATGCTAGGCAAGTGCTCTACCTCTGAGCTACAACTCCAGCCCCCAAAGTAACATAATTTTTAATGTAAAATTTAAAATGTACTTTTTTTCTAGAAAATTGAAATTTTAGGGCTGCTAATTTTATTAAAGAATTGATCACATAAATCCTTGCATAAAAGACATCATTAGGTAGTATTACAGATATGAAATATTGATATTAAAATTTAATATTGGCTTAAAATTATAAATATATAGTTAACGTATATATAACTGGCACCTTGAACAAGTACAGTTCTTGGAATATATTCGTATTGATTTTTTTAATCTTCCACTATTTGTTTAAAATACACTCAGTAGAAAAGGTATTTCCCTGTCCCTGTTTACTTCACATTAGTAGTTATAACTTAAGTTTTGGTTCAGAAATTAAGATAGTGAGTCACAAGCAATAATCTAAAGTCTAAACTTGACTCAAAATGTTGCTGTTCCACTATTTTGTAGTTTTCTCAAGGCAGGAAGTCAGCTTTTAAATTTTTAAAAATGTTGTCTTTTTTTAAATTGAACTCTTATATGGACAGAACAATCCAGATATCTGCCATTATCATTGCTACATCCTTAGCGATCAACCCTATTTAGCTTCTTGTGCACAGATTGCCATATGTTCTATCATATGGTCCACTTTTCCAATGTGGCCGCTGCTAAATGAGTCAGAGGTAGGCATCCATCTGTCCCAATCTGCATGAAACCCAAACTCTAGACTATCAGCTGATGTGCTATGAGGTGGCTTTCCATTACAGCTTTCTCCTAATTGGGAGGATGGGTCAAAGAAATACTTTTTAATAATTAGTCTTGGGATTATAAATAAAAATATGATTGGTTAGCAGTAAAAGAAGCCAAATGATAAACATTTGAGAAAATGTATATAACATTCCCAGGAGACAGAGAAAGCCATGAGAAAGCAGAAGACATGAATAAACAGAAGTTGTAGTGTTTAACTTACCTTGTCATTCTATAGTAAAATACCCAAGACTGAGTAATTTATAAAGAATAGACATTTTTCTCCCACAGTTCCGGAGGTTGGGAAGCCCAAGATCAAGTTGCTAGCATTTGGTCTGGTGAGGACCTTCTTGCAGAAGGTGGAAGGGCAAGCTAACTGAATGCTGCACAAAGCCTCTTCAAGAGGACCTTAATCCCACTAATGGATGAGGAGCCTTCAGTACTTAAGCACTTCTTAAAATTCCTACCTCTTAATGTTATCAGATTAGCAACACCTAAATTTCCAAACCACAGCCTAGGAACCATAAAGTTGCTAGTTGGTTGATACCATCAGGAGCAAAAACCAGATGGGAATGGTGCAAGGTCATTTGCTGTGGAGTGTTGACAGTAGAATAAACTTAGATACAGAATGACCTTAGGTTGCAAATCCAAAGCCACAACAGACAGCAAGAATTCAATCAGATATCACTTTAATAAGTGTGAGAGTTGTTTGGTCCTATTAAAGTAGAAATAAAAAATAAGGAATTTATCAAGCTTAAAGTCTTTTACAATATATGGGAACACATTTGCATGTTTCAAAATCCAGACATAGATTGAAGCCTACTGCTTGAGGGGAATGCATTCTAAGGTAACATCAATATTAATAATAACAAAAGCAAATCCAGGGGATGTAGCTTATGTGGGCTTCTGCTTTAAATTAAGAAACTATCAATATAGTGACTATAAAAAGAACCCTTCCCATCTCCTAACAGACAAGAATCTGGTCTTATTAGAGATAGATGTCCTCTGGTAAAGAAACTTCAGCAAACTAAGAAGAAAATGCCCTCCCTGTCCCTAATTATTTGAGATGACATATTTACTTTCTTACTGGATGTGGTGGTATTTTCTTTTTCTCTGTTTACTTCTTAAGACTCACTCTACTCCCCTCTCCACCCTCCAGGCTCTTTTCTTCCTGGCTTCTAGAAATTCAAAGGGTAAGAGAGTAGACAGAGGTGAGCTATTTATCTCCCCCACCCACAGGCTTCACGTTGGCAAAGGCTGTACCTACTACCTAAGGCCACAGTTCCTGTTGGGTGACAATCTGATAGCTGTGGGTCTTGCTGCATTCTGATATTTGCTCCACCCCTGCAGACCTATGTAGGGCACCTTACCTACTGTTAAAAAATATATTCGTGCCTTTTAGTTGTATATGACATTAGGCTACATTTTGACATAATTATACAAGCATGAAATAGAATTTGCTTTACTTTCCCTTTCCCTCACTCCTCCCTGTTTCTTTTCCTCTATTCTACCAGTTGTTCTTCTATTTCTAATTTTTTAAATTAATTTTTAAATTTATATAT
The DNA here is from genome assembly GCF_048772815.1 of Callospermophilus lateralis. Classification (NCBI taxonomy): domain Eukaryota; kingdom Metazoa; phylum Chordata; class Mammalia; order Rodentia; family Sciuridae; genus Callospermophilus; species Callospermophilus lateralis. The sequence continues at coordinate 57,017,912 of NC_135312.1, read as the reverse complement.
GACAACAGAATGCATTATAATTCTTATTACACATATAGAGCACAACTTTTCATATCTCTGGTTGTATACAAAGCATATTCACACCAATTCGTATTTTCATACGTGTACTTTGGACAATAATGATCATCACATTCCAGCATCATTTCTAACCCCCTGCCCCCTCCCCTCCCCTCCCACACCTCTGCCCTATCTAGAGTTTGTCTGTTCCTCCCATGCTCCCCCTCCCTACCCCACTATGAATTAGCCTCCTTATATCAGAGAAAATATTTGGCATTTGTTTTTTTGGGATTGGCTAACTTCACTTAGCATTATCTTCTCCAACTCCATCCATTTATATGCCGTGATTTTATTATCTTTTATTGCTGAGTAATATTCTAGTGTGTGTGTGTGTGTGTGTGTGTGTGTGTGTATGTATGTCACATTTTTTTTATTTCTAATTTTTAAAAAAATTAGTTCATTATAGATAAAAATAAATGTGAAATTCACCATGATATATTCACATATGTACATAGGAGAGTCAGTTTCCTCCTATCCTCCCTCCCTTTCCCTGTCCATCCTTCCTTCCTTCCTCCTCAATCAGCTTCCTGTACTCCACTGATCTCTCTTATATTTTCATGGGATTCTCTCCTATATTTTCTCCCCTTATTTTGCTCTAGCTTCTATATATGAGAGAAAACATTCAAACTTCATTTTCTGAGTTTGGCTTATTTCACTTGGCATGTTATTTCCCAGTTCCATCCATTTGCCAACAAATGCTGTAATTTCATTTTTCTTTATGGCAGAGTAATATTAATATATCTATCTATCTATCTATCTATCTCACATTTTCTTCATCTATTCCTCTGTTGATGGGAACCTAGTCCATAATTTGACTATTGTGAATTGTGCTGCTGTAAACATTTTATGTTCTTGTATATCAATAGGATGATGATTTTAGATCTTTTGGATATATACCAGTAAGTGGGATAGCTGGGTCATATGATGATTCTGTTTCTAGTTTTTTAAGGAATCTCCACACTGTTTTCAGAGTGGTTGTTCTAATTTTTAGTCCCACTAACAATGTATGAGTGTACCCTTTTTCTCTGCATCCTCACCAGCATTTATTTATTTGCATTCTTGATAATCACCGTCCTAAGTTAGGTAAAATCTTAAAAGAGTTTTGATTTGTATTTCCTTGATTTCTAGAGATGTTGAGTACTTTTTCATATATTTGTTGGCTATTTGTATTTCTTCTTTTAGTTCTTTTGCCCATGTATTAATTGAGTTATTTATTTTTTTAGTTTTTTACATCTTCTGGATATTAAACCCCTGTCTGAAGAGCAGGTGGCGAAGACCTTTTCCCATTCTGTAGGCTCTGTCTCCATGCTCGTAATTGTTTCCTTTGCCGTGAAGAAGCTTTTTAATTTGATGGCATCCCACTTATTGATCTAAGTTTTATTTCTTGCACTTTGAAGGTTTTGTTAAGAAAGGCAGTGTCAGCATCAATATGATGAAGTGTTGGCCATATGTTTTCTTAGCAGTTGCAAGGTTTCCTGTCTAATTCCTAAGACTTTGATTCACTTTGATTTGACTTCTTTTGTGCAGGATGAGAAAGAGATCAAATTTCATTCTTCTCCATATGGGCCTCCAGTTTTCCCAGCACCATTTATTTAAAAGACTGTCTTTTCTCCAGTGTATGTTTTTGACATTTTTATCAAGTATCAGATGATTGTACCTATGTGTATTTGTCTCTGTGTTTTCTATACCATTGGTCTTCGTATCTGTTTTGGTGCCCAAAGCATGATGCTTTTGTTATGATAGTTCTGTGGTGTCCCTTGAGGTTCAATATTGCCATGCCTCTTGCATCACTCTTCTTGCTCAGGATTGCTTTGGCTATTCTGGGCCTTTCATTCTTCCATATGCATTCGGTTTTTTCTAGTTATATGAAGAATGTTATTGGTATCTTGATGGGGATTGCATTAAATCTGTAAAACACTTCGTAGTATGGCCATTTTGATAATATTAATTCTGCCTATACAAGAACATAGGAGGTCTTTCCATCTTCTAAGTTCTTTGATACCTTTCTTCAGTGTTCTATAGCTTTCATTTTAGAGGTCTTTCACCTCCTTAGTTAGATTAATCTCTCAGTATCTTATTTTTTATTGTGAATGAGATGGTTTTCCTGATTTCTTTCTCAGCAGAATCACTATTATAGAATAGGAAAGCTACTGATTTATAAATAAGCTACTGATTTATAAATGTTGATCTCGTATCCTGCTACTTTGCTGAAGTTATTTATCAGCTCTAGAAGTCTTGTGGTGGAGTGTTTTTGGTCTTGTAGTTACAGAAACATGGGTATCAGACCCCTTATTTCTAGCTTTGGAGTTCTTCACCATTCCTATTGGTTTCTACCACATATTTGTCAGTAATCTCAACTTTTGCCCATTTCCCTATTTGAATGGTCCATCTATATACTTACAGCTCTAATAGGTTGCCTAATTTGTACCAGGAGTAATCTCAGAAATGGCTTTTAAAATTGGAATTGTGGCATTGAATCATAATAAATGAATCACAATAAACACATGAGTAATCTTTTTTTTTTTTTTTTGCTGGGGGAAAAAGGATACTGGTAATTCATGGTATGCAATGACATTGTGATTATACAAATTGCAATACACAGTAGCATCAGATAGAATACAAGTAGATGGAAAGTTATCCAATCTTTTACCACTGTCTGTTGAATAACCCAATAATAATTTATTTTTTGCAAAATAACATTTTATTCTTTACTAAACAAAACAGTTCCTTTGTCAAAACTAAATTCTTTTATAGAGTGAAGACCATTTCTAAGTTATTTTTGTCCTATTTATTTGGATTAGTCTCACATGATTATTTTATTGACCTTTTGTGTAAGTCAGAGACAACAATGACTCATAATAATAATAGCCTCTACTTACATGGAGTTTCTCTGTACCAGGCACTGTTCTAAGTGATTCATATATATATATTAACTCATTTCATCCTCACAATCCTATGAATAGAAACTCTTACTATCTATATTTTGCAGATGGGAAATGAGTCAGAGAGAAATAAAATGACTGGCCCCAGATACCATGGCTAGAAAGCTGAAGAGCTGAGACTTGAACTTAGAAAGTCTGGGTCCAGAGTCTTTGCCGTCTTCTAACATGAGACAATGGGGTTATTCCTTCTGAAGACCGAAAACATAATCATCCTGGTACATAGCTCCTGATGGTCTAAATGAATCAGATAGAACTTAGATATCCTAGAAAAATTGATAGTTACTATACCCCCCTGGACTGTCTCTTTCAATTATCAGTTTCTCAAGTGACCTTCTAGTTACTGTCAGATTTTATCTGCATCAGCCTAGCAAACTGAGTCCAAAACATTTTATACCTGCCCATCTTCTCGACTATTCATATTATTGAGCTAGCCAAATAAATTCAATTCTTTTTCCACTGGGAGTTTCTCACAAATTATGACTGGCATCTGCATTTCTGTGAAGGTTCTACAGTGTTGGTAGATTATCACTGTATTATTGCAGATGGACATGATAAGGCATGAAATACCGGGTCCATTTTGACCTCTTTAATTTCCTGACCTATAAAATGGGGATGAGAAAACTGCTACATAGGGTTGAGGTGAATAGTAAGTTAGAGAAGATCATCGCTGTGAGAGCAATTTGCATTGTCTGGCATGTGTGAGGCACTTAAGTGATGTTGGCCGAATCTGGTCATTGTAGGTTGTGGTTATTGTTTGGCTACCACCAAGGTAGAGGGGAGGTGGGAACTGAGATACTCACTGAGCATTTTCCATTGTCTGCATACAATACTTAGTGGTGACATGTTCATAATTATATGCTGTGGAATTAATAAGTACTATTATAAGATGTCATTGCTGTGTGTGGTGTAAGGCCTAAAATTAAGTTTCAATATTATTTGCCGCCTTGACATCTGGTGAAGTCAGGGGGCTCTCATTAACTACACATTCTCCTCCCCACTCTGCTCTTGTGGACAAGGTCCACAAACCAAACACTTCTCCTGATCAAACAGTCCAGGGGAAGTTCCTACTTTTCCCTGAGGAGGAGGTTTTGGTCCCTGACAGCCTGCAGATTTATCCAAGGGAATCAATTATATTCTCCTGCAGGAGTCAGAGGGCAGTTTACCTCTTGATACCATAAAGCCTGCCTGACACAGTTCTTGGTTGTCCCCTCTGTTCAGGCCTCAATGGGTGGATCTGAGGGTCATGGGATGCCCTTCTCCCCCACTGTAAGAGAACTGGCTAAGAGGCTGTTGCAATCTCAGGGTCCAGTGTTAGACACTGTGTGTTTGCCATTCCTGTAATTCTTGGGTGGGAACCTCCTTTAAACACCAAAGTAAAATATGAGAAGAACCTGAACTGAATAAGCCTCCTCTGGATTCCCTAGATCATTATTTCTCAAATTTAATGTAGAAGGCAGTTACTTGGTATCTAGTTAAAACATGCATTCTGACTCCTTAGGGTGCAGGGTGGGGCCTAAGATGCTGAGTTTCCAACAAGCTCGTGGGTGAGGCAGCCACTGCTCAGACTACATACAGAATAACAAGACCCCACGGGACAGAGTCCAAGCTGGGGAGGACTGGAATTAGTGACCTTCCAGGAACCCAAGGCTCTGGCATCTCATGGAGTGACTAATGGCACTCCCCAGGAACTGGGACATTCATTCTGAGGGAGAAGAAACCCACCAGGATGTGTAAAATGCTCAGAAAAATCTGCTGGTACTAGAAGAAAGAAAATGCTTTGAGGTCACATTAGCCGGAGGAGAAACATTTAATCTACACCCTGTTCTAGCTGCTCTGTGACCAAAGAATATTACTATCTTAGAGAGAAAGGAGTCTCCATAAAGCTCATCATGGGACTTCTTAGGATTGAAGAATTTTGCTTATTTCTACTTGGTTTTTAGGAAGGCTCATGGGAAAAATGATTCAGGGTAAGGGAAAAGAGAGGATTTGTTGCAAAAGCTCTAAAACAAGCAAGCTAGATAGTTCTCATTGAGAAGAATGGGAGGAAGAGGAGAGGAGCAGAAGGTGAGGGGTTGCATGAAATCAAATCTTGTTTCCTCCAGGAAGCCTGGACTCAGAGAAAATCCAAAGGTAGAAGCCCTGAAGCAGCCCCTGGGCTCCTAGGAGCCAGGGTTTATTAGATTGGTTTTATGCCTAGCAGCCAGGCCTTCATGCTAATTTCTCTTGACCTTCTCATGTGATTCTTGTCAGCCTGGCCCTCATTTGTTAAGCTTGCTTTAATTATGTGCATAATGACTCATTATTTTTTATAAAGGAAGCAGCAAAGGAAACAATTATGCAAATGTAAGAGATTTGTTTTTCATTGAGGAGTCAGGCTAATCTGGCACTGGCACAAGTAAAGCCCTGGGCAAGCAATGCTGCCGAGAAAAGAATCCCACCAACTCCTATTTCAGATTAAGCACATCATCAGTACCTACTAGACAAATTTAAAGCCAGGTGCTGTGGCACATGCCTGTAATCTCAGCTATTCAGGAGACTGAGGCAGCAGGATCACAAGTTCAAGGCCAGACAAGGCAATTTAGCAAGATCATGTCTCAAAAAAGAAAAAGAAGAAGAAAGTGTGTGTGTGTGTGTGGGCATGCATGTGCGTGGAGTGGAGGGGGAGTGGATTTAAGGCATAAGAACAAAGATAAAATGTCAGAACTAAGCTGAGGCCAGCATTGTTTCTTGCTAAGGTTGAAGGCTTATTTCAATTGACCAAGGCCAACTTTCTCCAAGCAGTATCTCCTTTTTAAAAAGGATGGCTTCTGGCTGTTGCCAAATGGAAAAGATCTGTGTGTTTGAGCCTCATATTCTTTTCTCTGGTCTCTCTTTTGGAATGTATCATTCATTCATTTATTTTGCCTGTTTTAGTTCTGTCTAGTAAAAAATCTTCACCTGCGAGGCACTGTGTGAGTTGGCTCTCTCTTACCTTAACAAATGTTGCCTTGTCTGACACAGTTCCTTCATCACAGGTAGCCTTCTTTTAGCTTTAAATATTACAAATTGCTTTGGTCTTTTGTCTACTATGGACCCCACCACCCCACGTAATCCCCTATTATGCTGTATTAGAATAGATGAGGAATAGCTGTACATGTTAACCTGTACAGCTACCGGAGGGCATTTATACTTGTAATTAGTTGCTGTTCTAAGATGACCTAAGCCAGCTTGGTCATTTACAGTTATTACATCTTCTCCAGAAATTGCCATCAGCTGGGATATTTACACTGAAGGCAAGTTTCAAAACAGATCTGCATAAAAGATATCAACAAGCAAGCAGGAAAACTGTCACATAGCCTACTCGGTTAGCTCATTGAAGTCCTAGCTTTGTCTTTATTTTCACCCAGAAAGGCCATTAAGGCATTTGAGGCAGATGCAAAAATATTCTAGCAGCAGGCTTCAGCGAAATTTCTAATCAGGCTCAAACATTGCCTAAGTAGCATGATATAAGTCTGAAAGAAGTACCAAGGCTTAGTGCTTCATTTCAAAAGATATAATGCTTGGGATCTAGTTAAAACATGCATTCTGACTCCGTAGGTTTTCTAGATTCTATATTCTTTTATGAAAGGATGGGTATGCCTATACAATATTTTCAGTCAGTCTATATAGCTCTAAGATCCGAATAAAGAAAAATCATCCATTGTAAAGTAACAAACTTACTATTGATTAGATATTAAGGTACCCATGAACTTATGGTAGCTACCCCTGGCTTATGGATTTTATTGTCTTAAATGCTGACTACTGCCATGGAATGTGTATTTCTGATTTGGGTAGCTCAGATGTTAAACAACTACCTCTAGGATATAAATTAAAATGCCCACCTATATATCACACAGTCTATAGTTTGCAGACACTATAACAATTGTTAATAATGCACATTAAAGTCTGGTGTACATACTGAGATGTAAGCCACATAGAGAGGGTGGAGACATATCTATATCACATACCCAGAGACTGCACATTTCCAGACCTGGAGCGTGTGACTCAAGGATGTTTTTAGATAAATGGAGTCATTTGCTGGCTTTCCCCCTTCCTTCCTAATTTTGCCTTTCTTTTTCTTCTATCATTCTTCCTTCTTCTTTCTGTCATTCTGTCATTTTTTTCTTCTCCCTTTCTCTTCTTATTAATATTTTACAGTTTGGGTGTTGAGTGTACAAGCTCATGAGTTGAAATCTTGGGCCCCAGGGTGGTGCTGTTGGGTAGTGGTGGAAGCTCTGGAAGATGTGGCCTTGTGGAAGGTCCTTAGGCAACTGAAGCATGCCCTCAAGGGGGATTGTGCCCCCCTCTTTCTCTTTTGCTTTCTGGCCATGGTGTTTTTGTTCTGCCATGTGCTCCTGCCATAATGTGATGCCTCATCACAGACCCCAGAGCAATGAGTTGATTGATCATGGACTCAAACCTCCAAAACTGTGAGTTCAAATAAAACTTTTATTTATGCAAGTTGATATCTCAGGTGTTTCATTTTAGTGACAGAAAACTGACTAATGCATGTGGGAAAGTTATGTGGCTTTTTAGAATTCTGGTTCCATACTCTGCTGTTAAAGAACTAGGAATGCTGAAGACCGGCTTTATCCTGATTTAGTCACTTGGAGGCTTTATACTTTCTTTTCCTCATCTATAAAAGAGGGAGAGCAGTAATGCCAACCTCAGATGGTGGTGAGAATCTGGAGAGTATACCCAGTTTGCTTAATTCTTCAGCTCCCTTCCTCTTTAATTTAGCCCTAGACCCATTTCACTAGTATTTGATTCATTTTCTGGGCCATGATACCACCCATTTCTTTCTCTTACTGTCTTGAAATTGTGCCAACGGAGCATCTTCCTTGTTGGGTGTGTATATACGTGTGGGGGGCAGGTGAGTGGGTAGCAGGTGGCAGGCCAAGGGAATGCTTTGCTTCATTCATCTTTCTTTTCTACCTGGTTCTTTTAAAGAAGCCAGCTCACCTCCTTCAGTTTTTGTTTTCCTATCTACTAGTAGGGGTTATGATGTTAATCTCACATTGACATCATAAGATAACATGAATTTTTATATGTGGAAGACACTTGACCCAGGTACTGGAGCTGAATGATCCTTTCTAACTAATTGTAACATCAGAGTTCGACTAGGAACTGACCTCTGTGAGCTGTGGAAGTGGGTTTATTATAGGAATTATACTATACAGTTGCAAGAGGCTGGGAAAATGCAGGTCTGAAGGGTGAGTTAGTTGGAAGATCAGGGGTAACACCAGCCTATGAATCTGAAAGTCAGGCACATTCACTCTCCAACATGAGACCAAAGGGAGAGCTGTTAGTAGAAGTCTATGGGGAACCACTTATTAATGAATCTTGGAATCTCTGTTAAGCAATAGGGTGATGTCAGGGTTTAGATGTGAGGTATCCCCCAAAAGCTCATGTGTAAGACAATTCAAGAGGGTTTAGAAATGAAATGATTGGGTTTTGAAAGCCTTAATGTGATCAGTGCATTAATTTGCACATAGTGACTAACCATAGGCAGGTAGAGTGTGGCTGGAGAAGGTGAGTCACTGTGGGGTTTATATTTGTTCTTGTTGAGGAGAGTGGTCTCTCTGCTTCCTGATACCATGTCCTGAAAGGCTTTCAATGGCCACAAACTTCCACCATGATGGTCTGCCTCTTCTCAGGCATAGAGTAATGGAGTTGGCTGTGACGGATTGAGACCTCTGAAACTGTGAGATCCCCAGATAAATATTTTCTCTTCTAAAATTGTTCTTGTCAGATCTTGTGGTTGTAGCAACAGAAAAGCTGACTAACACAGGTGAGCAGTCAGAAAGAAGAGCCTGACTTTGAGCAGAGAATGACAATAACGTGGACCCATCTGGCCCCTGTAGCTGTCACCCTAGCTAGACATGACCTTCAGAGAATGGTTGCTATTTCATTTTGATCTTCCAGAGCCATGCAAATTCTACTTTTACCTAACTCTAAGTCTACATGAGGCATAAGGTTTCTGGGAAAATTTTAAACTTTACCAAGTGGACAAGACAACCACATGCCAATATTTTCCATTTTAGAGTTGACTAATTTTGACTTTGATTTAATCTATTATCCACCCCCCTGAAGTTTCCCAAAGACTTTTAACTATGATCTTAAATTTATGGAGTTATATAAAATAATATTTCAAAAGGGTCAGGTCCCTTACTCACACTTGAAATGCATGTAATCATACATTGATTTCCTTACAAATGGAAAAGGGAGATTTTATTGATGATAATAGATGTTTAAATTTTAAATATTTAAACGGGGGCACACCTGTAATCCCAGCAGCTGAGTCAGAAGGGTTAATTGCAAGTTCAAAGCCAGCCTCAGATAATTAGGTCCTACAACAACTTAGTAAGACCATGTCTCAAAATAAGAAAAAATAAAAATGGCTGGGGATGTGGTTCAGTGGTTAAGTGGCCCTGGGTTCAATCTCCAGTACAAAAAAAAAAAAAAAAAGAATTACAATATACACCATCCCTTACCATATTCAGATATTCATTTATTGGTTGGTTGTCTCCTCTAGAAACATTGTTTCTCTTGCCATCTCTGAGCCCCTTGGGACTGTGGTATGTGAGAGTCCTTTCAAGTCTAGGCCTGTCCAAGCCTGTGCTTCTTGTCAGTGGGCCCAGAGTGCCCATGGCTGAAGACTGAGATAATAAGTAATGTCTCCAATGTGTTGAGGAGAAATTTAGTGTTAAGGTAATTGGGCTCTCGAGACAAAGTCCTTAAAATTTTCTCAATTTTAATAAAGTTTGATTCCCTTTCCTTGAAGCTTTTAGGACAAGGTGGCACTGCTTATTTCAGAATTTCAGGGTGGTTTGAGAGCATTATGAACCTGCTTGTTAAACAGTAGGGGAGGAAAGATGAATAAGATGTTGGCACTGTTCTCAAGGAATTTAAAGTTTAGTGTCTCTGTGGGGAAGGGAGACAATAATTATAACTTCACACTAGGCAGAAAACCATGGTAAATTCTTGGGGAGAAGCAGGGAGAAATCTGGGGAATCAAACTCATGGGGATGTCTTCAATTGTCAGCCTGCTAAGATTTCATTAAGCAAAGAAAGGGGGCAGGATGTTTTCCCACAGAGGACATTCAGTGGGATCTGAACATCTGATCAATCTGTTAGCGGTTGAATGAGATGAGAAGCTTAGTTTTTATTTTAACAAGCTCAAATCTGACAAGAATAGATATTGGAGAAGATAGAGAGCAAGCAAAATAGAATGAGTTTGTGATTACAAACAGGTAAACGGTTAACGGGACAAAGGGTATTTTTAGCATCTCTATCTCCTGGGGACCCTTTGCACTCAGGATCTCAGTGACCTTATGCTAGTCAGAGTAACTCCCTACTTCAAGGTTGTATCTGGCTTGGCAGACAATTTCCCCTGTTGAAGCTTACTTCATTTCTTAATCTGTTTATCAAAGCACTGTAAACTAAATGGCTTATTAACAGAAGATTTATTTCTCTCTTTTCTGGGAGCTGGGAAACCCAAAATTTCTAGGCATTGGCAAATTGGGTTTCTGGCCCACTTTCCTCTAAGATGGTAGTCTACTTACATGGTAGAAAGAGCCAGGATGTCTCTGGGACCTCTTCTATAAGGGCATTAATCCAATTCCTGAAGTTCCTGCTCCCATGACCTAATCACGTCCCCAAAGCCCCACCTCCTAATACCATCATTTCTGGGTGGAGATTCTGAGACATGAATTTTGGTAGGAGTTTAAATATTCTGATCACTGCATATGTCTTCATCTTATTCTATTGGGGCTCTGTTGTATATTGGATACATGCATGCTATCATCATTTGAATGACTAACATTCCTAGAATTCTTTCAAGTTTGCTAAGTGCTTTTAAGTATATCATGTCAATTAATCAACTTATTAGAATGAGTTAATATGTTAATAAGTTGGTCCCTTTGGGTAACACACTGATATGTTAACTCCTGGAAATAGTACCATATTCCTCAAAATACCTGAGGTTTTCACAGTTCTTTATATTTTTCAAAGTGTTTTCATATCTTTTATTGCAGGGGCTCTAGAGTAATGGGAATTGTGTACTGGGGTAGAACGGAGGGGATGATGTCTTAAGGGAGATAGGCCGTTTGGGCCAGGGTCAACATACTGTGCAGTTCCAGGGAGTCCAGTGAAACTATGGACACTAGAATGGACCTGGCAGCTATGCATCTTACACCATCTGTGAGCAGCCAGACATAGCAACTCTGTTTGTGGCCATCAATTCATTCCCCTTATTCTTCTGCCCAGGGCTAGGAAGAGGGCTTAACTCTTCTACCCAGTGATAACTAGGAGGAGGCTGGACAGACACAGTGTTGATCCTAATACTTCCTAGGAAGGAATAACTAAAGGACCAACAACACACCCTTTCTCCCAGCCTAGGGGTAGTCATAATGCTATGCTCAATGGGGAAAGTCTTCTCTGAATACGCAGGATAAAAGTCCCTGGAGTTAGGATTAGAGTGGATGTGAGATGTAGAATCATCTAAAGCATAGTAGACTGTTTTGTGGTTGTGGTTAATACACAATCCCCTCTCCAGGCAACTGTCATCACAGCTCAGTTACTCTGCTCATGCTGCCGAGGACTGCTGCAAACTTCAGTTGTTCAAATGAACTCTGAAGATGCTCTGGGTTTGGGCACAGTTTGTATGTGTGCTGTTCTTATCAGTCTCTGCCACCAAGATGGTACTTTGTGGGCACTGTGGTTCTTCTGCTTATAAACTCAGTCTCTCATAGTGATGGTTCTACTTCCAAGGCCCAGGAGAGCTGAACGGGCTCCCAAGACCTCTGGTTGTCCCACTGGTTTGTGAAGAAGTCCTTGAAAAGTGTGGCAATTTTACAGCAAAAAGCAATGACCAGTTTGTTCATATCTGTTTCACATGTTTGCAATGTAAGGTTCACTACAGACTTCAGAGGAATTCTGCTGTATTTCTAACAAATCCAAATGTTTCATTAAGTGTCCTTTGTATCAAAGGATCACGAGGGTCAATTGTTTGGTTTATCTTCATTACTGTATTCAAATTGGGTTGGAATTTCAAAAAGTTCATGGTGGATCTTGTAGATACAGACAAGATCCCCAACTATCCAACTATCCATGTCCCCAACTATCCATGGAAAAGAATAGATGGCAGAAACAAGATTCCTTCAAACCTGTAGATATTCTGTACTCCCAGGCCACTCTCTGCCTGGATAAGGAATGCAAAACTTGTGACTTTCTTCAGAGTTTTGCTGGAAGTATGGAGACCCACAGTAGTAACCAACACATCTGAGCAGCCATGAGGGGCTTGTGACGAATGAATACACAAGGAGCAGAAGCTCCTCAAAAATTCTTAAGTGGAAGCTCTCCATGCCACTTTATTTTAAGGTGGTTTTGAGAATCTAAAGGGAGTAGAATCTGTGGGCCATAGGAGGTGTACCCTCCAGTCCCAGATGCCACTTCCTTGGCCCGATGGCCATTTTATCCCCCTTCTATTAGTCCACAGCTGTTTTCTTTGAACTGTATCTCCACATTCAATTCCTGCCAAAATTTAACAAATAGGCTTTGCTCAATATTATAGATTTTTAAAATAGATGGGTATTGCTGGGTGTGGTGGTGCATGCCTATAATACCAGTGGCTCAGGAGGCAGAGGCAGGAGAATCACAAGTTCAAAGCCAGCCTCAGCAACTTGGCAAGGCCCTGAACACCTTAGTAAGACACTGTCTGTCTTTTCTCTCTCTCTCTCTCTCTCTCTCTCTCTCTCTCTCTCTATATATATATATATATATATATATATATATATATATATATATGGATATGACTCAGTGGCTAAGTGACATTGGGTTCAATCCCCAGTACCAAACATAGATGAGTTTATTTTAGCCTTCAATTTATGCTCAACATCCTGATATCATTCTTTGTCATCATTTTAGGTACTTTACAAAGACAACCTTATACCGTATACACATGCATACCTTTGAATTCCCAATAACTATTTTATGGATATAAAATGTAAGTCATCAAGTGATGATAGGAACTAATACTCTATCCCCTTTACACCTGAACTGGAGGTGAGGCCATTATAGGATATTGTGCATAGAAAATCTGGCAATTGGGTATTTTTCTCCAACTCTTCTCTATCATTGTATTTTATTTGATGTTATAGTTTATGCTTGTTATTTTTTATTTTGTTCATTGCAGGATACCCTGATTTCATCAGAATGATTTAAAACCTTAAATGTATTTACTGAATTATAAATATAATTATAACAATAGTGACATAAGTATTTTAACTTGATTCACAAACTTCCGCAGTATAGACCGTGAATATGACTAAATACTGAATTTCCATGAATTGGGACAAATAAATCCACTGTATCATGAGAGTGTATAAGAAAAAATAATATAAGAAAGGATAACAATAAATACCTAAAATTTGAGTGCTATTGACTGACATCTTAATTTTTCCTAATAGTGTATTGTCTATTGTAAAATGTTGTGAAATAGAGGCATGAAGCTGTGATAGCTTTTGCAAAATACAATAACATACTCACAAGGAATAATTTCAGCTGCTTAAAAGAATTAAACCCCAAATAACAGTGACTAAAATAAGAGGGAGACTAACTTCTTTTTCTTATAGAAGTCGTGGAGAAAGGGGATCCTGGGCTGGAATGTAACTCCATGGTGTCTTTAGAGCCGAGGTTATTTCACTTTATTCCACCATCTTAGTGTGTAGCATCTGTTCTTCTGGTTACTTCCTGGCCAAAGGTAACTGCTGGGGTTCCAGACATCACAATCCTTCTCTAGTCATCAGGGCGAAGTAAGGGTGGACATACTCATTCTCTCAAGGAGACTTCTCAGACGTCCCACACAAATACCTATGAATGTATCACTGACCATAACTTTTGATGACTCTGTGAAGAAAGTGAACCAGTAGTCTTCTATTTGAGCAACATAGTGTCCATCTAAATTTTGAGGTTCTGGTATTAAAGAGAAAGGGGGAAAATAAATTTTTTTTTTACACTATTAGCAATTTGTTCCACAAATGATCTCCATAGAAAACTAATCAGTTTTGTAGTAGTCAGACAAAATGATACCTTCTAGTAGAATAGCAACAAATTCTTTTGCTAAAGGTAAGGAAGGGTCCATAGTAGAAGAAGAATCACTTAAAGTGGTGTTACCTATAATAAAAAATGAGTATTTATCACACAAATCATAAAGATCTTGAAAAATTAGTCACTAAGTTAATAATAAATATCACTTTTGAAGGTTACTGGAAAAGTTCCCTTATGAAAAGGCTCTGTTGTGCATTGCCTAATATCAGCAAAATATAATGTGAAGGATCAATTACTATTGCAAGTACATAAAAGTAATAAATATTGTGCTTTGCGGTTCTAAAAAATTCACTGGGATTCAGAGTTTTAAATTAGTTCCTGACATTTGTCAAGTTCTCTATAAAGGAAAATTGCTTCAAAAATGTTTATAAATTTATTCCTAAAAACCCATGATACAGGATTTCTTCATTTAGCAAATAACTTTGTAAGTCATGATGTAGATAGGAAGCACATTGGAAATTAGTACTAAAGGCAAGTGTTTATTGAAAGTAAAAGAGATTCCATTGAAATGCAAAAATCACTAGCTGTTTTATTTATACAAAAAGTTGGTGGGCAAGTAGGGCTCAGGTTTTAATTTGGGAGGGAATAATGGAGATTGTAAACACAAATAGTGGCTACTTAGTGGATTATGTTCCATGTATTATTTTAAAAAGTGGACAACAAGAGAAGGTGCTAGGTAAGCAAGTACTGATGCTGAGTATAACAGGTAGTTTGTGGCATGTGGTAGTGGTATAGTTATTAAACTTTTTACAGCGGTGAACTGCATGATTTACAGCCCACACCTTAACTTTAGCCTTGTGAGATCTTAAACAGAGAATCCAGTTGAGCCCATCTAAACTTCTGACCTCTAGGACTGCGAGGTAATAAATGGGTGTGGCTTTATCTAAGTTTGTGGTAATGTTTCATGTATCAACATGTATTTAACACATTGTGTTGCAGGGGGTTGGAAATAAAGCCTAAGAAGATTCAGGAGCCCACATTTCAACACAATTTTTAGTCTGGAATATTCTCTCCAAAGTTAGGAGAAGATTATTGCATCTTGCACTTCCTATCACCAGGAGGGAGTACTATACTTGTGTCTTTGATTTATGAAGGCAGTATATTGCTATGTTAGTTATGAGTCCTTGTGTTGAAAATATCTTACAAGAACAACCTGGAGAAGGAAAAGTTTATTTTTGCTCATAGTTTCAGAGGTTCAGACTGTGGTTGGCTGAGTCCATTGCTCTGGGTCCCAAATAAGGTAGAATATCATGGCAGAAGGGCATATTAGGGGGAAACCAGTAATTGGAAAGCTGAGGGGGTGGGAGGGAGAGGGAGAAAGGGAGGGGGAGGGGTGTGAAAAAGGCTAGCAGGGAAGAAGCATGTTCTAGGACACACTCCTAGTGAGCCACCTCTTCCAGCCACATTCCACCTGCCCATCATTAACACCAAGTCAGTCCATTCAACCTTGGATGGACTGATTAAGTTATAGTCCTCACAATCCAATCATTTCACCTCCAAACATTCTTTCATTAATTTGGGGGGACAGCTCATATCCAAACCATAACAATTGGGAATATTCCTTCAACCCCTATACTGGGTAATACATAAAACTACTTATTCTGTGGAGTCCAGGACAGAAACTATCTGCAGGATATTGAGGCTAGGGGACCCTTTCCATCCTGGATATGACATCTATCCCAAATATGCAGTTGCCTTTTTTTTTTTTTTTGGTATGTTGATCTTCAGTGAACAAATTAACCAAAGCTTACAGAGAGTTTCTTCCTTAGTACGGGGTCCCCACATAAAAATGAGAGGAATCAAAAGTCTCATTATATGGCAAAGGAGGTGCAGTGGTAAGCACATGACCATGACATCCACTGATCCTATCTTATGCCCCCAAAACCTGAGGCTACTGGACCAATAGATATTGGAACAGTCTGTGGAAGGTCCAGCTGAGGTGCTGTCTTGAAGAGGATACTCTGCGTAGATGGGACACTACCTCAGGGATGTAATACCCCAAATCAATAACCTATCAGCCCAGGGGATTTAAAAAAAAATTGTAGTTGTAGATGAGCAGTGTGTCTTTATTTTATTTGTTTACTTTTATGTGATGCTGAAGATCAAACCCAGGGTCTCACGCATGCTAGGCAAGCGCTCTGCCACTGAACTACAGCCCCAGCCCCAGCCCCAGCCCTGCCAGGGGCCTTTATAGGGAACTTATGGTTCTCTTTTCTGAAACTCAGAGTTCTGACATCTTGGTTCGTAGAGGAAGAATAGTTCCTCCAAGGAGCACTTCATGATTCTATTAATGCAATGTTGCTGCTCAGTCACATCAAAGGTCTTAACCAAAGGCTCCAGGAGGCGAAGACGGTAATTACCATGCTGGTAGAAATCATTTGTTCTAACCAGGTAATCTTTCGGGTTGTTCTTGGTAACTATTCACCCAATTTTGACAGCAAATGCATAGGTATAGCTACCGTGACCTGAGGACTGACCCTGAAGGAGTGTGCCATCTTAGCCACCTGGACAGCAGAGACACTAGTTGAGGGCAAAGGGACTCCAGCATTGGTGATAGAAGACAGGCAAGATAAGTGTCTGTTATTGCCTCAAGATTAGCTACAATGGCTGGGACTGTAGTTCTTATTAACCTTCCTCTCAGAAGATTCCCCCAGAATTCTAGAGGAGCTTCTCCCAGAATGTTAGTAATATGAAGCAAGTAGATCTAAACGGTGCAAGCAGTTACGGTGCACCACCTGGATGCCCCTCAGGTCTGTACATTCATCCCCCCAGCTGGTGGGAGTGTTGGTGACAGAAAACTCCCAGTCGAATCCTCTTTCTAGAGTTGCCAGGGGCTGTACAGTGCTGCCTTGCCCAAAGTTATGGCCCTGCAGGGTGAGGAGGCAGGGGCACCTGCAATACTCACCAATTTGAGCAATGAAGAAGGGCCACAGCCCCAGAGCTCCTTGCAAGCTTGGCTGAGGCTTTTGCTGCAACTGTATTGCAATACTATTTCCTTCCCTCCCTCTCAGGTGTTAATTCCCAAATCCCTCCTGGATAAGCCTCTTGCACACAAATCTCTTATTTTGGAGTATAATTCTCAGGTTTCTTACCTATAGCAGATTTGTGCCAGTTTATATCCCACTAGAAATATATGAAGTTTCTTTGGCATTGGATATCTTAGTTTCTAAAATTGGGTATTTATTTTTGGTTGTCTAAACTTATTATGCAAAATGGTACATCAGTTATATTTAAACTTTTAAAAATTACTAGCAGGGTTGAAAATAGTTTTACATGTCTATTTATTTGTTGTACTTTTTCTTTTAAAAAATGTCTGGTGACATTTTTGGACCTAGCTACTTTTTTTTCTTCCAGACCAATGACTACTTTTTTTCATCTAGACTAATACCTATTTCTTTTCCACCCTTCTACTTCTTTCACATGAATAACAGCAGAAAATTTTGAAGTAGGCTGGTCTAGTTTACTGTCAGAGTTTAAGACGTTATTCTGTCCTCCAATCTCCCAAATTCTTAGAAGGACCAATTAATGAAATGGGGCAGGATATTTGGTTGGAAATATTCTCAGTATGAATTGGTTTTTATTAGGGCCTATAAACATACTTCATGACTCCTCTTTGTTTGTTTAAGCTTTTCAAGCGTGTGACTTCAGCTTTTCCAAGGCTGGTCTATTTTCCCTGGGCACAGAGCTGCCTGAATCAGGACTAAATGTGCAGACATAACTTCAGCTTCCACGGCCCTGCTTTGGGATCCTCTTCAAGTGATGAAAACTGACAAAAAGCTCCAGCTTTTATTTGACTTCTTAGAAAAGATTAAACAGACTTAAATGTATTTGGAAGCCTTTCAAAATCTAGAAACTTTAATATCACTCCAAACTACTACTGACATTTTAAAACTTGATTATGCAAAGAACTTCATCTCTGGGACATGGAATTACCTACTGCCAAAAATAACTCACCTGAGACTTGGAATCTTTTTCTAACTCTGAGAGATTTGATGTGAGTCTAATTAGTTAACAAGCCAGAATTCCTATCTTAAGCAAAGACATGATACATGATTTATGATATATTTGGAATTAGGCCCCACCTGACTTGATGTTTAAGTTGAGAAGAAAGTTTGTCATCAGTAGGACTTTAATCTTAAAATGAATAAACTTTGTATTTATTGTTACCTCCCTGCTTAGACAAATGTGCTCTTAGAATGAAGTCAATGTAAATTAGTGATAAGATAATATGATGTACTGATTTGAGAGGTGAAAAAAATATTTATATCAAACTAAGGTATACATTTTGGCAAAGATGTTAATTGCCTCTTACAAAATAGAGCTTGGGAAACTATCAAGAAAAGATCATAAGAGAAGTAAAGGATGGTTCAATCTTCAGTCCTTCAGACAGAGAATTGGTAAGCAGATTGTCAGATTCCAGGGGGAAGCTGAAAGGTGAAGGCTACTGTTGTGTTCAAGATGGTTCCTTAATGTTTTTGAAAAGGGAGCAGATCCTTCTATGAGAAGCCACCTTTGAAACTCTTCCTGTGAAGTTAATCAATTTGCTTGCTCACTGGCTCATCAGTGGAAAATTCCAGGTGCTCCAAATATTGAACATGTCCAGATTCCTTGAGCAATGAAAACGGCTGACTCCTCTGAACATACCAGGAAACAAAAGCATCTTTAATCCACTGGACTCACATTTTCAGGAACCAAACAATTAGCCAAGACCCACAACCCCCATTCCAAATATTTTTAGATGTAGATTTTTATATTACATGTCTGCTTTTACATATTATAAATATGAATCTGTCAAAGTATGTATTGAAATGTGGGGGTTTTCTTTTCATGATCATTTGGCATCTTAATTGTGTGAAGAAATCAAACTCCAATTTGTAAAATATCAAGTCTTCTAGCTGACATGCAGAAACATTATTGTAAATCACATGTCAACATTATCTGCATTTCTAGTACCATTTTCTCATTCTTCTAAGCCCAGTGAAAGGAAAAGAGGAGCCAAGGTTAATGCTTACTGAGCACTGTGCAAAAAAGATCTTATTTAGTCTTTATAAACAATGTTGCTGAGTGTGTGTTGCCATCTACTTTTTTTTTTTTTTTAAGTGAGAAATCTGAGACTGAGGGAGCTTCTATAATATACCCAAGGTCATCAGTACTAGTGATTGGCAGAACTGAGACTTAACTACAGGTTTACTTTCACATGCTACTTTGCCAATAATCTATCCAACAAGAAAACAAGACATGGCAGGAAATTAGAAATTTGAAAATAAACAATGTGATTCTTTTTTTTTTAATTCTAAAGTCTGCCTTTCTCAGTGCTAGGCACATAGTTGGGGATCCAACAAGTAAGGAAATGGATAGGCAAAGCATGAACTTTGCAATGGTAGCACACTGGATCCATGCCAAACCTTCTGACTCAAATCCTGGATTCACTACTAACTAAATACATGACCTCAGGTTAGTCTCTGTTACTTTCTCATTATTTCTCAATTTCCACATATAGTAAAGTTGCAATGATAATATGTATCTTTTAGGGTAATTGTGAGAGTCAGGTTGATGCTAATAAAACAATTAGAACAGCATCTAACACATGATAAGTGCTGAGTGAATATTAGTTTCTATTATGATTGATCAAACAGATTTCACCATATATAGCAATATCCTACTTGAGTAAGCCTCAGTTTTCTCTCTAAAATGGTGAAATAATTTATCTTACATGTCTATTTTACTTAGCAATAACATACTTTTATAGTCTTTATTCTGTGACAGCTACTGTTTCTAAGCATTCTGCAGTTATTAATTTTTTAAACCTTTGTAGTACCCTCATAATGGGGGTACATTCTGATTCCATTTGATAAATGATAAAAACTGAGAAACTGAGAAGTTAATTAAATTTTTCAGGGTCACACAACTAGTGATGAGTTAAGCTCATATTCAAATCCAGACACAAATAGACCAACTCCAGAGACTACGTGTATGATAACTACTCCCTGCAACAGATCCAATAAAATAATATTTGTGAAGAATTTGTCGAGTCCCTGACACATAACTGAAGCTTCGAAGATGTCAGCTCTTCTTCCATCTTCCCAATAAAATCCTTTTGATGTTCTCATGGAATGAAAAATGATGGAAATTTATCAGCTGGCCTGCAGGCATTCCTAAATAACCCAAGTTTGTGTGATAGCAAACATCCCTTGTCTCTCGGATAGCACCAAGAAATCGGTGAACACACCTTTCTAGTGATTAGGCCTGTCTTGGATCATCTTTTCTGTTGACACCTTGCAGTTCACGGAGCAAGACATCAACATGCACTCATGTGAGCACAGTGATATCCTATGAAGCAGCTGTCAGCGATGACAGTTGGGAGCAGAACAGCTGGAGGGCAGAGCTGATGTTTCTAATGATTGAGAACAAGTAACAGAAGAAAGGCAACCAAGAGGATGACAACTGGCAGCCATGTGCACCTCCCCGAGCTACTGTGCTGAGTTCCTTGACAGGTTGCTGAAGGATTTTAGGTGGCACAGTTCTTGCTGTGCAAGGCTGTCCTGAGTAACTCAACCTGGACTATTTCATACACTGTAAAATTTGCAGCATTCTCGATTCTTAGATATTGAAGGCCAGTGACTCTACTATCACAGCAACAAGTAAAAAAAGAAAATCAAAATATGTTGCCACATTTTGCTGCCCTTGAGGAAAAGGTAGTGATATCACCTGTTGAGTACTGGGTCCTTGGGGGACCTTTGAGGTTTCCTTAGGCTTACTACTCAAAATCTGAGATAGAGAGTGGAACTCAGCATCAGCAACATCTGGAAGCATATTACAAATGCAGAATCTCAGTCCCCACTGAGATCTATGAATTAGAATTTGTGATTTAGTAAGATCCTAAGTGATTTGAATGTGTACTGAAGCTTGAGAAGTATTTCCACGGGAGAGAAAATGGGGTTTGGAGTACAAAGGTCCAGGGTTCAGATCCCGACTGCTTCCTACTAGCTGTGTGACCACAGGAAAGTCATTTAATCTTTCTGAGCCTCAGTTTCTTGCTCTCTAAAAAGATCTTTGTACCATCCTCATGGAGTAGGCATTTGACAAATGCCATTTCCCTTCTCCTCTTCAACATAGTCAGAAAAATCGGTTTAGCTCTTTGGATATCATTAGGGAATTATAACCATAGGAGAGTATGGCAAGAAAAAGAGAAATGATGCCCCTCTTCCTCCACATTTAGAGGTATAATGCATATCAAGTTCCATTCAGGGCATTGCTGGGGCATGACAAATTCAAACAGGGCAGTTAGGAGGAATAAATCAAATTTCCAAGATGAAATCTGCGACTGATAACAAAGAATGGATGTATATTGGGACAGCCCAGCAAGCAAGTTCAGGCCCAGCAGGATGATTAAACAGAAAGTGATGGTAGGAGAATCAAAGGGGTCTGGGAGTATGGAAGAGGGACAGAAACTTGTCACTGCCTGGCACTCTGTCCACATCCTGTGCTCTGCGAGTGTCCTGCACATTGCTTCACCTGGGTGCCTATCCCTCTACAGACTCATAGATTAGGCTGCTTTGTTTTTAGACTGAAAACATTTTTGAGGATGGAGACTCTCTGAGGGGTTATATCTCATTTCACTGTTTCTAGAATGTATAAATGAATGCTGTTTGTTAAGTGGATGGATAGATGGATAGATAAACAAATGAATAAATGTTTTGCTTCCAATGCTATAATTTCCGGTTGACTTTGAGGTTCTCTGTGAGCAAATGACCTCTGTGGATTTCAATTCCCATATGCCTCTAATCAGGTAGAATTTTGGATTTCCTATTCCTCTTCTCATCTTTCCTCTAGTCTCTCTACTATAGAGAAGGAACTAAGGGGGAAGGGATATAAAGCTGTCAGAATTTCCAGCCTACTAGTTCTGCTTTGCTCATGGTTTGACTATAGTTAGATTGACAGCTTGTTACTTTCCAAGGAACCAGCTGACTCCTTCTCTAAGAGATCAGGAGGGTTAGGAAAGAATGACTATGCACTCCCCCCAGAATTTTTTTTTAATCCAAAGAGCCACCTGCTAGCTTCTTGGAATGTATGAGAAGGTCAGTGTCCAAGACTCTAGGCGCAAGGATTTACCTGATTTCTGGTGGATGAAGCATTAAATCTTACCTATGGGAGATAGACACAAAATCCAGCCTGTGCACACTGGAAGAGAAAAGGCTAACATCCAAGTTATGCTGGGAACCCTTAAAAGGGACACGCAAGACCTACGTCTGTAACCCTTTGAGTGGGGTGCTTAATGAGTTTGGCTGCTTTCCAGGAATGGATTTTCAGGGGGAAACGGGACAATCCCTCCAATAGTCCCTAAGCCTCAGGACCTGAGATTAATTGCCACTGGGGATTACTCATCCTATCACAGTTAAACGTATTTGATTCAACCACACATCAGCTCCAGAGCAGGTTAACAGCAGCTCAGCAAAACCATCTGCAGCCCAGAATTTCCTCACAAGAAGAAACGACGGGGGATTTGTGGGATGTGGTGGGGGTGTGTGGAATGGTTCATGGCACTTCTAAGTTGAAAGTGAATAAATTAAAGGAAACCCTGCTCTTGTTCTGCCCCCACTCTCCCTAGAAACTCTTCTCCTTCTTTTCACTTTCTCCTCTTTCTTCTCCCTCTCCAAGTAAAGTCAAATCAAAGTCCAGTTCTAGCTTTTTGAAGAATGCATATTTCTCCCCAGAGGCTCAAGAGCGGAGATGGGGGAACTGAGAGGGTTTTGTGGGAGCAGGAGTGTGTGGAATGAACCACAGCTCTGCACGTAGCACGCTAAGTGCTGAGAATGGTTCTGAACCTATTCTTTATTTTCACTCCTCACATATTTTGGGGGGGAGAGTGAGATGGGCTGGAAGCCTGCGGGGAGGAGAGAGGGACGAACAAGGAAAACGGGGAGGAGAGAGTATTTGGCACATTATGCACAACGTGAGCTGGTCCCTTTTCAAATTTCTTTTTGTTTTGATCATTTTTTTAAAAAAAACTTCAATAATTGGAACCTTATCCAGCTCAGCAGCTCCCTCTCTCTTTTCCTGTCCCCAGGTTTTCCTTTAGCTGTTTGAGTCACTCTACCAAGGAAACAGCCATGACCTTGACCTAGGTCAAGAGGGTCCTGCAGTGGTTACTGGAAGAGAAAAGGTATAATTAGCAATATAGTCATATGACTGAGACAAAAAGGAAAATTTCAGTAACTGTGTATGTTCTCTTCCATGATTTGATATACATATGTTTGTACATATACCTATATATGTATATATGGTCTGTCTTTTCTCATTCCCCTCTATTTGATATAAAGGTGTGTTACAGTAGTTAACCCTATCATTTGAAATCAAAGGAACAGTAAACTAGGAAAGCATCGTATATTCCCAGAGATACAGAGACACATGGAGCAATGAAGTCTTTGTTGCATACTTAGTCATGTAAGGGACAATTGTGTCATGGTAGGGCTAACATATTGCTGTTAGTAACTTTCTTGGGAAGTTCTAATCTGGGATAAGAGGGATGGGATTGTGATTGCTTTGAGCTCAGCATTGTTACCACTATTTTCTAAGATCTCCCTTGCAATACAAAAGAGAAACTATAAACAACATTTCTTGGAATCCCCTTTCCTGTGTGGTTCTGGCTGGAGTTTGTCTATAAGAGGTTCTGAGACAAAACATGGAAATGAAAAAAAGGCAAAGACATTCCTCTTTAGAAAGGGTTGTGTTATATGTGTGGGCAGCAGAGGCTACTTTGTGGTTTCTTGAGAACCAGTTGCTTTCCTGTTGCAGCCTGAGATGGTAGCAAATCCCCAGAAACCCTAGGATTTGAGCACTTACCAGCTGGTGGCTTTTCTAACCATTTCTCTCTTATTCTTTTAAAGTCTGTGTAAGACTCTAAGGTCTACATGAAATCCTTTGTTAAATGTTGAACACATGCTGGGCATGATGGTGCACACCTGTAATCCCAGAAGCTCGGGAGGCTGAGGTAGGAGGATAAGCAAAAGTGAGGTGCTAAACAACTCAGTGAGACCCTGTCTCTAAATAAAATACAAAATAGGGCTGGGGATGAGGCTCAATGGTCAAGTGCCCCTGAGTTCAATCCCTAGTACCAAAAAAAAAAAAAAAAAAAAGTTTAACACACATTCAAGGAGTAAGTGGGATGGGAAGGCTTGTCTCTCACACTTCCTTACAGCAGCTCACTTACAACTGACTTGAACTTTTAAATTCTCTGCTCAGCATTGTTGCAGTGAATTCTATCCAAATGCCTATGATTAGTAGGAGAACAAGATAGTGCTCTAGACTGTTTCATGACAGCTACTGTGTGGATCTGGAAACAAGGGAAAAGTCAGCCTGGAGGAAACCCTTGATGTTGAGTTGGCAGGGATTGAGTGGGTGACTGCTATAGTTTGACTATGGTCATTCTCCTGTGTTAGTCAGATTTCTAGCACTGTAATGAAATACCTGAGATAATCAACTTACAAGAGAAAGGTTTGTTTTGGCTCACAGTCTGGAGGTACCTGACTGTGTGACTGGTTGGCCCCATTGCTTGGGCCTATGGCAAGGCAGCACATCACAGTGTGAATACATAGCAGAGCAAAACCATTCACCTCATAGGAGCAAAGAGGAGAAGGAGGAGGCCAGAGTTCCATGATTCTGCTCAAAAACATGCCCCCAGTGATCTCTCTCACTAGGCTTTATCTCTTAAAGGATCTACCATCTTCCAGTTGTGCCACTCTGGTGAATAAGCCTTTAACATGTAGGCTTCTGACATTCAATATCTAATATGATTTGTACCCCAAACTCATGCTAAAATTGAGTGCTCACTGTGAAGTGTAAAGAGGATAAAAACACTCAATCTTACAGTGTTTAGAGGTGGGACTTTTGGGAAGTGATTGGGAATAGTTAATTTTATTAGGGTAAAGCCCCAATGATTGAAGACTGGTGGTTTTTTAAGAAGAAAACAGAACACACACACACACACACACACACACACACACACACTCACTCACTCACTCCCTGTCTCTGGCCATGTGATACCCTATGTCACCAGCCATGTGTTGCCCCGTGTCACCTTGGAATTCTGCCAGCAAGAAGTTCATCACCAGATACAGGCCCCTGACCTTGTATCTCCAGAACTATAAGCAAAAATAAACTTCCTTTATTTATAACTTACCCAGTTGAGGGTATTGTATTATTGGCAACAGAAAATGGACTAATACAGTGATTTGTAAGTACCAGGATTTAGATAGAAGCTGCTCACAGCTTGCCAGTTCTGGGCCCCTGCTATTTCCAAAACATCCCAAACTATTGCGGTGACAAGCCTTACTACACAAGTATTTGTCCTCAGATCTACCCAGTTATGGACATCATTAGGAGTGGGTCACTCTAGGACCTCCCTTTAGCAAAAATGTTTTAATCAGTTTTCTCATTGCTGCAACCGAAAGACCCAACAAGAAGTATTAGAGGAGAAAAATTTTTATTTTGGGGCTCACAGTTTCAGAGATCTAAGTCTATAGATGGCTGATTCATTCTTTGGAGCCTGAGGTGAGGCAGGACATCATGGCAGACGTGTGTGGCAGAATAAAGCAGCTGGGGATGTGGCACCAGGAAGGAGAGGGAGAGGGAGGGACACGCTCTAGCTCATCATGGACACATTATAAACTCCAAGGACACACCTCCAGCTACCCACCTTTCCCCAGCCACATCCTACCTGTCTATACTTACCACACAGTTAATCACTATTAGAGGATTAATCCGCTGATTAGGTTAAGACTCTCATAACACGATCATTTCATCTCTAAAGTTTCTTGCATTTTCTTACACAAGAGCTTTGGTGGGACATCTAATATCTAAGCCATAACAGAAGACCCCATCTCTGCATTGGGTGTCTCAGATTGTCCCATATGGCTGGTCCTGTCTGATGGCTGTAGAGTATTTGTGGTAGGGGTTTCTAGCATGGAGTAAGGATTCTCCAAAGCATGGACCCTGGAGACCAAGTGTTGGCATTTGAATTCTACCCTTGACCCAGTTGGTAACCTTGGGAAAATCTCTTCCCACTTTTGGCCCTTAATTCCTCATCTGTGCTATAGAAATATCAATAATATGTAACTCATGTAAGGTACTTGGAACAGTATCTGGCTCATAGTAGGTGCTATGTGAGAGGCGGCTATGATCATTACTACTCCAAGGAAAGTCAAGTTGGCCCAATGATGGAGCCTCAGTGGAATAGCAAGGAATGATTCCCAGGGCAGCATCTCTAGGCTGCTGTGGTCATTTGATTCCTGTGAAGAGCAAGGAGATCACAAGCAGAAACTGAGAGTGGTTTTCACTGAAATTCCATGAGACCATGGGGCCCTGTGCTGATGTCCTAACAGGACGGGAGGATGGGCAGTCTCCCTCTTGGTAGTGTACACCACCCAGCAGCAGCAGGAGTCAGCAGAAAGGTAACAGTGCCTAGCAAGGAACATGTGTTTGGGAGCTGACTGGGCTTGCTCAGTTACATGCCAGACACCCTTGAGACTGCCTGAAATAGCTGAAGGGGCCTTTGCAAGGGGTGGAAAGTCCCAGATTAGCAGGAGGTGGGAGGGTCTTACGATCCAGGACATATTTTCATCAGATCTCAGTCCCTTGGGTGGAAAAAGACTAAGGGCTCTCATGACAGATAGAGTCCCACCCTTGCCACTTACTGAAAATACTTGGAGATCTTATTCATCTTATTCATTTTTGGATACATAGGTTCAGCATGTGGATGAATGAATTTAATATCCTAGAACCTCAGCTTCCACAACTGTAAGATGAAAGGCACTTAAGTTTCCTAATGAATATTTGGCTCATTTATTTTTATAGCAAATTTAATTAAAATATTTAATTTCTTGTTTAAGATAGAAACTCAGTACATTTGTTGACTCCACTTGATGAATGGTGCTTTAGTGAAGTCAACAGAGTCCATTCTACATTTCTTAGACTACATCCTTTAAGGAAGAGATCCTGTCTCTTAACAAATATACTTCAATTTCAAGAGTTATTTTTGATTCACTGCTTTTTGTCAAAGAACAAAATATTAGCTAGGTATTGGTGAGTGGTATTGAACTTTAGGAGAGTTAGAGATCACAGATAGGTCACTAAATAATTGAAACAGATAATCATCTGACACAGAAAAGCTATACTATAGGAAAAATGTTGAATCGAACCTAAGAATTTATAACGTGTTAACACCACACATTCCTATTAAGTCTTTTGTTTATATGCACATTTAAAGTGCTTTCTGACCAATTCCGTTCAGGCAAAGTTGAAATAATGTGGTCTTTGTGTTATGTCCTGCATGGCTGAACCCTATAAACCAGTGAGGGGTCATGGGTGATTAAGAAAGACACACACACACACACACACACACACATAGAAAAGTGGGATCAGGTGGGACACTGATCTCTGATAGAAAAACAGTGACCCAGAGCTGGTTCCACATGTTTGTTATATATGGTCTCACAACCAGGAAGTTAAAGACTATAGAAGGATCGTTCTTTGTGCACTAGAAAGTTATAGGATGAGAAACATTTTTGTAGCTATTCCACCATTGCAATGCTAGGAGCTTCCTGTGGCACCCAGGAAGCCAAATGTCCAAAGTTTCTATTAAGCAGGCAGGCTTGGAGGTCATAGCACTGGTAAAACATTGTGGTTATCTGGCTGTGCTCAGAATCCTCTGTCCCTGGGAGCTGGTGTCTGAGATCAAGGCCCAAACTGATACAGCTTCTGTGCTTTACACAGAGCCTTCATGGGCAGGGTGTCACCACATCAACTGGGCAATCTTGACCTGTACTTTTTGCATAGGAAGTTCCCAGCATTTGCAGGTGCACCACAACCACAAGAAAATCACTAACTTGGATCTAGATCACTGCACTCTATTTTAGTTGTTTTTGTGTCCATAGCTGGTCCTCAAGAAATAACTGAATGTATCAGTCAACTTTCTGTTACTGTGACAAAGTACTTGAGATAATAAACTTATAAGGAGACAAGATTTATTTTGACTACAAGTTTCAGAAGTTTCAATCCATGGTCGGTTTGCCTTTTGCTCTTGAGCCTGTAGGTGAGGCAACATACATTGGAAGAAGCAAGTAGCAGAGGAAGTTGCTCACCTCACAGAAGCTAGGAAATAATAAGATGAAAGAGGAGGGGCCAGAGTCCTAATATCTCCTTTAAGGGTATGCCCCCCCAAAACTTAACTTCTTTTCATCATGCCCCATCTCCTAAAGATTCCACCATCTCCCAGTAGCAAGACAGTAAATTGGTGACCAAATTTTAACACATGAGCCAGTGGTGGATCCTTATCCAAACTATAGCACTGGGTAACTGGGTAATCAATTGAAAGTTCTTGTTTCATGCTAGGTCCTCCTTTTTTTTTCCTTCTTCTTCTATTTTTGGTACTGGGGACTGAACCCAGGGGCACTTTACCACTGAACTATGTCCTTACTCCAATTTTAGTTTTTATTTTGAGACAAGGTCTCACTCAATCATCAAATCTGGCCTTGAACTTGGGATCCTCCTGCCTCAGCCTCCCAAGATGCTGGGATTACAAGTGTGGGCCACCCGTGCTCTGATTTGTCCTCATTCTTTATCTTCACTTTTCCCAGTCAGTCCTCCATGCGATGTCACTGGAAGCCAGGTAATTAAACTTACTAAACCTGGCTTTAACTTTACATCCATCATTTAATCAACAATTTCTAGTTTGCAGGTGGTCCATTACCATACAGCAAAATGATGGATTTGCTGTTGCTGTTTTCTTC
Organism: Callospermophilus lateralis; assembly: GCF_048772815.1. Classification (NCBI taxonomy): domain Eukaryota; kingdom Metazoa; phylum Chordata; class Mammalia; order Rodentia; family Sciuridae; genus Callospermophilus; species Callospermophilus lateralis. Next base: position 56,989,000 of record NC_135312.1, on the reverse strand, counting down.
AAAATCAGAATAATATTTGGTTAGCTTCTTGGAGTTACAATTTTATTTTGGATGGCTGAGACTGCTCAATACTTACATGTCAGGTGAGAATGAGTATTCTGAATTTAATTTTTTAAAGGGGAATGAAGGAAGTATCACATGTATTGCTAATGCCAATATTCCTTAATATGACTTGATTATGTATTGCCATTCAACTCAGTGAATCAAAGCACTTATTTTTACATCTTTTTTATAAGGCATGCAGAATATTTGAGCATGAAATCACTGCTTGGAAAGTTTCTTCAATGCTGACATGCTTCAATTCTGTTTTAAGATCAGAGAGAACTTCCTGCCCTGCAGAAAATATAATTTATTGATGATGGATAAATTTTCTTTAAGAACAAGTTAGAGCTTCTTAATATGAGCAGCATTAAGCCTGTCAACTGAATAGCTCAAATAACAAAATCTATCAAAATGTCAATCACTCCAACCAGTCACAAGCTTTTAACAACTTTAATTGATATAATTGGTATGCAATATGTCTTACAACAAATGTAGATACAATGACATCAAATATCAAAGAAGTTGCACATCTTTCCATCTTTCAATTATGTGGGTTAACTTACCCCAAGAAAGAAATCTGGCAATGTACTCTTGGTTAGCACTAATACCCATACCAACTAGCACTTTCAAGATCAAAGTTGAAATGGTACATTCATTTGCCCTCCCCTCCAAGGGAAAAAATAAAAGGGCAAAGGCAAAGAAGGTGAATCAACGTGCAAATTAGCATCTGGCCCAGTTGCAAAATTCATTTCCCAGATGCGAGGGATTGAACCATGCACCTTTGCAAGCAAGATGAAGAGCAAACAGATTACATCAAACCACAATTGACCCCCACAAAGAATCCAGAAGACCTTGGGATAGTGAAGGACAGAGGTCTACTGCTGCTAGAGCTCAGGTATACATTCTGTGTTACCCCAACCTCATGGATTTTGACTCAAGAATCTGTGAGACCTATGTCCTGGGTTGTGCCTTCTTTTAGAGATGGAAACCATCATTTTTGATCCCAGGCACAGTTAACCCTGCTGTCGTTCAGCTGCACTGGGGCAGCAGAGCTATAATCACTGTCTGATGTGGCTATGACATAATTGCAGTTTTACAGATTAAGTAAAACAACACATCAGTGTAACAGCAAACAGGAAACTGAGATCACTTATATATCTATGTAATACTTAAAATGTCTATAAATATTTTTTCTCCAGAAACTGAAAACACTGTAGACATGATTTCATTGATCCTCACAACACATCTGTGAGGTAGCATGGGGTGAGGTCAATATGAAAGCATCAACCCCATTTCAGAAACGAAGACGCAGACGTGCAGGGAGGGCAGGAGACTTCATCAGGGCTACAGGAAAAAAAGACCAAGTTGAATCACACTCTTTGATCATTTGCAATCCATCAAAGAGAGGCTGCTTGTCTCCCTCCTGCTCTGACATTCTCTTTAAAGCATTAGGACCAGTCCTACCTACAGATGGGATGTGGTTGTATAAGATCTACTGGGGCCATTTCCTTTGAGTGGACCTGAACAGACTCTCCCTGAGGTGAAGGACATTAGTTATTGGCATATATTTCAGATATGTTATGTGTGTGTTTTCAACAACATTTTTAGAATAAACTTGCTAAAATATTTTGGCCAATTCAAAAGCAGAAAGATATACATTTGGCAAAATAAGTTTCTACCCTTAGGCATTTCACACTGAGTGTTCTGGATTAAAAGGGAAGTTGTCACCTTGCTGAATTCATCTGCTTTAGGCCCTGTCTTTGCTAGAAGCATTTGGAAGTAATCAGTTAATTGTGCAGGTGCTCTTCTTGCATGACAGCAGCTTTCAGTGTGGAAAAATGCTTGTTGCTTCAGTGACTTATAATAGGCCAGGGTACCAGGGAAGAGGCTGGTGCCTCTGACCCAGTGCGTATGATAAAAACAAGGTCCAGAAGTGTACTTCTCCAAAGGTGTTTCATGGACATTGTGTCAAAATGTTTTTGGTTGATGGGGGAAAAATAATATGGAATATCTGGTTTTTATGGGCTTGTTCTTTGCCAAACTGAAAGCCCTGTCATGGGATTGGAAGTGGGAAGAGGGACAATTATTCAAGCTGAATACAGTCAGAGGGGAGGCTATTGCTCTTGGTCATTCTTTGCCATTTTTCTGAGAAGGTCCATGTCTTTTTGTTTTTTTATGTTTAATGTTCAGAGAACTTTAATTCCTGGAAGCTTAATACTCATTGCTGACTCTGGTCATAGAAGACCTCTAGGGTTGCCCCTTTGGCACCTAAAGAGTTCAGGAACAGATTTTTTTTTTTTTTCAGAGAGTAGGTTATGGGAAGTGGCACTGCTCTTGGTCTCTGACACCTGAGGGGGTCAGAAAAGCACAGCAATAGTGGTTTTCCTAAAAAGAGCCATGGTGTCAAGGTCCATATTGAGAAATCTAAATCAATGCTGGTTTGAGTTTTCTATGATGTTATGGGATGACACATTTTGAAATGTATGTTTTCTGCTACATGAAATTAGGACAGAAGATTCCAATTGCTAATATCAGATGTTAGAGGAGGGCATAGGCAGAGCCCTGAAATAATACTCTCCAGAAACACACACACACACACACACACACACAAATAAAAAGGTAACCATCATGCTAAGAAATTATCAGCCAACAGACACAATACTTTGAGGATAAAAATGATACATTGCTTCATTTTGTTGAAAATAAAAGAGTATTACTAATCTGTGAGTGTCTCCTTCTGCCACAGGGGTGATTTTAATACATCAGGGCTTTCCAATCACAACACTACTGATGTTTTGGGTCAGATCATTCTTTGTTGTAAAGGGTTGTCTCTGGCTTCTACCCACTGGTGGTACTCCGAAATCATGGCAATAAAAAATGTCACCAGACATTTTCAAATGTCCCTAGGGTGGGGAGGCAAAGTCACCTGCTGGTTAAGAATGACTGAAATAAATGGGTACCTTCAAAGATGAACAATGGTTTCCCAAAATTTGTTGAGCAGGATTTTAAGACTAGATAACCAATAGGTGGGTGTTCATATTAAAGAGAAGAAGAACTAAGGTAAGTAAATGGGACAATAAATGAATTTGCGGTGCCTGTTTCCTATGGTAATGCTTCATAATGCAACTGTGGAGAGAACAGTGCCTCTTTTTAAATTTTTTTTTTTTTTTAAAGTTTGCAGTCATTATGCAAAAGACAGTAAGGCAGTGAACCAGTTGCTGTATGGGCACGAGGCAAGGACCATATGGGTTCCTCCAAGCCTTAGTGGATATTTCTGACAATTATGCAGACTTGATTCCCACTTGTTCCAGGGAAGTCCTCAATGATGCTGGCTCCCCGCACCTGCACATGCCTCTCCTTTCTCTTCTTTAACTAGGCTCATCTCATAGCCTTCTCTTTTGGAAGACATCTTGTCTGAGAGCTTGTGAGCTGGGATCCCAGGTGCATTTGAGCCACCTGGAAGAGAACAAGTAGAGGGCATGCTGACATCCAACAGCAGCCTGCTACTTTGCCTCTAGACCCTCCGACCTCCTCTGGGGAACTTCCCATTTTCATTGTTCATTAATTAGGCAGCTAAGAATCAGCTAGCCAGCTTGTAGAAACAACCAGAAAAAAGAGAGATGAAAAAGGAATCTGAGAAACCCCTGCTTCCTCACATTAGGGTGAAATCCTCCTAGGACTTCTTTCTTTTTTCCACATTGATACATAATGTAGAGAAAGTAAAGAAATAACCCAAACAAAAAGTTCCCCCAAACATAACCCCAACAAAACAGCTCACTCCCTCTTCCTTCATCCTTCTTGAAGTAGGTCCTCAGTGGTGTTGAAGCCTCCCCCATGGTGGTCTACCCTGGCCAGTGCAAGTCTGGCCCGTTTTGGTGGCAAACTGGCCTCCACTCACCTTTAAATCATGGTTCTTTTGTACCAAAAAAAAAAAAGGGGAAGTTGTAGCAGCCAGAGGAGAGGGATAAAAACAAAACAACCATACCAACAAAACAGGGCTTAAGATTGTCGTTCAGTGTGCATCAGGTACTTGTTATGAATTCTACTGGATAAGCACTTATAAATAAAGAACAGTTAGTCCTCAGCCCAGGCCACAGTCCTTTGTTAGGAGTCGTCGTAGAGAGGGTTGTTGTAGTTTCCCCAGGACCCGTAGTCATGGTCATCCAAAAGCCTTCCATAGGAGGAATGCCTGGTGAGAAAGAAGACAAGGGTTATGGTCACTTGGAGAAGTCACCCACCTAAGGACAGCCTAATATCGTGCCACCTGAACCTGGGAGGCCTATAGGCCAGCTACAGGTAGAGACATGATGTTCCCACTAAGACAGCACCTTGGCAATGAACCAATCCACTACCTAAGACTGGGAAGGCCCCCATTTATCAACACCCTGTGAGTTACGACCGGTTCACCTGGGAGCCTAATTAGCACTTTCTATTGAGATCAACTGGGTCCTTGTCTTTCTCCTCTACCTCCAATACAGGAGGAGGAGGAGGAAACGCCATTTCCATAGCTATTTCATATGAAGCGATGGGAGAGGGAAGCTTGCATCCGGCCTTCTGATTTAGTCCTTGCAGTTAATTTTCCCTGAAATAATATTGACTCCCATTGTTGTCATCACCCCTCCTGACATCTCTATTGTGTCATCACAAAGTGCTTCCATGTTCAGGTTTTACTTGATCTTCAAAATAAAGCCAAAGGGAAAGGAACAGTTTATCCTTATTCCTCTGATGAGGCGTATGGGGTTCAGTGATGTTAAATGATGTGCTCATAATCATTTGACTGAGCTGTGAGTCAAACTCCTGCCTCCTGGATCTAAGTCCAGTGCTCAGAGCTCAGGTCCCCAGGGTATGATGAGCACTTGAGTTCTATGGCAATGAGGGTTAAACAGGCTTTGATGGGTCATTCTGGAAAGCCATCACACAATTATTATTTCTATAAGAAACCAAGTCATATGCCATCACTCTTCTATACAAAAGCCTTTGAATGGCTCCTCATTTCACACAGAATAAAGGCCAGAGTTATTACAATGGTTTGAAAAGCCCTAAAGGATCTGACCCTTGATGGGATCTTTAGCCAGACACTATGGTGCACAACTGTAATCCCAGCACCTTGGGAGGCTGAGGCAGGAGGATCGAAAGTTCAAAGCCAGCCTCAGCAAAAGTGAAGCATTAAGCAACTAACTCAGTGAGATCCTGTCTCTAAATAAAATACAAAATAGGGCTGGGGGGCGAATCAGTGGTGGAGTGCCCTGGGTTTTATCCCCAGCAAACAGCACCCCCCCCCCCACATACAAAAAGAGGTCTTCAATACTAGTTCAGCTCCAACCACAATGGCCTCCTCTTCATTCCCATGCCCAGGAGAGCCTTGTGTCAGGGCATCATGTACGGTTCCCTAGCTTGTTCTCTAACATACTAATTATTTGGTTTGCCGTTGCCCCTTTTTTTCTCACTAGACTATGAGCTCCACAGAGTTCTGTTTATTCTTTGCTCTGTCTCAAGCACCACAAAGAATACCTGGCATATAGTAAATCATCAGTAAATACTGGTAGAAGAAGCAGTGTTTGGAAAAAATACATCCTCAGTTCCCCAAAAAGCTAATTTGTCCAAAGATGGGAGCTTCCTGATGATGAGGGATATGGTCATTTTAAGACTAAAATTAATAATAGGATTGGAAGCACACCACAAAATGAGCATCTGGTGCCTCAGAGGTTCATGCTAGCAGGTGAATTATTGTATCTTGTCACTGGAAACCACATATCCTAGTGTGCAGAAAAGCATGCTAACTCCTCCTAATCTTTCTCTTAGTTAGATATGAAAATTAAACAACTAACATTTGCCAATAAATGGTTGGAGTTGGAGAATATTATGCTAAGCAAAATAAGCCAATCCCACAAAACCAAGGGCTGAATGTTTTCTCTAATATGCAGATGCTAATTCACAATAAGGCGAGGGGCACTAGAGAAGAATAGCATTATTTTAGACTAGATAGAGGGAAGTGATGGGAAAGAGGGATGTGGGGATAGGAAAGACAGCAGAATGAAATATACTGTATGTATATATGTGACTGCATGACCAATATGATTCTGCAACATGTACACTCAGAAAAATGAGAAATTACATCCCATCTATGTATGATATATAAAAGTGCATAAATGCATTCTACTGTCATGTAAAACTAATTAAAACAAATAAAAATATTAAAATACAATCTGAGACACACAAAAATATTTGCTCTACTTATATCTATTGCTAAAATAATTGCTTTTGCTTTTCTGAGGTTCATTTTCATTGGCCAGGGATTTGCAGAGATGACTTTCTGCAAAGGATCAGGCCCTTGTTGTGCTCATTTCAAACTCTTTGCCTTCAAAATTCTGATTTATGCTCAATCTATATATCTGGAAACCTGGAGACGTTCCACAATAGACTCTGCCCAGCACAACTGAGTTGCTGATACTGACCAAGCCAACTCCAAGTACACTATTCATATGCTGCTAGATATAAACAGTTAAATATCATAAAATTATAAAATAGCCTTTGCATCAAGAGCAAAATAATAAGTGTTTAGATACAAGAAAAGGACTTAAGGACCTACACTCAAATTCTTTGGATGTGGGAAGGCAGAGGCACCACAAACAGCAACCCAGACACTTGATCTATAGGAATAGGAGAAGTAGTTTTGATAAATGAAGGTCAGTGGATTATCTATGGCTGGCACTCCCCCAGATTGAAACCTCCAGCTCCAAACAGTCCTTTAACAGGATAGTTGAGAAATGGAAGCTGTAGCATTATAACATTGGAGCCCAGCCCAAATTTTCTGCATGACAAACCTGGCAAACATTTATCTGATAAAATGCTCTTTTATTGATGAGGCACTACAGCTTCACCTTTATAAGGGAACTTAATTTATCACAGAATTTTTATTTCTATCACATCAATTTACTCCCATAAAATATCAGTTCAGTCATAGATATATGTCTTGAATGTGTTTTTAAATCCCTTTTCCTTCATCTATAAAATGGAGAATTTAAAAAATCGCATTAGGGTTATTGGGAGAATTAAATGAGGTAATGCATATTAAAAGGATTGGCACACAGTAAATACACAGAAAGTACTGGCCAATACTGCTTCTTAATTTTTATTATAAGGAAACTTGTACAAGTACATGTTAAATCTGAAAACAGTAAGACGAGAACTCTGAATGAAAAGTGACTCTCCTTCCCACCAGGAATGCCTAAAACTATACCCCAGGCATTGTTATAAAATCAGCTTCTTATATTATTGTTATTTGAATTTTACAAATTATTATTATACCAAAGTGAGATCAGAGGATTAAATACCTTCTGGCTATCAGGTTTTGTTTTCTATGGTTATTTTAGGCAAGATTATTTGGTCAATACTGTACCTGAGTCTGTTGTATTGTCATAATAGTAATCTACTATGCAAACACTAGTAAAATAAAAAGACTGATCTTTGCTTTTATTTTTCTTTTCCTTCCCACTTGAATGAAAAGTGAGCTGAGAAAATGCTGACAAACGAGGAAAAATTTGCAAGAGATATAGATAAACCAAAATAGGGAGTTGCTGAGATTGTAGGGCTTGTTTTAATACATTCAGGAGCTTAATCAAGAAGAATTGGGTGTGTTGGGAATCAAGCCAGGTTTGGATAAATCCAATACTACTGTAGAAACAGGAAGACTTTTATGCATATGTGATGAGGGGAAAATAAATAGAAAGTGAACTTCTCTCTCTAGGTCAGAACTTCTTAAAACATGGCACATTTTGGATGAAAATGAGAAGGTTTTCAGATTGGCATTTGGAGAGTCTAAGAAGTTAGAACAACACAACAAACAAACTAAAACCCCTCCCACTCCCAATTTTAAGAAAGTGGAACACAAGAAATTTAGATTTTGTCGGTGTTATTTAATGGTATAACTGCTACTGAAACCAAGGTTTCCTGACTCTATAAGGCAGCATTACTTCATCCAATTTTAATCTGAACAACAAGCTGTAGAAATGATGTCATTGTCAGGTCAGGGCAATCTTGTCTACTTGTTTTCTTAATAGTGACTGGCACCCCCTCCAACACAGCTAGGTTTTCTGACACTGTGTCTTGCTCTTCTTGGATGGAAAAGTCTTGGGGGGAGAGTATGTATTGCTTTTCTTTTATCTGAACACCTAATATTTTGCTCTTGGTGCAATGGCTATTTTATAATTTTTATGTTATGTAAATTTTTATGATAACAAAATTATAAAATACAAATAATGTATTTGGAATTGGCTTTGTCAGTATCAGTGGCAATTTATATGTCTGTAGCAACTCCTTGTACAATATAACTAGAGTGGAGTGAAAAAAATCCATTAAAGAATGGCAAAGGTCAAAGCCACCATTATGACTTTAAGGTTAGAAAGGGGAAAAAGAATTAGGGTTAAATTCCCATGTGATGGTGTTATTTTAAAGCACTCAGCACAGTGTCCACGGTCCCCATCAATGGCACTGCACTTCTCAGTTTGTGATTCTACTCTATTAGCTAAAAGCAGAACCTGAGAGGGCAAAATAAGAATGGTTCCTTTTCCACCCTTCCCTCTGTTCTCCCCTTCTCTATTAGCTTTTGTCTAATGAACAGCAACACTCCCACTCCTAGCCCTAATTGGTGACACTTTGCTGGTGACAACTGGTAAATGTGGTAACATCTGTTTGAGGCCTCCTATGTTAAGATAATGATAACATTAATACTTAGTTGTCCTTAAAAATGAGAGAGATGTTTCACCTGTGTTGAAACAATGTAGTTTAGAAAACATCTCCTTTCCTAGGGTTAACCTCAGTTCTCTGAGTCTCTACCTCAGATGGCTACCCCCACTCCCCCCACCCCACCTTGGAAGTCCTCTCCTTTTTCATCAAGCAAGTCTTGCCTTTCAGTCATGAGTGCTTGTCATGGCCTAAGAAGGAGGGATGCAAAGATGATTAAGACATGGCTTAGTGCTGGGAAAACACAGCTGAACTTGCAACTCATTAGCCATTAGTAATTAGCCTTAGACTCTTATCATCCATTAGCAAAGCTGTTTGGTGCAGCTGTCCCTGTCTCCTCTTTGTTTTCATTGGTGGCTCTCTCTTCCTGATTGTCATTTCCCTGCCTGGCTCCTTTCATGTAACTGTTCACTGAAAACTTACCATCTAAGAAGGAAGCTCTATTCTGAGACTTTGAAGATGCCTGAGTCAACTAAAGAGACCCAAATCCCCATCCTCAGGAAGCTTAGATCCCAGCTGGGGGGAGACACAAAATATAAGTGACCAATATGAATAATATGGTGGGTGGTAATAAAGGTTGTGGAAAAGAATTAAAGCAAGGAAGAGGGCTGAGATATTCCAAATGGGAGGGAGGGATTGTAATTTTGAATATGGTGACCAGGGAAGGTGTCACGAAGATGTTATTTGAGTGGACATAGAGGAGATGGAGGGATGAGCCACATGGATATCTGAGATACATCCTATAGACAGAGGGAGCAGCAGGAGCAAAGGCCTGTGCCTGGGGCAGACAACACATCTGTGTCACAACTCAGGATCCTATTGATTTCATTTCCAAAATCACAATGATAGACACATATCCAAACATTATTTTTAAAATCCTCTTGCCATAGTATGGGGTTTTTTTTTAAGCTATTACATTTACACTGATGTTTAAATAATCAAATTTACTCTGAAGAGTAAAATTGTTTACTTAAAAAAAAAATTATCAGCCAGATTCCATACTATGGGCAGACAGTTATCACAGAGGGGTCTGCACACTGGCCCATCTACCTATCTGTAAACAACTCCAGAGTCACGTGGTGACCCCTGAAAGTGTGTGGTTTAATAGATGCCCATGGTTTCCCCTTCCCCAAACCTGTTTCTTCATGATTTGAAATAAATATTCACCCCCATACTTCCCTACCCAGAATCATTCTCTCACCCAATAAGTGTTTAAAGGAACTATGAAATGTCAGGTAGTTCTAGGGATTTGTACTGATCTAGTGGAGGGCACTGGCAGAGAATGCATGGGTTCAGGAACAGGGAAGTAGGTGGAACCAAGGAGGCCTGTGCAGCAAGGAGCTCCTTGTGGAGAGGTGTGAGGAGGCTCCCAGAAGAGGTTTCCAGACAACTTGGAATCAGGCAGATCAAAAGGGGTGAATCAAATACCTCTGACAGATGGGACAGCATGTCTGTAGTTACAGAGGCATGAAACAACAGGGCAGTTTTCTGGGAAACTCAATAGTAGAGTGGCCGTTAAGAGTGTTAGGAGATGAGGATGAAGCAGGGGAATCCAGAGCGTGCAGCATCGCCACCCCCTGTGTGCTGGTTAGACATGCAGATGCATGGGCCTTGCCTGAATCTACTAAATTGGAGTCTAGGGAGAGAAGACCCAGGAAATTGTGTTGTCTCATAAGGTCTCCCCCCAATTCTCAGGTACAAAAAACCTTGAGAGCTGTTGAATTTGAAAATTAAACTACATCTACAGAACTCCAAAAGCTGACCTGAGAAAAGCCTGTGAATAACACGTTCTAGAAGATCTTAGTTTTTGTGGCTGGCTGGGCCTACTTTCTAAACACAGCAACAATCAGAAGGAATCAGTTGTATGAAATGTAATCACTATAAGGCATAAAGCAAAACAGGTGACTTTTCACAAAAACGCCTTAAAGGCCAGGCCCTGTTGTGTCTATAAATCAAGATCACATTTATTTTTGTGAAGGGAACAGCTGTGCTGTCTGTCTGGGTTACCGGCATACCTAATTATAGCAGGGTCCACTTCTCTGGCCACGGCAGACTCAATCTGTTGCACAGGGAGATTATCTCGTGGACAAACACTTTTGAACCAACTTCAACAAAATGGACTTACCTCATTCTTTAATCATGGCTAATTAAAGACACCCTTCTGGAACACATAGGCAGGAACTTTGCTTTCTTTTAAAGTTGCAAACAAGCCCTAGAATAAACACTTCCCAGAGAACGTTTCTATTTGTGAACATATAACATGAATGCAACTGCGCAGGCATTTCAGAACCTCCCCACTGCCAAAGTGGAACATGGAAGCCCGCCACAAAAACCGGGCTGCTGTGCCATCTTCCTCCTCCTCCTATTTGAATCCCTGATACCTACTGAATGCAAATGACAAGGATGGGGTTGTTCTTCGAAACCCATGGGCCACAACTAGCAGCCTCTGTCTCATAGAGCACCTGTGTGCCAAGCGGTTCTGACAGCAGTTGCTATGCTAAAACGTCAGACAGCCTTTCCGCCACTCACATCACACCAGGCACTAAACAATTCTGAGTTATATATTGTCATTGTGCTAGTGCCATTTTTACAGACGAAGAAACTGGGCACAGAGTGATTAAGACCCCAGGGTTCATGCTATGGTCTTTCCATGTTCTCTACATCCATTTCTTCCTTTCACCTCGAAACAACTTTGAAAGACATGTACTATTAGCTCTATTTTTGAACTTCGTAAAAATCGAGGATGGGGGGGATGATAATTTGCCCCAGGCTACCTAAGGAATCAGTAGGAAGGTCAGTGCAGCACTGAACTTGACTTCAAAGCTCACTTTCCTTCGTCTACACCATACTGCTATTGGCTAAAAGAGGGATCACTGGCACAGGAGGGCTCTGGTAGGTTTAGGGCAGTTCAATTTTATAAACCATATCCTAAAGTGGCTCAGGCTAAAAAAAGAGACAGTTCTCCTGGCAGGGGACACTGGAACAAAACTAGAGGTCAAAGGTCCCTGGAGAACAGGAGTGTGAAAACCATGGTTAATGAGTCTACCAAAGCCTTTGAAAGAAATGAGATGGGGAGAAAGGTAAACGGACTGAGCCACGGTTGGCAGGCCGTGCAAGGAGCATGGTGTTCTGGTGGTGAGGCCACCTTTTCCAGTGGCCTCTCCCCTTGCATTTTCAGTGACATTGGCTGGGTCAGGGCCATAGCCCATGGTTGTAGCCAGAAGCTAATGTGTTCCCTTATGAGCTGTGATCTCAGTCACTGGTTGCTCCGGCCAACTGAGCTAAAAGACCATAGATAATAGAAGCCTTGTCATGTTATTTTCCTCAGAATTCTGGGAGGATAGAAAAAGAATAGACTTTCAGCCAAGGTAAAGCCTAACCTTGTGCCCACACAAACACACACACACACACACACACACACACACACACACACACACACACACACCACATACAGCACATATGCATCAATGAAGCCAACTATATTTTTGATGAATGCTTAGTGGGGTTTTCCAAGAATCTGACCAAATAACACTTGAAAGGGGTTTAGCATAGCCTTAAGATTCATGAGAACTATTAATCTCCCCATGCTATCATTTTGCCAAATTAATTAACAGAGGCACAGAAAAGGGGTTTCCTTAGGGGGTTTCCAAACCAGGGGTGTGATTATCCATCCTTAAGTTTATAGTGACACACTTAAAAGTAGCACAATAGATAAACAGCAACCTTATATTTAAACCATGTGGACCTTTCTATTTTTAGGAGAGAGAACCTACATGGGGGAAAGAAACAATGATTAATTCAATTTAATAATTCATTGAGGGGCTGGGGTTGTGGCTAGCATGTGTGAGGCACTGGGTTCAATTCTCAGCACCACATAAAAATAAATAAATAAAAAGGAATGTGTCCATCTACAACTGAATATATATATTCACACATATGTACACACACATATATATTTTTTTTTCATTGAATTTATCTGGTGTTAGAGCCTTGGGGAAAGATAGTTTAAAATAACATTTTATGTAATTTTAATCAGCCATCATTAGAATAGGTTTGTAATGGCCTGCTAATAACATTTCCTAAGTGCAGTAAGTTTTATGATGGCAGGACTGTGTCTCATCAGTCAAGTGGTCAGTGTTTAAAGAAATGCCCAGCCCATGACTGATGCTCAACATCCACGCGCGCGCGCGTGTGTGTATGTGTCTGTCTGTCTGTCTATCTATCTATCTATGCTTATGGTTCCTCCCAGTTTACGGTTATGATATTGATGGTGATGATGATGTTGGTGGCAGTGCTATGTACTTGGGAAACAATATCCATTATTCTCTCAATAATGCTACCAGGTAGTAACCTTATTTCACAGGAGAGAGAAATCAGGATTAGTGACTACTGTAACATGGTCAGGTCACACTGCTAGAAAGTGGTAGAGCTGGGATTCAAACTAAAATCTCCCTGCTTCTGGAGTCTGAATCTTTATCACTGTTCCAGACTGCCTGCCTATAGCCAGTGTTGGATTGCTATGGAAAATTTGAATTCTTGCCTCAAGTCAAGAGAACACATTTTTGTAGGGGAAAAGAAACTATAAACCAGCCAACAAATAAATGAAAAAGAAAACATAATAGTGGACATTGATAACAGCCAGAATGAAAGTAATAAAGATATCATGAGAATAAATAGCAGCCAGGTGTGGTGGTGCTTGCCTGTAATCCCAGTGGCTCAAGAGGCTGAGACAGGAGAACCACAAGTTCAAAGCCAGCCTCAGCAATGTCAAGGCACTAAGCAACTCAGTGAGACCCTGTCTCTACATAAAACACAAAATAGGGCTGGGGATGTGGCTCAGTGGTTGAATGCCCCTGAGTTCAATCCCTGGTATCATTGTCCGCCCCCCCCCCCCCCGACAAAAAAAAGAATAAATAACACAGGCATCAAACTGGAAAGAAGTCTGTCAGCGATTCAAGTCGACATTTGCCATGTGAGAAAGAGCTAGAAGCAAAGCAGTTCAGGGTGGGGGCTAGGGAAAGCTAAGGGCCTGGGAAGGCAAGAACTCGGTGAGTCCTAAGAATTGGAAGGGAGCCAGTCTGCAGAGCTCAGTGGTCTGGAAGGTGTGCTGAGCCAGAACAGGTAGGCAGGGGAAGGTCTGTGAATAACCTCTAGGGCTACTGTGAGAGTTGAAATTCAATTCTGAATGCAGAAGGGAGCCAGCCGCTGGGGGATTTTAAGGGAAGGAGTGATGGGTTACAGCAGCTTCCATAAAGATGGTACCTGCGGCTGGGAGGGGAATGTGTTGGAGGTCACTAAGTGGCTGTGTTCACCATGGCAAAACATGTCCTTCTGTCCCTTGTTACAGGCACTGAACAGACTGGCAAATAAGACTGCCACTTGCCATCTGGTGTTTTACAGCTGGAAGGACACTCAGAGAGTGTGAATAATGTGGGTTTGAGACTTTTGGATTTCACAGAGCAATAGAAAAAATGGTGGATTCACAGTACAGCAGCTTTCAGTTAGAGATGGAAAGTAAAATCTCAGCTGTCATTGAGGATCATCTTCATTTTGTGGAAGAAAATACTTTTTAGAACTAAAAATGTAAGGACATAATCTTAGAGAAACAAAAAAGCCCAGTTTTGGGGGTGTGTACCAGGGATTGAACTCAAGGGCACTTGACCGCTGAGCCACATCCCCAGCCCTATTTTATATTTTATTTAGAGACAAGGTCTCACTGAGTTACTTAGTACCTTACTTTTGCTAAAGCTGGCTTTGAACTCATGATCCTTCTGCCTCAGCCTCCCGAGCTGCTGGGATTACCAGTGTGCGATGGAAAATTCTACACTTTCATTTTCCACATTTTGCTCTAAAACCAGTGAATACCTCATTAACAGATCAGGTACAAATCCACAGATGAGTGTGCAGAGCATCATATTTAGGAACCTGATCCTACTCCCCGAGCATGTGGCTCCCCTAGGGTGGTGACAAGGTTGAAAGGCCGAGACTGCAGGTTCATCTCATCCCATGACATTATCAGGCTGCATATTTCAGTTTATTAGCTTTGCTTTGCCAAGTTTCAGACACTGGACTGACTGCTCTTGACTAGTGTGGTATACACCATCGCATTTATCTCTCTGCCCATGTTTCTGAGCACTATGACATCAATTAAGAAAAAAGACCTCAATGAAACAGTTCTTGGCCTGGAGCCCCACAAATGGAATCATCTTCTTTTTAAAGAGGATTGAGGTGTATCTCACCTGATCTTCAGATACGCTGCGACCCCAAACACCAACAACACCACGGCAATGACGGTCACTGTAATGGCAGCAATGCTACCTACAAAGGAGGAAAGGCAGAGAACAGAAAATAAAGGGGAGAACATGATGACCACAGTGGCTAATACCCACTTTCAGCTGATCCCATTTTTCCTCTGTAATACCCCCCCTTACCTGACTCCATTTTTCCTCTAGAAGAGAAAAGAGTTATTTACTTTGGATCATTCTGAAGGAAGTCAGAACTAGGACAAAACCCAGGATATTTATTTATTTTTTTCAGTTGTAGATGGACAAAACACCTTTATTTCTGTTTATTTATTTTTATGTGGTGCTGAGGATTGGACCCAGTTCCTCACACATGCTAGGCAAGTGCTCTACCACTGAGCTACAGCCCCAGTCCCCAAAACTCAAGATCTTAATTCTGTTACTAGAATATTTTTTTTATGCCAACTGAAGTTTGCTAAATGGTCTATATTATTTTGGTATACATTAAGAACTTCTGGTTAATTTGGAATTCAGAGAACAGTATACAGCTATATTTGATTATTTTTTTAAGAATGACAGTGGTCAGCTACTGCTGTTGTTGTTCACAGGGACAGTGGATTTTAAATCTCTTGATGTCTTCTTTTATACGCTGTGGCTCATCTTCCATTATTTTTGAGATATTGGAAGATAGGATGTTTTCTTCGGGTCACTACAAGTAATCTGGTTGTTTCTTTAAATAAACCAAAACCATGAAGTTATATTTTTAGTGTCCACTTTGATATGAGATGCACCCATTTGAATGATGCCAGCATATCAAAATGTTTTGTAAAACTTCCTTTTGGGAAGGGTGTTCAGCTTTCAGCCTTAAACAGTAAATTTGAATAAAGTCCAGTTTGGTGGACAAAATAAGGTTAAGCCTAGTAAGTAACACAATTTTTTTTTGTTGTTTGTTTAAATAATCAGATATAATTATAAAGTAACATGAATGCTTTATTCTGTAGTTTGAAATCTGGTTCCAAAATCAACTATTAATGGGCAGTTAAAAAAAAATCCTTTGAGCACATTGCCTTGTAAGAATAACCATACTGCCTCTGAATGCTACTCCAGAGCACAATACCCCTTTTGTGTGAGCCTTGGCCTAATGTATAAACTGCAGTTTTATTCCACCTTAGAAATGCCAAGAATCAGGCTCTTGTCCCTAATACTTCAAGTAACAGTTTGGCATTAAAGCTAGTGTTAGGGACCTACTGATTATTTCAGTCTGCTAGGAAATCATTTACTACTTCAACCAATGAATGGGAGCATAAGAGATTTGGAGTCGGACATGTGGATTGATGTGTGGTCCAGCCATAATTAGCTGTGTGACCATAACTGTTTACTTAACCCTACCTGCTTTTGCATTACTCACCTGCAGGAAGAGAGAAATGAGAGTGTTCTACTTACCTCACATAGCTTTAAGGGGATTAAATGAGATGTCACAACTATCCAAATGCACAATCCCAGGCCAACTCCTGACTCTCATGTATTAGGTAGGTCTCAAAGGTGATGGCACTACTCCACATTTCTAGAGATTTATCATTCTAGGTTGTTTTGCCATCTATCCTTTTATTTTTTCCCTTGATATGAATGGCTTTTATTTATTGTTCTTTTCATTATCCCTTCCACCAAAAGATTTAGAGCATAGTTAAGAAGCAAAGCTACTTATTAGCACTTTAGTAACTCCCCAAAAGCTTCTGATGGAAGAAGGCTATATCAGGCACCCATATTTTCAGTGGTTCATAATTTCTTAAGGAGAACCAAAGGGATCATTGCTAACATAAAGCCAAAGACTAGCTCTTGATGTCTCTATGGAGACTGACCACATTCAACCATTGCAATGAGTAAGACACTTATGGACACTCATGTATTTATTTCTTTGCTCCTGAAGTCCTTTTGAGTTAGATTAGTATATCATCAGTATAATTCTCTTTACCTTTTTATTATGTAAAGAAAAAATAATGGCACTGAATGCTCAGCTGTGCAGATGGGGTCAAGTAGAGAAAGTCTGAGGTCGGATCCTTTTATAAAACCTCCATTCCTACTTTGTGAGGCGGCTCTTAGCTTCTTGGCCTCCAAACTGTGCTGAAATCGGAACAATTCAAAGTTCACTGAAGCCTCCTCATAACAGCTCTTTTAAGAGCTTGTGAAAGGATTATAACCACAAGGTAAAGTAATGGGGGTATTTTAAGATTGAAAAAGATACAGTCATTGCAATTAGGAGCAGTAAAGAAATTGACCTTTTAATTTCTCCCTTTTAGAAAAAGGGAGAAGAGAAGGAATACAGTTGATTTGCCTATAAGACTTCTCTTTCTTGCCCCAGGGATAGTTTCATACAGGAAATCTTGGGGTTGACCTTTTTCAAAGTTTCTTCCCTAACTCTATGCAGTTGGGTCTCCTCCAACTCTTGAGATTTACTGGATTTATTTATATACCACTTCTAACTAAAGATAAATCGGGCAGTTTCTAACTCCAGCACTGTTCTTTTTTTGTTGTTGTTGAGACAGCAAGTGATAAAGTGACCTGCTTCTCCTTCATGTGATAGGGGACTCTCTAACTCTGGGTGTAACCTGTCTTTCAAATGGGGCTCATCAAAGCTACCCTTCCTTGTCCATAGAGGACATCATCGAGTATGAACAGAGCTGGAAATTGCAAGTGACTGCCCACCTGATAAGCACTTGGGGGCAGCTGGGCAAAGGGACACTTCTGAGAGTTGATATGAAGCCAAAAGGTCTGAGGTAAAATAGTTCAAATATTTGGACTTCTTTATTAAGTATTCTGCCATTCACTGGCTTGTCTGAGAGGGTGCTAGCCATGGGAGCCAGAATCTTCTGGAAGTAGACCTTTGCCAGCCCTGAGTCTAGAAGATCCTGTGTCCTGAACTTGCTCCCAGTTCCTCAGCAGCTGATGCCTCAGAAGTTTCTGGTAACCTCAGCTCTGGGAAGTTCCATACCTGAGGGCTTCATGATTTGAGCATAAGAGGGTTGCTGAGCCAAGATTAGCAACGGTAACTGAAAAGGCTTTATTTCCTCCTTGTGAAAACAAATGTCATTTCCCTTGAGTTTTGTTTAAACTAATCTGGAATTCCCCTTGTCTTCCTCCTCTCTCTTTTTTCAAGGTGTGGCAGGGACAAGACAAATGAAGATAGTGTGGCTGGAGGCAGGGGAGGCTTTGCCCCAAGAGGAAGGTGTTGAGTCCTTGGTGGGCTGTGTCCTGGGAGTGGAAGGATGGGACAGGGCTGGCGTTTCAGTTCTTCCTCACTGGGGTTTGTGAGTTACAGGCTGGATATGACTCATGGTGCACAGCTCTGGAATGAGCAGAAACAGAGAATTGGAGATACTTTTCTTTCTATTTTATAAGCCAAGATACAGGAATATTACACTGTGCTAGAACATTCCATTGTGCCAACATGTTCTGCCTCACTGAAGAGCTGTTAAAGATCCATAAACCAAAACCTCCTTGAATTTTGTGCTTCCTGGAAGCCTGGCATCTCTCTATGTGCCTTTCTGCCACTTTCCAAATGGCTCAGAACAAGAATAAATGGGCTCAAGAATAACCATAGCTGCTTACATGTTACAGGTGATTACTTTGGACTGGCACTGTGCCAAAAGCTTTACAGCTCTTCCCTTGTTTAATATTCTTTATGAGATGAGGGGACTTATTCCCATTTTATAGATGAGGAAGTTAAGGGCCAGGGAGTTTAAAATGTGATTAAGGTTTTCCATCTGGTAAATGATTGATCTAGCAACTGAACATAGCACTATGCATCCAACTTTTGCATTTTAAACATCAGTACACTTCCCTCCTCTGGCCCTTCCTCAGCTTGTTAGCTCTTACTCTTACTTCAAGACCTAACTAAATGCTTCTGAGAAGCGTTCTCTTACCCTCCCAGGCAAGCAACAGAGCTGCTGTGTTCTCCAGCCTGTTTCCTTCTTCATCTATCTTGTGGCTCTTTCCATCTCTTTGTATGCTGTTAGCACCAGGCACAGTGTCTATATAACGTCTTTTATTTAATATTAAACAAATGAATGTATTGGTGGGAAAAAGTGATAATTGGAACTTTTCTGACCCCAGTCACTGTGCTAAGAAAGTTCTCAAGCAGCAGGCTCTCTACCTGTTCATTTTGGAATCCTCTGTTCCAGGTCTTGTCTGAGTCTTTAGTCCTGTGATTCTACCATACCAGTCCCTTCCCCGCCACACTGTACCTGTGAGTTCCCAGGGATGAATGGAGGGGTATTAATTTAGGAATATCCAAGTGGAGTCAGATGGCACCTAGGAAGCAGCCCCAGCAATCTCCAAGAAGGCCTTGCTGCTAGTCAGATACGGTCAAGCACTACACTGAGGCACTGCTGGGATAAGCTGCAGGATCATCTTAAGGAGCCTCTCTTCCCATGTCTACACCTCACCCAAAGACAGGTATGCCTTCTCTTTATCACACCCTCAGAGAGACTCTGCCCCTGTCCACTCAATATCCCCCACACTCACTGAATGTGCTCTCTGGTCTTTAGGAGCTTAGCAATATTCCCAGGTTCCTCTGGGGACTCTTCTCATTGAGGGATTTCTTCCCTGCCCTCACCTTTAAACATGAAAGTAATATTGCATCTAAACTCTTTGGCAGAAATGCTTGCAATAATATCCAAAATGAATATATTAGGATGTTCTGGGGTGAAGCTAAAGAGCCTGTGAAAGAAAGAAAGCACTGAAAGAAAGAACATAATAGACTCTCTTTTTTTTTTTTTTTTAAAGCTGTTGCTCTTTCTGTGAGAGCTGGGAGCAGAGGAGGTGCTGGTAGAGTTTCCAGGGTGAATAAAAGGTGTGTGCCTTACTCTTGCCCGTAGTTCCTAGTCCTGACCTGCATGCTTCTGGTGAATTCAGCAGTCTGTGTACCTAGAACATGCACACCAGCTCTTGACCAAGGTCGTGGGTGCGTGTGCATGCCTCTGTGATCTATTTTGAGAAGAGTGCTGAAACAAACCTCTTGACTGTTCGTCACTATCCTTGCTCTTTTCTTCCTTATTCCTGGTCCAGATATTCAGGGAAAAGAAATGGAGAAGAGGAGCAGGTGGCCACTTCAGAGTGTGCAGAGGCTCTTTCAGTCAAGGTCACCAAGAGGAAAGGAACATTTGTCTCAAAGGAATTCTTTCCCTTTCAAAGTCTGTCTGTCAATATGCTGGAGGATGGAAGTGGGTGACTAGTAAGGAAAGGGGCTTGATAGACTTCATGTGCCTGAAACTCTATTTATTATGCGAGGCTTTTCCATGTTTAACACAATACCGTCCTTCCTTCCAAGAATGACAATGATAATAACAGTAATAGTCAACAAGAAATCTCTATTTCTCACCATCACTCAACTCAAAGTGGATCAAGGACCTAGGAACTGAACCAGAGACCTTGCACCTCAATGGAAGAAAAAGTAGGACCAAATATCCATCATGTCGGTTTAGGCCCCAACTTTCTTCATAAAACTCCTGTAGCACAAGAATTAAAACCAACACTCAATAAATGGGATGGATTCAAACTGAAGAACTTCTTTTCAGCAAAAGAAACAATCTTTGAGGTGAATGGAGAGCCTACAGGACGGGAGTAGATCTTTACCACAAGCACATCAGATAGAGCACTGATCTCTAGGGTATATAAAGCACTCAAAAACCTTAACACTAAAAACAAACAAACAAACAAAAAACAAAAACAACAAATAACCTAGTCACTAAATGGGCCAAGGAACTGAACAGGCACTTCTCAGAAGATGCTATACAATCAATCAACAAACATATGAAAAAATGTTCAACATCTCTAGCAATTAGAGAAATGCAAAACTACTCTAAGATTTCATCTCACTCCAGTCAGAATGATAGCTATTATGAAGACAATCAACAATAAGTGTTGGCTAGGATATGGGGAATAAGGTACACTCATAAATTGCTGGTGGGTCTGCAAATTGGTGCAGCCAATGTGGAAAGCATTTTGGAGATTCCTTGGAAAACTGGGAATGGAACCACATTTGACGGAGCTATTCCTCTTCTCGGACTAGACCCAAAGGACCTAAAAACAGTGTACGACAGGGACATAGCCACATCAATGTTTATAGCAGCTCAATTCACAATAGCTAAATTATGGAACCAACCTAGATGCCCTTCAGTAGATGAATGGATAGGGAAACTTTGGTATATATACACAATGGAACATTACTCAGCCATAAAAGAAAATAAAATCATGACATTTGCAGGTAAATGGATAAAGTTAGAGAATATAATGCTAAGTGAAGAAAGCCAATCCCAACAAAACAAAAGTTGAATGTTTTCTTTGATATGAGGACACAGACTCATAATGGTGATTAGTGGTGGGGCGGGGATGGATGGAATGGAGGAACTTTAGAGAGGGCAGAGGGGTGGGAGGGGAAAGGAGGGAGCAAGAGGGTAGGAATGATGGTGGAATGAGTTAGACATCATTACCCTAAGTACATGAATAAGACATGAATGGTGTGAAAATATTCTGTGCATAATCAGTGTCTTGAAAAATTGTGTTCTATATGTATAATATGAAATGAATTGTATTCTGCCATCATGTACAATAAATCAGAATATATATATATATATATATATATATATATATATATATATATATATGAAAAATATAAGGGTATTAAAAGAATAACAATAGCAACTAATGTTTTCTTGTTGCTTACTCTACGCAGGGATTTTCTATGGGCTTCACGTAATCTAACTCATTTAAATCTCCCAAGCACTGAAGTGTTCTCCTTACAGAATCCCGCTATCTCCATTTTACAGCTGGGAAAACTGAGGCATGGAGATGGGAAGGGTCAAACTACACAGCTGGTACTTAGAAGGGAAGGTGTGCAAGTGCTAGCTTAGAGTCTGTGCTGCTGCCCACTGGGCTCTCCCACTCCTTTGGGCTTTAGTGCTTGATCCACTTTTAGATAAAACCACAGCTCTGGTCATACTGTCTGCTTTTCGTTGGATGTTCAGGAGTCCGGGCCTGAGTGGTGGTTGGGGTCCTCTTGTAGGAACTACTGAAGGTGGGTCAGAGCTGAACATTTGAAGTTCATTGAGAAGAGGACTAATTAGAACCAGACAGAAGTCACAGAACAGCCACCTAAACAAGGTCCACGTCACTTGTTTCTAGAACGTATTGTGGCCTGAAAGAGCTGCTTAGAGTGCTGCCAGGTGCAGTTCAGTCATTCCTCGGTTCTACAAGTGATTGGTTCTAAAACTCCCTGTGGAGACCCACACCCAAGGATGCTAAAGTCCCTTATTAAAAAAATGGCATGATATTTACATACAACTATTTATATGCTTTAAATCATCTTTGGATTACTTATAATATCCAATGCCTTATAAATGCTATACAAATTCTTGTAGTACTGTTTTATTTGGGAAATAATATCAGGAAAATGTCTGTACATATTTGGTACAGATGTAATTTATTTTGTTCAAATATTTTTGATGGGAGATGAGAGAATACAGAGGACTAAGTAACTCAGGATATATGGTAACTGATGGTGATAGTGATGGTGTGTGTGTGTGTGTGTGTGTGTGTGTGTGTTTCTCCCCAGTCATAAGAAAAAAAAAAGGTGAAAAAAGAAAACTTTAGTTCTCAAATACTATCACCTAGGCAAATACTGATTTTTCTATTATTGAAGGTGCTTTGACTTTTGGCTTTGGGTTCTGCTTGAATTTCACTTCTGTTCTTCCTCCTTCTCTATTCCAAGCCAAGGGAAGCTAAATTTGTCTCTTCCTCTTTATTCTCAGTCAATCCCACAATCCTATTCTGAATGAGCTCATGGGCTCCTCTTGAGCTTGGACAGCATGGGATACAGAGAATAACAGGCCACAGCTCTGAGGCTTCCCTACCCCAATGCAGTGACAAGCATCAGACCCTGGGAGCCAAATAGGAGAATGTAGGATTGGATGGAAAGACAGACAGAAAGGTAAGTAGAGACATGGGTGGCACCAAACTGTATTTCTATTGGTAACAGAAGTAAAGCTGAGGGTGTATTAAAACTGGAGCAGTCTTGGGAAGAGATAGGAGTGAATTGTTCAGACAGCAACGAAGGCTCCAGTGGGAAGCGGCTAGAAGAAGCACCTGATGTTTCTGGGCTTGAAGCATCAGCACTGGGCATGGAAACAGAAACACCTTGACAGGAGTCCTTATCTTAAAAATGGGCTAAGCCCTGCCCTTTCCAGTTCCTAGGGATACTGGGAGGAGCAGATGAGATGGAGTGCTTTGTGAACTAGCACAAATGTTGATTGTAGGGTGGAGGCCTGTTGACATCTTTGTATAGCTCAGCCTCTTTACTTTATGGATTAACAGAATGAAATACCAAAGGAATGACTTAGTGACTTTCCAAAGTTCACATGTTTTACAGAAATGACAGTTAGAACCAAAGTCTACATAAGAAGGTATCAAGGAAATGAATAGGGAGCATGAAAAGGGTTGGGTCCTCAGGTCCAAGTCACAGGGAACTCTGAGAGCCAGTCATTGTCTTGGGTCTTGACAGTATGGGGAGCAGGATCTGTGGATGTGATTTGGGAGAGAGATGCACCATTTTTTTTTGCAGAACCTTCTATAGTACAACCGTCTCTGAGAGATCATTCCTGATGATAGATGATTGCTGCTACTTTGAGTCTTCTTTTTCTAGATGTTTGCTTTTACTCTGTATGGCACAATTTAGTGAATTCTAGAATACAACTGATACTGACATCTGTAGCTGTTGGTAGTTATGCATACCATGCATACAAGATAAAGATGTACGAAATACACTGTTAAACTAATGATTTCATGTGAACACATTTGGCCTGCTTTCCAGATTGGAAGTCCCTGAAAGCTACGAATACCAATTTATGCTTCTTTATTTATCTAGGCTCAAAATAAGTAATTCATAAAAAAACCGATGTCTTCTGAAATGCAGCTATTTTTAAAAATTGAACTTTATTAGTAGCTATGATGTAAGGGGAAAAAAAGCTTCTTTTGAAGCATATAGCTTGCAATTCAAATATGCTACAGAAGTGTTTTTAATTAACACAACCTAAGCCTGTCTTTCTCTCTTTTTTATTTTTTAGTTATAGATGGATACAATATCTTCATTTCACCTTCATGTGGAGCTGAGGCTCAAACGCAGCACCCCATATGTGCTAGATGAGCACTCTACCACTGAGCCACAACCCCGGCCTCTAAGCCTGTCTCTTCAAGTTAGGTATTTCCCCAAAAAAGTCTTCCCTAAAAATAAATCATTAAAAACTATTTAGTCATTCTTCACACAGAATGTAAGAGGTAAACTTTATCAATTAGCCAAATGTTATCACAATTGGAATCTTTTGCCTCATGTTTCTACTCTCACTAGAAGCTAGTTAGTGGGAAAGATTGGTTAGTGGGCAGAATTGGGATCCAAACTTTGGGGCAGGATCAATATCTGGTTCTATTTCATGTAACCAGAAGACCTAGTTTGGAGACTGGCTTTAGTTTTATCTAAAAAGCACTTGGCCTACTTAAAGTTCATGATGCAGAATAGAAATATTAATCTTGGTTGAGATAATGAAAGATGTGCACTCAAGAAGCCAAGTGCTTACCTCCTCTTCCTTCATATCCCTCTCTTGAGGACACATCAGCTGTACTTTAAGGAGTTGGCGGGGAGGGTGTGGAGCACAGGTTTGCAACTAATGCAGACCAGGGTACACACAGTCAGGAAAGATCTCAGTTACCATGGTTTTTAAAGTTTCCCAACACGAATGAGATCTTTTTCTCACTTGGAATTGATTTTAAGTACCTCTTTAGGTCACCTAGTCTCAGTTCTCCTTTGACATGTGTAATACAGTCTCTATGAGGTTTCCAAGAATGGCAGATGTTCCTCATCCCCTTTCTCAAAGCACAGTGACTGTCTTTCATGTTGCACAAGCTGGGTATCCCACAGCAGCTCCTGCTCAGTGGTACCTGGGAGCATTGATCTTACTCAGTTGGC
The DNA here is from genome assembly GCF_048772815.1 of Callospermophilus lateralis. Lineage (NCBI taxonomy): Eukaryota > Metazoa > Chordata > Mammalia > Rodentia > Sciuridae > Callospermophilus > Callospermophilus lateralis. The sequence goes on along the minus strand of NC_135312.1, from coordinate 56,963,962 downwards.
CTGAGGGCTCTCTGCACCAAAACTACAGGGAATTAGGGACGTTAGGGCCAGGTTAGGTATCTCAACTCCTCAATCATCTTTTGTAAATGACGCCTGGGGGAGAATAATGTATTACCGAAAGTTTGCCTCTGTCTTGTCATGAGCTGTCATTTATCTCCATGGATGCCAAGAGAGAAGTTTTTGTCATTGTTACCTCCTTCTCCATCTCTTTATTACTTCAGTGATGAAAATCCAATTACCTCAATGATTACTTCAAAATCTGACTATAGATAAAACAATTCTGAGGAAAGAAATAAGCCAGATTTTTAAAATAAGGATGATATTTTTTGGATTGCTCTCCATTTATTATTTCATTATTTTCTGTCCATTTTTTGTTGGTTCTTTTTAGTTATACACGACAGTGGAATCCATTTTGATATAATTATATAAGCATGGAATATATCTTACTCTAATTAGAATCCCCCATTCTTTTTTTTAAAGATTTTTTTTTAGTTGTAGATGGACACAATATCTTTATCATTTTTTAATTTATTTTTATGTGGTGCTGAGGATCAAACCCAGGGCCTCATGCATGCAAGGCAAGGGTGCTACCATTGAGCCACAACCCCAGCCGCACCCCCCCACACACACCATTCTTGTGGACATGCATGATGGTGGGCTTCATTGTGGAGTATTTATATATGTATGTAATACAGTAATGTCATATTCATTACACTGTCTTTCCAATAAGGATGACTTTTGAGAATCATCCAGTCCATAGGGGAAGGCCCATTTTCTCTGGGGCTAGGTAGACTTACCAAGCAAGACCTTCTACACTGCCTGCCTCTCTTGGTTCAAAGAACATAAGCAAGAAGGAAGGGTGGAACTCTCAGAGGTAGAGTATTTACTCTGTTTGCCAAATAATGTACAAATGTATTATTTTTATCATGGAATTTGGGTGGGGAGCAGAGAGTTACAGTTTCAGGTCACCTGTCCCAACACTTTCTTGGAAGCAACTTTGAGGTATTTACTGTAGTCCCAAGGACTTGAGGATCTCCTAGGAACTATTAGCTAAATTTAGCCTTGTCCTCATGTAATAATCACAAAGGCCATGTGGGAACCTGCTTTTGGACACTGTATTTACCAAGTTTTAACTTCTCCCAGACTCTGACCCTGAAAGTTTAAGAGATAAAATCCTGGAAAGAAAAAAAAAATTCCAAATTCGAATGCAAGTTTTGGGAAGAGTACAATTTATAGGTCTTAATTGTTGACTCTTGGAAGCAGGTGGGGCCTAGACTCAATCCTACTGCTCAGCTTTATTTGCCCCAGGTCCCACAGACCGTTTTTATTTCCAGCTAGAAATCTCTAATTGTTCCAACTCTCTAGCCCTTACCTTTGAATTTCCCAAGTTTTCTGAAAGTGTTACTGTTCCAAACATGAACAGAGTTATTTTTCTCCTTCACACTTTTTGGATTATCCTTTTCTATATTGTGCTGTTGGCAGGTACTTAAATGGACTTTTATTGCCTAATATGCACAGTAAGTATCCTTTTGGGAGTCTTAAAGTGCTTTACAAACATTCTAAGTTTTCAAGTTAAGAAAATCAAAGTCTAGAGGAGTCACAACTTTTGCTAATATCCACCTGGGGATTAAGGACCCAACTGTAATAACAATAGCTAACATTTATTTAGTGCTAACTATGTAAGAGGGACTTTATATACTTGTCTAATTTAATCCTAATAAGAATCCTGTAGAACAGGTACAGTATTATACTTGTACCCTCATCTTATAGGTTAAGGAAACATGATACCCAATGATAAATGAACTTGCCCTTTGGCCTTCCAACTAACAAATGGCTCTGGTGAGATTTGAGCCAGGCACTCTGATACAGAGCCTGCCTTTGGAATTACTCCACAATTTCTCTAAATGGAAATATGATAAAGTATTTCTGATACCCATGCTCATGAATTTACTGAGATTTTATGATTTAATATAAGTTCACCTTCATTTTTGAGCCTGTGGTCTATCCCTGAAGGCTATGAGTTTAACCGTGAAAGCAAGATACTACAAAACAAAAGGCCATCTTTTATTGGCCAATATTTTTCTTTCCTGAGAAAGAAGTCATGCTAAGGACAGTATCAATTTATTATTTTTTTTTTGTGTGTGTGTGTGATTTCCTGATATACTACTCTTCACTCAACTCTCTGGGGTGGGACTTTTAGACCATTTTTTTGATAAGTTGAGGGCTTGTTGTTGATCTATCCTCACTTCTCTGACCAGTTACCTTGTAACTAAAAAAGGCATGCTTTTTGAATTGGAAGGTGATGGTAAAGTTTTGCTCTGTATATGGAATCCAGCACATTCCAATCAATTTTCCCAATGAGCCAATAAACTGTAGATTCATTGACAACATTAGCTGTGCTTGTAAGCTAAACCTCTCTTTCTCAGTGAAGCATTTCCAAAATCACTTTAGTCATCTATTATTGGTGAAAGTATTTGAAACAGAAAAATTATTCCAGGGGAACAGAAACTCTCCAAATGTAATAAAAGGTGACAATGGGACAATTAAAATGTATGATGGAGTTGTCTTGCTGCTAGATGACAACATAAATGGTAAATAGTTGACTTTATTACCTTGACATATAGTTTTCAAAGGGCATTCTGGAAATATTTCAAAAGTAGATGAAGATTTAGGTAGTAAAAGTAAGCCATCGGAGAAATATAAGTACAGAGAAGAATTTAGAATAATTTTTAACTAAAATAAAACCTGACAGTTGGAGCACCTTATGGGAGTTTGCTTTGCTATCGCTAGCTTTATGGTTTAGCATGAGTTTAAAGAATTGGGAAAAAAAGAAAAAAAAATGTGACTGCAGGCTTATAACAGTAACCATGGCAGCCCGTGGGAAAGCCAAAAGTAGGAATCAGAATGATGGGAACAGAAAGGTGTGATGGGAAATGGGGAGCGAGGGGAGAAGCCCAGTGTGGCTGCAGAAATCCCTTGACACTCTCTACAGTGATGAGTGTCAGAGGAGTCTGTGTGCATAGTGGGACTCTTCAATTTTTCTTTATTCTCAATTTAAAGGTCAGGATTAATAAGGCTAAGAAAATAAGTGGGTTTATGACCTTACGCTTGATATTTCATCACCAAAATTCACTCATTTATTGACTGATTGATTTATTGAACATTTATTGAACACCTACTGAGCTAGACACTCTCGGGTGCTGAGAACACATTTGTGAGCCCAAAGAGACAAAGGCCCATCCTTGAAAAAAAAGTGAAGGCTGTGAACCAGGAGCCACACTGCTAGGTATATAAGCACACACCATGAAGAAGAGATGTGACTGAAGTGTGGCAGTGTATAACAGAGAGGCCAGAGATAGTTTGGGAGGCCCACAAGAAACACCCAGAGCAAGTAACGTTTGAGCTGAGATCTGAGGAATGAATCGGAATTAACCAGGCAAAGTGCTGGGTCCTGAGAAGATTTCAGGCAGAAGCATCCCAACAAGTGAAGGCCCTAAGTCAGAGAGCAGCAGGGGTGAATCAGAGAGGCAGCCATTATGGGTGGTGCTGAGAGGGAGAGGCAGGAGTGTGGCTGACCCAGGGTTGGCAGATAGAGGCCAACTAGAGGCTGAGGGCTTCACCCTAACAGCAGGGGATACCCTCAAGGGGCTGGGATGTAGGTGATAGCAGGTTATGTATGACCTGATCAGAGTTGTATTTTATCATCATTCTGGCTGCTGTATGGAGAATAAGTCAGATTGGGAAGACCGGTGCAGAGGAGGAGAGGAGGGGCTGGTTAAGGGGTTGATGCTGTGGGATTATGGGAGTTTTGACTTGAGAATGAGCGTAAAGAGAAGTGAATGAGTGTGGTACCTACTAACAATTCAAAATCAATAGACCTAGTGATAGAGAGGAGACAGGAAGTGGAACAGAGAGACCTGGAAAGATGTGTCATTCACTGTAAGAGGCCCAGGCCTGCACATGTACAATAATGCGGTATTTGTAAACCGGAGTCTTCGGATTATTGCTTTCTGATACATTCTGGGCTTTTACATGATCTTCTTACAACTATATTTTATATGAGATCATTGCTTATGCCATGTTTAACTTTTTTTTAATGTTTTTAAATATGATGATCATTAACTCATTAGAATACAATTTTTTCACTCCCAAACATTTTCTAGGCATACTTTAAAACTATTCTTTCTTCTTTCCTATCATCTTATTCTTTTATCAAATCTATATTTGTCATGAGTAATATGGATGTCTGGTTGAACAAATGTCCTTCACAGGTACAGAGAGGTGTCTTGATGTCTGGTCAATGACCTTGATTTAAGGTACTTACTTATTAGCATAGTTCATACTAAATAAATGCTGGAGTTCAACCAGCAATTCAAAGTTCAAAGGATTTCACCAATTCCCACAACTGCATATCCTCTTTGTAATGGAAAATACAGGGCTGTATAAGACCAGTGGACACATGGATCTTATGAACAAAAGAGAACATACACTTCGCAGAGAGAAGCTTGAATATAATTTTAAAGTTTGCATGTGTCAGAACTGATGACATTTTGAATGTAACTTGATTTGCAATATCAGCTCATCCTTCAAGCAAGCATTCACTGAGTCCTGAACTATGCTCAGAACCACTCAATTTCATTCACGGGATAAAAAGCAAACTGGAGTCATAGTTTCCACACATGAAGAGTTATCATTTAATAACACAAGATCACCCACATTTAACTCATCACGTCTTTCTGTCTTCCTTTAAAAGTCAAAGGCTGAAAAATAAAAACCAATCAAAACCAGTTTCTTCTGCTATGGCCACCTGTTTCTCCTCCCATGGAGCAGCTCTACCCCTTACACCCAGCTGGTGACATCTGATAATATCCCATAAAGCTCATTTGCATAGTAATGCTAGGTGCTGTAAGTCCTTCCTTGACTTTGTATCTCTACTGTTTCAGGTAAGATAGGTACAGTGGGGCAAAACGACTTAGCATTAGTGGATCCCGGCCTGGTCACTTATCGGAGAATATAAGACATTTAATCTCTTTGGATCTATTCTATCACCTGCAGAATAGACTCTACTGAGTTCCCCTCAATGGATGATTCCATGGATCAGATGAAGAGCTACCTGTTAGGGATGAGCCCAATTTTCAAGTAAGCCTCTTATGAATATAACTGCCATTTCTTCACAGGATAAATGTTGTAGGCAATTGTCATAGTTTGATAAGCCCAAAGGACTTGAAAGATTGCTCTTTTATTCAGTTTACATCTGAGAGCCCTTAATGTTAGAGTAGTTAAGTGACATAGCCTGTCATCGACAATGACAAATCAGAAACCAGGTATAAACTGCTATATGTATTTTAAGTCCTGAATTGTCTGCAACTTGCCCTAGCTATTTCTCCTGTCAGTTGAAGGCAATTAAGACAGACTCAGAAAATCAGGGGTTGAACAATTTATCTCATATGTGGAAGTTAAAGCAAAATACGGCAAAGAAGGAAGTGGGCTAGGGGTGGGGGATTGGATCATAAATATATAGGGAAGATCAGTGGAGTAGAAGATAGAAAATGAGAGGGAGAGAGGAAGGATGGTAAAGGGGAGGAAATAATGTTATATGCATATATAAATATACCAAAGGGAATTTCAACTTTGTGCCTATGTAAAAAGTACCAATTAAAATTAAATAAATAAAAGAGTGAAAGGAAGATCAGTAGAGCAGAGGGAGAGAACAGGAGGGGTGGGAAAAGTGGGGATTTAAATAAAATTCCTTGTATGTACTGTTAATAAACCCAACTATTATGTATAACTATAATGATTTAATTTAAAAATATATAGATATATAATTCTTAGCAAGTCCTGATTCAAAGCCTTTGGTGACTATCAGTGGCTTGCTGAGTGTAGCTCATTACCTTATCCTACTCTTTCTCTATTTTTTCAAAAAGATGGTAGAATGAGATGGACATCATTACCTTATCATACTCCCAATGGTTCTCCAGCACAAGTTGTGAGGTCTTCCTCCCTACTACATTTGCAATGTCTCCCTCCATGCAGCCTGGGTCTGTCAAACTTTCTATGCCCTGTACATGCTACACTGCAAACTCCAGGAGAGAAGTGACTGCATTATTCATGGCTATACCCCTAATACTTAGCCAGATGCTCACTCATAGTGAAAGTTCAGTGTTAAAGATGGAGGGTATTTCTCTTCATGGTGAATATAATAATGATGATAACTGCTACAACAAAATAGCAGCAACAATAATAACAGTGAATAGTAGTCAAATATGAATCACAGTCATTGATTAAGTCACTGCTTAATAGTGAAATTTATTATCTCATCCAAACCTTAGAATAACTCCATCATGCTGATGCTAGCCCTATTCTGTCAGGTTCAGAGAGATTAAACAACTTCCCTGATACTAGCTGATAGATTCTTCAATTCATTGATTCAACGAATGTTATTGAAAGCCTACCGTGGGTCAGGCCCTGTTCTAGAAGCTGGGGATATAAGTTATATCTTCCTCTTTGTGAACAGGCCACTGCTTTCATGGACCTGACAGTCCAGTGGTAGAAAACAGGCACTCATCTTATAAAGGAGATGAGGTCAGAAAATAGTAAGCAATTAAAAGATAAATAAAATGAGGCAGAGGGATCAACAATGATGGGGTTCCTATTTCAGATAAGGAAGTGAATAAAGGCTTGCTAAACAGAGTCCTGACAATGAATAGGAGAGAGCTATTAAAGGCCTGGAGAGACATAATGTTTAAGGCAGGGGCAACAATAAGTGCAAAGGCCCAGGCAGGGGTATTATTTGTATGTTCAATAAACAGAAAGATTGCCAGCGTGTTTGAGAGTAGAAGAGGAGGCCATGCAGGTTCAGATCATGCTGAGCATTGTGGGCACAAAACAGACTTTGGCCTTTACTCTGATTCAGAGGGGAAGCAATTATAGAAGTTATAGCCAAGGAGCAGCAGAATCTGTTCTGAGCTTTTTGTAAAAAAAGTTTTTATTTACTCCAATGTTACTATTTCAACATGCAACCAATCTAAAAATCATTGTTTCCATTCTTCTTTTAGTACTAGGTCTTGGAAATCTAGTGTGTATTTTACTATTACAGAACATCTCAAATGGGACTACGCATTTCATATGTTCAAAAGCCACACCTGGCTACTGGCTGCTGAATTGGCCATGCAGGCATCAGCCTAACAAGGCAGCCCTCCCTTCACTTTTGACCTTGTAGAGCTTCGATATGAAGATTGACATGAGCACCAGCCACATCCTTGGAAAAAGAGGTCAAGGTCAGAGGAGCATTTGGATTCTGAATTCTTCCTCTGACTAGGAGGCAGCTGAGGCTGGTTATCAGACAGCAATGCAGAATTCAGGACAAACATTAAACAGACCCTAAAGTCCTGTGAGTTTTAAAAGGCTCTCTCTGACAAGGATGTGGTGAGTGGTGAGACCAGTTACAGGAACCATAGAGTAATCCATTTGAGAGATAATGGAAGGGTGAGGAGTGATCAGTGCAGAGCTGATGGGTCAGATGGGGAGTATGTGAGAAAGAAAGGAGTCTAGGATCACTGCCAGGGTTTTGGTCTAAGGAACTGAAAGAAAAAAGGGCAAGAGAGAGGGAGGAGCACACTGAGAGGTGAGGAACTCATTTCATATGATTTCAATGATATAAAACAGGGATAGAATTTCATATCTCAGGGAATCAGCCTACAGATGTCATTTAATGTCATGGACCAGGGTGCAATCATCTCAAGAATGAGTGTGGAGAGAGGAAGAGAGGGAGGGGAACTCTAAGATGAAGAGATCGTGGAGGGAAGAGACAGTGGTGGCCCTGGACTGCTCAACCTGGACGGTGCAGCAGGGTGAGGGGGAGAAGTGAGGCAGAGGTCAGAATAGGTGAAGGACCAAGACAGAACTTGTCCAGGACTTTAGTGGAGTCAGTGCTTTAAAGATGAGGGCAGTCACCATAACTGTCCTAGTCCATGGCTGCTGGCAGGCCTGCTGAAACCAGGCCTGAGAATTAACCACCAGAACTGGAAATGTGGAAGGCATTGATTCCTCACCAAGGGCTGTTTCAGAGCTCACAACTGGCAAGGGGTGGGGGTGGTGGATTCTCTGTAGCACTGTGTGTGCAGAATTACTTGTCATGCTGCTGAGCCTCACCTTCACACACAAGCACAAGAAATACCCTTGCTGAAATCCCCTTTTGCTCTCCTTAAGCCCTAATCCCCTTTATCTCCTGCAGCTCAGCTCCTAGCTCCCTCCACTAGGGAGCCTTCCCCAATCCCTGTAGTCAGGCTTAGCATCCAAAGCATTTGCCTTGCTTCAAAATTATTCACTGATGACCATGTTCTGGCATTTGTTGAGCAGATGAGTCCTTGGTTAAGAGAAATATGTTGTGTGAACCCACTTGGAATAAGCCAGATGATCATGCAAAAGTTTGGTCTTACACTGCCCCTACCAGTGATAGCACACAATTCACCGAACAAGAACATGCCCAGATCCTGGAGGCAGATTCTCATGGGGAGCAGCGCAGCAATGCTGGGTGGTGACAGGGACTTGACTGTGGGTTAGGGATCTGGCTCTGGGGCCATCTCTGCCACTGAACTGTGTGACCTTGAGCAAGACACTTCAGACTTCCGGGACAGAGTTTGAAGAAATTTTGAAATGAACTTTGAGATTGTACCACTTTGTCCCAAAGATCCTTCCACCCTTCTCAGTTCATTGTCAGAAACTAAGGAGGTGTGAAGAGTTCCTTGTGCTTGTGTCCTTTCTCTCCTTGAACTATGGAAAACTAACACTCAAAAATCAGAACTTACACTCTACATCAAGCACAATAAGCATTCTTTTCTTTACTAGATCATGAGGGATAAATCTTCTCTGGGCTGTGAAATGCACACTGGTCCATGCTCAGTTATCTCCCCCTCACCTGCCATGCCAATCTCTTTCCCATCCATGCAAGCATTCCTTCATTCATTTACTCTGGAGTTCCTACTGTGTGCAAGTACTCTAGAACTACAGAGGTTCTGACCCAATTCTGCCACTAAGTTTGTGCCTCTTGACCCAGCTGAGTTGAAGATATCAAGACATGTGGCCTAAAAATCAAGATGAAATTAGAACAGAGCTCTTAAAAAAAAAAATCCAAGAAACCAGAGTACTTGTAGAAAGGAATGGATGTGTCAGAATATGAGGATTTGAATATGCGAAGCTCAGACTTTTTGTTCAGGACTATTGATCTTTCATGTCTAGACTATGTTGGAGGGGACAGAGAGTGGAGCGAGAGAGACCAGTTGGAAAATGGAAGTAGTGCACACAGGTGGTAGTAGAAGACTGAACCAGGAAAGAGAAAAGCGAGGGAGCCATACCTACAAGGTCATACTTGGATGCCCACTTTGTTAGAGATAGTCTTTAAGATGCCCACTCTGCTCCAGGTACCCCTCTATGTCACAGATGCTATTCGCATGATGAGGGGGGTGGGGGGGTGGGGGTTGGGGGTAGGATAGAGACAGAGACGGAAGGCGCACACTCATGGTCGTGCTGTAAGTGCTGGCCTGCAGGTATAAATAGGGTGCCAAGGAGGGGGGAACTGGATAACCTCCTTTGGCCTCTGCAGTTCTACCCACCACCCTTCTCTGAGCAGTCATCTAGGAGGCTGACCTGTTGGGACTACCAATAGCTTTCTTGGTTTCTGAATCCATATCAGAGAGGGAGAGGGAGGGCACAGACAGTTGACCTTGGAACAGAAGAGTCCTTCAACCAGGAGTCACTGCTCCCATCAAGATGGTCTCTTTTATAGGCCTCTCCCCTTCTGGGTTCTGGTCACTACTCCCTTCTTCCCTCTCAGGCCTGTCTGTCCTGTGATCAAGACCCCCCGTGGGTCCCCTGTCCCCCTGCCAGACTTTGTAATTCGTTCCTTTATCTCAGTTTGAGTGTCTCTCTTGGTGGGACCCTCACTGATATTCTGAGCCTTTTGAAATACGAATTTACAATTCTTTGGGACTTTCCCTTACCACAGTGTGGGCTCTTCCAGGAGGGAATCAGGTCTTTGTTAATCTTAGTTCTGTCTCCATGCCACACTGTCTAGCTTGGTTTTTACTCATAGTGCTCATTTATTATTTGTTAAAAGATGTGGATTTCTTCTCAGTGACAGCCTTTTATTTGACCCTCGCCTGTCCAGAATATTCTGGGTAGCCGTGCCTGTCACCGGGCCCACCCAGGGGAAGCTGCGCTCCATTGCCCGCTTCACCTTCTGCCTGTTCTCACCTCACTGTATCTCAGCCTAAAGACCAAGCCCTCGCTCCCATGAAAGACTTTTCCCATCCCACACCCTAAAATTTAGTTTCACATTGGTGGCAGATACATGTAGCCTCAGAAAAGACCCTAAATATTGCTCATCAGAATTTCCAAGATTGCAAAATGAAGATAAAAATAATAACTTTACAGTGTTGCTGGGAGAACAAAAACAAATGCAGTGCCCTGTAAAATTTATTGCCTTTCCCATGAACTACATCAGTGACAATAAAGAATAAGCAAGTTCTCTCCATCTCTACCCTACTTTGACTGGTTTCCAAGAGGTAAACACTTCTTTAAAACACTGAGCAGAATAGTAACTGATATTTCCTGAGCACTTACTCCCTGCCAGGAACTATTCTAAGCACTTTATATGTCAAAAATTCATTTTATCTCCTCAAGAACATTATGCAGTAGAATCTATTCTGTGCCCATTTTACATGTGAGAAAAGACAAAGGCACAAAGAGATGAAGTCACTTGCTCAAGGTCCAGAGTCAGAATGGAAATCTAGGAAGCTTGGCCCAAGGTCATGTCGTTAATCCTCTCACTCTATAGCGTCACTCATTTATAATCTCTGTGACATTGTAAGAAGACAAGAAGACAAAACAGGTAGGTGACCACCAGCTCTAATGCATAATATGTCATGCGGAAATTATCAAGTGACAAAAATTAACGTTTGCATTCTTGTGGAAATTCTTGCAAGTTATCATTACCTTCAGGTGTCACACTCCAAAACTCCAAGGGAGTCATGTTTGGGTAACAGAATGGGTTCTTAACGTCTCAGCATGGGCAAGAACACTTGTGCTTTCTAGATGGAGACTCACCTGAACTTAACGCGTGTTCTACTTCCTGCATGATCAGGAAGGTGGTGGTGGTCTCAGACTCGCATATCACTGTTTTGGGCTCAGTTTCCTGCTGTGTTTTCTCCTTGGGCACTGGCTCCATTGTGGCCCGGGAAGTAGGTGTGTGACCAGAGCTGGGCTCCTCTGGTGGGGACTCTGATGTAGCTGGAGCTCCTGTGGTCTGGGTGCTGGTCACAGTGGTGCTGTGGTTGGAGGCGACAGAGGCAGAAAGGATCTCAGGTGGTAAGGTGGATGAGGAAGAGGAGGGTGAAGAGGCCGGAGCTTGAGGGGAGAGGGGTGTAGGGGACTGCGACCCTTCAGCTGGCACGCTTACTTCAGGACTGCTGGAGTTGTGTTCCTCGGGCGTGGGTGTCAAGTGAACCACACTGTTGGTTGATAAGAATCCAGGAAGCGAGGGGCCTGGGTTTGTGTCTTCCCAGCTCGAGGATGGGCTGGTGATTGCCTCTTCTGTGGGTTCAATGGACACATGCTTGGGCAGTGCAGATGTCGGGGCTATGTCTGTGACTGGGAGTACCGAGGTATTGTGAACGCCACTGGCTGGGGACGCAGTGAGGGCCACAGGGTTCTGTGCAGAGCTGGTCCAGGTGGAGGCCGGTGGGGTTATTTTTGCCGGAAGAGAAACAGGCAAGGAGGTTGATGTAGGCAGGCTCTGTACCCTCAATCCTGTGAAAGAGCCAGTACAAAAGCAGTTAATATGTGAAAAACACATATTATGTGAAATAGCAGTGAGGTGCTTGCCCCGCAGCTGTTTTACAGTACTGTCACAGGTATTTCTCACTTTACACTGTGCCCTCCATGATTGTGAAGGTGACTTTTAAAAAATATTCTTCCCACTAATTGCTCTCCTCTTGCTTTGTGACTCCTGTAGGAACCAGCCTGAAGGCTCTGTAAGAGCAATTAGTGGGTCAGTCAGCTCAAGTAAGTGGAGTGAACTAGTCTCATCCCCTTCTCGTGAGACTGTCCCTCCCAGCCAGCT